>NC_080038.1:140060836-140425002 GCF_030020395.1 Manis pentadactyla
GAGCTTAACAATCAACAACTAATCGATGTAAATGAAGTACATATCAGCATAATAGAGGAGAACAATATGTTCTGGTTAACAGATGCACTCATTCATAATTTTTTTGAAATACTCAGCAACATGAGAATAGTGGGGACTTAATTCAATAGGGGACATCTCTGAAAAACTTACAGCTAACATCTAAAGTTAATGAAGAAAAACTGAATGATTTCTTCATAAAATTGTAATTGAAGCAAAGATGACCATATTTGCTACTTGTATTCATAGGAGAAAAAGGCATGAAGATCAGAAAGGAAGAAGTGAACCAGGCTCTACTGCAGAGGATATGATTGTTAATATAGAAAATTCCAAACATACTACAGTTTCAACTGCTAGAATTAACAAATAAACTTCTTGAGATTATAGAATACAAAGTTAATATAAACAAATCATTTGTATTTGTACATACCAGCAACAAATGTTTTGAAAATAAATTCTCTATAAAACCACTTACAATATCACCAAAAAATAAAATACTTAGGAATTACACTAATAATATATGTCTAAAAACTCTACAATGAAAATTAAAACATTGCTGAAGAAATTATAGAACTCCTAAATAAATAGGGAGATGCACATTGCCATAAATCAGAAGACTCAGCATTGTTAGGGTGTCAATTCTTCCCAAGTTCATCGGTAGATTCAGTGCAATCCAATCAAAATTCCAGGAGTTTTTAAATTTTGTTTTGCATAAATTGACAAGTTGATGTTAAAATTTATATGGAAATGTGAATGACCTAGGAGAGCTAAAGGAATTTTTTTAAAGAAGAATCAAGTTGGGAATTCCTTCTACTAATTTAAGACTTATTATAAAACTATGGTAAACAAGGGGGAGGGAAAAAAGATGGTGGTGTGAGAAGTGAGGTAGAAACATCCTCCCAAAATCACATAAAACACAAATACACAAATACAACAATTCCTGAAAAAGTGACCTGAAGACTACAGAACAGACTGCCTACATATGAAAAAGAAGAGAAGACCTCACAGAAAAGGATAAAGTGCCAAAGCCACAATCTGGTGAGACCCAAGCCCTCCCCCAACCCCAGTTTGTAGGTGGGAGGGAATGGAATGGAGCAGGGAGGGAATAGAAGCCTAGGACCACTGAACACCCAGCCCTGGAGATCTGCTCTAGGAGCATGAATTCACATTACATGGTGCTCTCGCAATTAGTAAGGTTGGAAAGCAAAGACAGGCAGAACACTCGGAGAGGCTGAGATTCTAGCTGCTGTGGAGAACAGGTATGTGCTAGTGGCCACCTGGCACAAAAGAAAGGCAGGCAGTTTAAAAGACTTCCAAGCAGCATGAGGGGACCTAAGGGGCAAAGATTACATGATCACTGCTCAGGAAAAAGGGCAGGTGGACAAAACCTTCCTGGCATGGTCAGCCCAGCAGGTTGGGAGCTCTCAAAAGATTCAGACGCTCCATCCCCCTGGATGGCAACAAAGCCCTGAGGTCCCCTACTGTGATATGCAGCCTGTGGCTCCTTCCTCCCAGCAGATGCTGGTTCAGCTCACCTGCCGACCTGCCATCACTCCAGGCCTTCCGAAGGGGTTCCCTGCCCACAGAAGCTACCAGGATATAGCACAGAGGCACCTTCCTGCACCCATGGCCCACTAGAACTGACAGGGGAGGCAGGAGTTACATCTGGGAAGGTAGGAAACCCTCCCAGCTGAGCTCTTTACTCTCAGCAGGTGCTGGTTCTGCTCTCCTGAGACCCCTGCCATTGTTGCAGGTGCATGGAAGCTCCAGAGGGTATTTTCACTGCATGTGCAATCAGCTGATGGCCTACACAGCCCACTACAAGCAAGGCAGAAAGGCACCACACCCACTGCTTTCCAACAGCTGGGTCTCCTGCCCAGGAAATTGAGCTCCTGGAAACTAGAGGGTGCTGCCTATACAATGTTATTATTCCATAGGAAACACTAAAAAAAATGAAGTGGCAAAGGAATTTGGTCAAAACAAAATTATAAGAAAATCTCCAGAAAGAGTGCTTAGTGGAACTGAAATCACCAACCTTCTTAATAAAGAGTTCAAAATAAAAGTAATAAACATGCTCACAAAGCTATACAGAAATATTCAAGATCTCAGAGAGGACTTCAAGAGATAGGAACTGAAAAATACAGTATCTGAAATGAAACATACAATGGCAGGATTTAAAAGTAGACTAGATGAAGTAGAGGCAGTGGTAAATGAAATAGAAATTAGAGAACAGGAAAATAAAGAAGCAGAGGCACAGAGAGAATAATGGATATCTAGGAATGAAAGAATAATAAGAGAGATGTGTGACCAATCCAAATGGAATAATATTTGCATTATAGGTATACGAGAAGAAGAAGAGAGAGAAAATGGGATAGAAAGTCTATCCTTTGTCAAAAACTTCCTCAATCTGGGGAAGGAAATAGATAGTCAGGACATGGAAGCACAAAGATCACCCAACAAAAGGAACCCTAGAAAGACAACACCAAGACCTATAATAATTAAAATGGCAAAGATCAAGACAAGGAGAAAGTACTGAAAGCAGCTAGACAGAGCAAAATGTTCACTTATAAAGGGACCCCATCAGGCTATCAGCAGACTCCTTAGCAGAAAATTTACAGGCCAGAAGGGAGTGGCATGATATATTTAATGCAATGAAACAGAAGGGCCTCCAACCAAGAATACACTACCTGGCAAGATTAAAATTTAAATTAGAAGTAGGGATTAAACAATTTCTAGATAAGCAAAAGTTGAGGGAATTCACTACCACCAAACCATTTCTACAAGATCTCCTAAAGGGACTGCTCTAGATGGAAATGATCCTAAGGCTAAATACCTGTCACCAGAGAAAATAAACCCACTGTAAAGGTAGTAGGCATTTTAATTACTAAGTAAATACAAAATGAAATCAACTACTCACAAAGTTAGTCATGGGATATGAAAAAATACAGAACATAGCACCTAATATATAAAGAGTGGAGGAGGAAGAAGAAGGGGAGGAAAAAAAGAACCTTTAGGTTGTGTTTGAAATGGAATATAAGTGATTTAAGATAGACTGTTAGATAGTAAGGAAGCTACACTTGAACTCTGGTAACCATAAATATAAAGTTTACAGTGGCAGAAAGTACATATCTATCAGAAGTCACCTTAAATGTAAATAGACTGAATGCACAAATCAAAATACATAGAGTAGCAAAATGGATAAGGAAACAAGACCCATCTATATGCTGCCTACAAGACACCCACTCCAAACCCAAAGACATACACAGACTAAAAGTGAAGGGATAGAAAAAGACACTCCATGCAAATAATGGGGAGAAAAAAGAAAGAGTTGCAGTACTTATATCATACAAAATAGATTTCAAAACAAAAATGTAACAAGAGACAAAAGATATAACATAATGATGAAGGGATCAGTCCATCAAGAGGATAGAACATCTTGTTCTAGAGGAGATTACAAATATCTATGTACCCAATATAGAAACAACTAAATATGTGAAACAAATACTAACAAAATTAAAGAGGCAACGCATTCATTTTACGACTCTTCAACACACCACTTACACCAAAAGACAGATCGACCAGATGCAAAATAAGTAAGGAGACAGAGGCACTGACCAACACATTAGAACAGATGGACCTAACACACATCTACAGAACACTCCACCCAAAAGCAGCAGGATACGTATTTTTCTCAAGTGTACATGGAATGTTTTCCATAACTGAGCACATACTAGGCCATATAAAGAGCTTTAATAAATTCAGAGAGATTGAAATTGTACCAACCAGCATCTCAGACCACAAAGGTATGAAACTAGAAAAAAATTACACAAAGAAAACCAAAAAGCCCACAAACACATGGAGGCTAAACAACATGTTCCAAAATAATCAGTGGATCAATGACCAAATAAAAACAGAGATCAAGCAATATATGGAGACAAATGAAAATAATAACTCAACAGCCCAAAACCTGTGGGATACAGCAAAGGCAGTTCTAAGAGAAAAGTACATAGCAATACAGGCTTACCTCAAGAAACAAGAACAATCCCAAATAAACAGTGTAAACTCAAAATTAATGAAACTGGAAAAAGAAGAACAAATGAGGCCCAAAGTCAGTAGAGGGAGGAACATAATAAAGATCAGAACAGAAATAAATAAAATTGAGAAAAATAAAACAATAGAAAGAATCAATGAAACCAGAGCTGGTTCTTTGAGAAAATAAACAAAATAGATAATACACTAGGAAGACTTACCAAGAAAAAAAGAGAGTATACACACATAAAAAGAATCAGAAATTAGAAAGGAAAAATCACTACAGACAACACAGAAATACAAAGAATTATTAGAGAATATGGTGAAAAATCATATGTCAATAAATTGGATAACCTAGAAGAAATGGACGACTTTCTATAAAAATACAACCTTCCAAGACTGACCCGAGAAGAACCAGAAAATCTGAACAGACAAATTACCAGCAATGAAATTGAATTGATAAGAACAAAATCCCTACCTGGACCAGATGGCTTCACAACTGAATTTTATCAAACATTTACAAGAAGACCTAATACCCATCCTCCTTAAAATTTTCCAAAAAGTAGAACAGGAGGAAATACTTCCAAACTCATTCTATGAGCCCAACATCACTCTAATACAAAAAAAAAAACAGTCAAGGACATGGCAAGAAAAGAAAATTACATACCAATATCCCTTATGAACATAGATGCAGAAATACTCAACAAAATATTAGCAAAGTGAATTAAAAATATATCAAAAGATCATCCATCATGACCAAGTGGGATTTATTCCAAGGATGCAAGGATGGTACAATATTCAAAAATCCATCAATATCATACACCACATCAACAAAAAGAAGGACAAAAATCACATGATCATCCCCATAGATGCTGAAAAAGCATTTGACAAAAATTCAACATCCATTCATGATAAAAACTCTCAACAAAATGGGTATATAGGGCAAGTACCTCAACATAATAAAGGCCATATATGACAAACCCATAGCCAACATCATACTTAACAGCGAGAAGCTGTAAGCTTTTCCTCTAAGATTGGGAATAAGACAAGGATGCCCACTCTCTCCTGTTTTATTAAACATAGTGCTGGCAGTCCTAGTTGTGGCAATCAGACAACACAAAAAAATAAAAGGCATCCAGATTGGTAAGGAAGAAGTTAAACTGTCACTGTTTGCAGACAACATAATATTATAGGAAACCCTGAAGACTCCACCAAAAAACTATTCGAATTAATAACTGAATTCAGCAAAGCTGCAGGGTACAAAATTAATACACAGAAATCTGTTGTATTCCTATTAACTAACAACAAATTAGCAGAAAGAGAAATCAGGAAAACAACTCCATTTACACTAGCATCAAAAGGAATAATATACCTAGAAATAAACCTGACCGAGGAGGTGAAATACCTATACCTTGAAAACTATAAGACACTCTGGAGAGAAATTAAAGACACCAATAAATGGGAATACATCCTGTGCTCATGGGCAGAAAGAATTAATATTGTCAAAATGGCCATCTTGCCTAAAGCAATCTACATATTCAGTGCAATTCCTAACAAAATGCCAACAACATTCTTCAATGAACTAGAACAAATAGTTCTAAAATTTACATGGAACCACAAAAGACCCCAAATAGCCAAAGCAATCCTGAGAAGGAATAACAAAGCTGGGGGAATTACACTCTCTAAGTTCAGGTTCTACTACAAAGCCATAGTAATCAAAACAATTTGATACTGGCACAAGAACAGACCCAAAGATCAATGGAATAGAACAGAGAGTTCAGATATAAATCCACACATATATGGTCAATTAATATACAATAAAGGAGCTATGGATATACAATGGGGAAAAGACAGCCTCTTCAACAACTGGTGTTGGCAAAACTGGACAGCTACATGTGAAAGGATTTGTACTGTTTGAGGAAGCAAAGATGTAAGAAATGAATAAATCATTAAAAAGGCAATAAGCTAGGTATCAGATGTTCTTTGCTTCATTTGAGTTCATTCTTCTTTCTCAGGCTCTCTAACTTTGAAGTAAGCCTTGGTTATCCTTTTTGATCAAAAATCCGACAGTCTCTGCCTAGATACACAGTAAAAGGCTATTATCATTGTATAATTACAGCCCTAGAGGACTATGTTTTATATATGCATATACATACATATATGTGTATGCACACACAAAGTGGGCTTACCAACTTATCAGTTGGACTATATCATATTTATAATATAACATGTATTATAATTCCCTTCCCAAATTAGAATTTCTCTAGTATTCCCTTTTCCACAAACATACACCAATATGATGTGAGAAACAGGCATTCAACACTGATTTTATTTCCTAAATATATTTTACATCTCTGACTTGCTCTCCAACATCTTCACCAGAACCCCAGGCTAGGCCAGTGCCATCTCTCAGCTCTACTACTCAAACAGGTGCTATGGAACCACAAATCAGCTAGGTGGATTGTGAAGAGGAGCAATAGTCGTCATTGTTATCAAAACTTGGAGAAATGACATGTATGGGGACCGATACCTTTCTCTCCTCTCTCTTCTCTCCCTTTCTCACCCTCACCTCTTTCCTCTACCCACCGCGCTCCCTTCCCTCACAGCCTCATCCCTAGGACAGCCCTCATTCATGGAGCAGTGCAGGGCTGGCACTGAAAATCCAATAGAACCCACACTGACTTTCTAGAAGAACCATGGAAAGGAGCCCCAGCAAGGTGGGTAGCAAGGGAGAAATACAGGGAAGCAGGCCAGAAGCACAGAAACCCCTAACTGTGTGCATGGAACCACACAAATCAAATTACACATGCTAGTACAAAGTCAAAACAATGTAGCAAAGGCTAACAGAGCTGAAATTATATTTGAATCACCCATAACATAAAAGTCTCAATGTAAACCATGAAGGAAGCATAGATAACAGAAAGGATTTTTGTAACTCAGTAACAGGAAAACAAACATCCCAATAAAAATGGCAAAAGATTTAAATAAGCAATTCACAAAATATATACAAATGGCCAATAAGTACATGAAAAGATGCTACACATAATTAGTTATTGTGGAAATGCAAAGTAAACCACAACAATACTTCACTCCACAACTTTACAATGGGTAGAATTGGAAAGACTGACAATACCAAGTGTTGAGGGTAACTCTCATACACTGCTCAGAAGATGCCTGGAAAATAGGTGCATAGTTTTGTTTTTTATAGAGTTAAACGCATATGTTGCATAAGCCATCAAGGTACTGAACAAACAAAAGTGCAAACATATGACGATACAAAGCCTGTACATGAACGTTCATAACACCTTTATTTTTCATGGTCAAAATCTAGAAAATGAACAAATACAATGCCCATCAACTATGGTGAAGAGATAAACAATGGTATATCCAGACAGTGTAATACCACTCAGCCATACAAAGGCATGAGCTATTGATATACAACAAATTGAAGGAATCTTGAAGTTTATATGCTGAGTGATTGAGCCCAAACCAAAAGTGTATACGTATTTTATTATTCCATTTACCAAATATTCTAGAGAGTGAAAATTCATCAAGAGTGATAGCAGATCTTGTGTTGTGGTTGCCCAGAGATGGGTATGGAGGATAGGCAAGGAAATGATTCATCATTGAGATTGTTATGATTGTTTCATGATTGAACACACATGAAATTGCACATGCTAAATAAGTGCAATTTGCTATTTGTCAACAGTACCTCAATAACATTGTTTTTTAAAAAGTAGCAAATACATAGGCATATATACACATACAAATACGCTATTCAAAACCGGTAAGACATGTGCCAATTCACACTGATTATTATGCACTACAGTGCTGCGCTTAAGAGCAGTTCTAGAATTTTTTTGCTTGGGTAGAAATCCAACCACTTAGGTATCTGGACTTGGGTAGGTAATTATCTTGTCTGAGCCTCAGGTTTGTTATTTATAGAATAGGAATGAAAATGTTACCTATAAAAAATAAACGAATAGTTTCATTGGAGTTAATCTAAAAATCACATTCCTCAATATGACTTACAAAGTCCTGCATAGCCTTTCATGTGCTTTTGTCCTTTTGTGTATTAATGGATGTTACAGGTATGTCATCTAAAACACTTGGGACCAATTATTGTGCACAAATTAGAATATTACATTTCAGGAAGTAACACAGAGCATGTATACACATTACATATTACCTAATACCTTAGTGCAGTTTGGAATAGCAACCTCTAATCAAACACATGGATATTTAGGTTTAAAACCATATCCACATTTAAATATTTACATGTCGGACAAATAGACCATAAAAAGCCTCACATAAATGCCAGTTAGATTTTGCCACTAAGTTAATTAGGATTAGTTCAACATTTAAGAAAATTCAGTTTTAAAAATATTTTTTCATGGCTTTAGTAATGTCAGAATTGCTAATAAGAAATTGCCAACCCATCTTTCTTCTGTGTGGGATTACTTTCCCCATAGGCCTTCTTTTCTCACCTCATTCCCACCCTAATTGCTAAGTCAACCTTATATGCATATAATCCTAAATGTTTATATCTAGCCTGGAATTCTACTCTGAATATACAAGTGTTTTCTTGGCATTTCTACATAGAAGTCTCATAGACAGCACAAACTTTTCGTATTCAAAAGTAAGCTCTTGATTTTCTCTGCCCATCCTGTCCTCTTCCCATCTTCATCTGAATACATGATACCTCCATCCATCCAGGTGCTCAAGCCAAAATCTAGTGCCATCCTTGATTTCCCCAGTGGTCTAATCCAACAGCTGAATGTCATCCATCTTCAAAGTGGATCAAGTCCTCAGAATCTCTCTGACTTTTCCTTCTGCTCCATCTCTTCTATCTCCAGTGGGAGAAAGTTCTCTGCTTATTAGGTTTCATGTGAGTGTACTGGACCTGGATGGATAATGTAGATAATCTCCCTATCTTAAAATCTATGACCTTAATTATATCTCTTCCTTCAATTATACATAAGTACAATTCCACATATATGAAGTATCTTTTGTCATGTAAGTTAATATTTACAGGTCTGGGGATTAGAGTGTTGACATATTTGGGGAACCATTATTTTGTCTACCACCCAGTGTCAGTACTTGATGCTAATGAATTTTTCCTACCAAATGGGACATTATTTGAAGAAAGAGTACACATATATTTAAAGAGATATGTTGATACTGCAAAGGTGATAGTGACAACTAACACTCAATTCTTTCATTGGTTAAGTCCACGCAAATAGACTGCATGAGGTTGTGGAAGGGGAGGTCTTGAGAAGAGAAAGCATTACAGACTGGGTCAGTTCTCCTAGAAAATTGAATTGGTCTATTTTTATTATTTTGTGATTAGTTTTAGGTTCCTAAAATTTGTATTCGTGCAAAATAAAGGATTTTTCGACTTTCATAAACAATACAAAAGAAACAGAGGACTCGTCAATTCTTTTGATTCAAGAACAATTTTTAAGAATTACTGTGTGTGTGTACAAGTCATAATTTGAGAAAGAAGTGAAAAAAAACTTAGGAAATACAGAGATAGGCTTCTTTGATGTTTTAAAAGGAACACAGCTCAAAGAATACACCTTTCAAGAGATGTTCCTCGGGCCTCAGATCTAGAACCCAGAATTTAAGAGCAACAATAAAATTGTTTCCTTGGAGCCCACGTTAATATGATTAATGCATCTGTTCAGACGATAAACTCCAAAGATTTTATGCACATTCACAGCAGGACTCATAATGGGGAAACAACAAAGATAAATAAAAGTCTGTATCTTGTAAATGATAAAATAAGCTAACTAATTGTACCTAATCTCTACTATGAAATGAAAAACTCAAGAGAAACGACACTTTGCACAATTAAAAGAAAAGGACTTATTCTATAGAGATTCTAGAAAATAAAATTTGCATGCTTGATAGCTTTAATAGAGCATATTATTGAACACCTTGTTACTAATTTTTACTTTAGAGTTAAAATTTTACACCTAACAAAATTGTTTGTCCCTGTCCATTTAGATTTTTAGTATAACTAAGAAAAACTCTCTAGTTCTTATTTATTCTTAAATCAAGATATTTAATCTGTAAGAGTAGAGGTTGCATTTCATTGAACTGTTTATATGTCCAATTTATATCATGTCATTTCAATAAGTGGTGATTTTTATGTATTATTCCATAAAAAATATTTCTATAGGAATATGTATTTGAAGCAGAAGAGGAAAAAAATACACAGACTTAAAAGGACAACCTTGGCTGAACGTCTCCTGCACCATTTTTGGTAATATATATTCATTGAGAAAATAACCCTTTTTATCTAAGCTTTCAAATTTATTAGCCTAGAATAATACATACTTACCATCATATTTTATTTGTGGCTACAATACAGACCTTTAAAAATAATGAATTTTATGTATCTCTCTTCTTTCATTTTTACTGCTTCTTTAGACTTATTCATTAATTTGTCTTTCATTGCTATTTTTTAAACCCAAATCCTTTTATTTAGTGATCCCACAATTTTATTCTACTGGTAATTCAATTTAATGAATTGCTCTAGTATCTTTTTTCAACTATTACTTCTTGTTATCCTCAAGTTTACTTTTTTCCCTCCTTCTCAAATGCCAAATTTATTTTCAAGTCTTCTTGTATTAAAATAAAGACAGTTAAAGCTATTGATTTTTCTCTAACTATAGACTTTGTCACATTATCTTTGGTTTAAACTGCAGTGTGATTAATTCCTGTGATTTCCTATAAAGTCAAAGATTAAAGTTTTGGTTACTGCTTTATTCCAGGAGTTATATAAAAAGAGTTTCAAAGTGTCCAGAATGGTTTTATTTTTGCTGATTTTTTATTTGAAAATCCATTGCTAGCTGCATTTTCTCTATAGGACCTGTATAATTTGTGTTGATATTATTCTTTCTATTTTATCATTTTGCTGCTATGGGAAAGAGAATCTATCCTTCCATTGTGTCTTCTGAATACTTACCATTTGTATGTAGGAAAGCTATTCTTTTTTCATATTAACTCTGTGGTCAGCCAACATGCTAAATTTTCTTTTTGTCTCTAGCAGTTTTGCAGTTGATTTCTATTTTGGATTACCTAGTATGTATTCTTATCATCTGTACATGAAGCTTATTTTCTGTTCTCTTTTCTAACATATTTGTTATTTTATTCTTTTCTCTATTTGCACTGACTAGTACTTTTAGAACTCTCAGGAAAACATAGTTGGCATCATTGTCTCATTTCTGATTTTAATGAGAATGTTTTCAGTATTTCAGAATTGAACATGTTAAGGAAGAGTCCATCCATTCCTCTGTCACCAACAACGAAAAAACACTGAGTTTGACTTAATATGGTGAATTACATAAATATATATTAATACTTTCCTAGTATCAAATAATCCCTACATTCTGAATGAATCTTGCTAAGCTGTGGTAAATTCATCTTTTAATGCACCACTGGATTCTCTTCCTAACATTTTACTTAGTATTTATATATTAAAATATTCTGGGATTTTCTTCTTGTCTGATATTTTTGAATCTCAGCACTTTGCTCTTTTCTTAAAAATAAATATTGGCCGCTCTCATTCTCTTTCTATGCTTTGGAACAGCTTAAGTAGTATCAGGAGTATTAGACCTTTAAATATTTGGAATAATTCACTGTGAAATCAACTTGTCCATGGAATAAATTTAAGGGAAAGGAGGTAGTTCTTGTGATAGATGCTGTCTCAGATTTTATGAAAACCTGCTCCAATATTTTGGGTCTAGCTGAGAAGAAAAGAGAAATTTTAAATTCATTATTTGTCAAATTTAATTTATTTGCCAGATCTGAAGGCCTCTTTTTTATTGGAAGTAGACCAACAACTGGAGTCAAACATATGTTGATGAATTTCCCCACTAAGCTGAATTAAAAATTCATTAATTTAACAAATATTTCTTCAATACCTATTATACATTGTGCTATCTACTAGAGACAGGACAGATATGACAACTGCCCTCATAAAACATAGAGTCTAGTAGAGGAGACAGCCATTTAACAAGTATCTATACAAACAGATAAATTACCAGTTGCTAGAAATGTTGTGAGTCAATGAAATAGGGTTGGTTATTTTAAGGAGAATCCTGGATTTGGGGAGCACATTTGAGATTGGGTAAGCAGGCTATTTCTTGGTGAGTAAGTGACATTGAAGTTGAGATTCCCATGACAATTAAGACTTTGGGAAACAGCAGTGAAGAAAGGAGTGCTCCAACCAGATGGAACAGCATGGGAAAGGCCCTGAGTTGGGACACAATTTAGTATTCTCAAAGAAGTAAAAGGAGTCAGAAAGGCTCATCACAATGAAGATGTACAAGTAAAAAATGGTGACAGATAAGACGGGAGAAGCAAGAGAAAAGCCTCAATTTTCCTCTCTATGCCCCTGAACTAGGTAGGGTTCCTGATGTTTTCTTCTAGCCCTCTTCCTTGAACCTTGGCAGGCAGTCAAGAGGTCAAAGAAGTCCATTCCAGGGAAGGGATACTTAAGCTGAGCACTCAAAGTGAATAGAAAGTGTAACCTCTCTGTTTCTTTGTTAGCTTTCATGTAGCTGGAATAGTGCTTACATTCTCTAAGTAAATGACTGTTAACTAAAGGAACCCATGAGGGCAGCATCAAATGCTGTCCAGGTCAAGAAAATGCTAAGAGGTAGAGTTGCACCCTCAGTTCCAGTGCTCATACTAGTCTACTGATGCATGGGATTTGGATCCCATGAACTATCCGACTCTGTGCCCTCTCCTCTAGGCCCTACTTCTCTGAGGTTGAGGCTGCTTCAGGGTTCTGTCTAGTAGCACAAAGACTTATGGGATGCTTTGCTCTTCTCTCATATTTTTGTGTTGTGTACTGTACTCTGAAAAAAATGTAATCAATTCTACCTAGTTGTAGATAATATCTTTCTCTAGTTTATCCTGGGGTTTTTTGCTTAATTTTATATTCCTTTTGAAATTTAACAGGGATTGGGAAAGGAGCAGAGTTAAGCATATTTATTCAGTTTGTTATTTTTGAACTAAACGTCTTTGGAGTATCAAATTTGGAAAGCTGTATCATAAAAGATAAAGAAGAAATATAATACTGTGCTTGGTTCTCAGCTAAATCGAAGAAAGATGTATGCTTGGAAGCAAGAGATAAAAATTGAGATGAGACAGCAGGTTAAGATGCACAGGATATTGGATGAGATAAGCAATAAACATGAGTTAATTGTAAATGCCATAAAGAATTTAAAATTGTATAAAGTTTGAGTATTAACTCAAATTATCACTGTAAAAAATGGAATCAGTCATGTGGAAATAAGCCAGAGAGGCAAATAATTCAGAGGAATATTATAGAGAAAAGCATATGACAAGAGGGAAAGTTACAGGAGTGGGTGAAGACAGAAAAGGGAGAGTCAACATACGGATAATTTGTGTTCCTGCTGAAAAGACCAGGATATAATTTACAGAATGAGTTTACATTATTTCTATAATAAGGAACAGTCATAAAGGTATTCTAGGCAATGCAATAAACATGGGAGAAAGACAGAAAGTGAAAGAGAAACATTGAGAGAGAGAAGAGGGAGGGAAGGACAGAAAAAAGATGCAGAAACTGGATCTCCTGTGAGACTCTTAATAAGCATACTGTATTAAAGAAAAACCTATACTCTCCAGTGGTCAAATTAGGCTCAATAGTCTCCCTTTTCCCTGGTTGCCATATTTTTAAAACTAAATTTACTGTATAGTATTTCTTTTATTGGAAAATTATGAAAAATATGCTATACAGGATAAAAACTATCCATAATTCTAATTTCTGCCCACTCCTCCTTTTATACATACCTATAACTAGGCTGAGATCAATGCGCAAGTACAAATTTTGTATTGTGATTTGCAACTTTCATTTTGCCATGTCATCAAATTCTTCACAATAGCTGCTGAATTTTCCATTGTGTGCATTTACCAATTATTATGTAAGTATTCTAATGTTTTGATTTAAAAGAAAAGATGACAACATTAGTTTCCTTCAAAATGAGCCCTGCTTATGGCAGCAGTTGTTTTCTTCATAAGTAGAGGAGTTTCCATTGAAAAGTGCAATTGAGAACACATATA
Organism: Manis pentadactyla; assembly: GCF_030020395.1. Lineage (NCBI taxonomy): Eukaryota > Metazoa > Chordata > Mammalia > Pholidota > Manidae > Manis > Manis pentadactyla. The sequence goes on from NC_080038.1 coordinate 140,074,982, forward strand.
AATAGGACTAACAATTAGAGGAAAATAAAATCTCACCAGCACAAATCAATGCCTATAGGGGTAGTATAGTTCACTTTGGTGATAAATGATTAAGCCATGTCAATTAAGGAGAATAGTTATGTAATATTATTTCATGAATAACTAATTTGCATTCTTATTCATTCAAATTGGCAGTTTATATCTAAAATTGTGTCATGGGATATTACATGAAATGGTCACTTTAGAGCATAGAACATCTAATATACAGAGGTGTGGTGAAAAGTTCCATATCTATTACTTACAACATGAAGTTTATTTGACTTTCAATAATCCCAGACCTGAAACCAGCATTTGTTTAACATTTATTAAACCAAAGAAAACTTGGGAGAATATGTGATACTTTTAACTAAAGATTTCCTTTGAAAACAAGATGTAACACTTTAATGGTTACATTTAAAATAATTTAAATTGACAATATTAAATTTATTTCTTCTCAAAGTGGTATTGTAATTTCATAAGAGATCTAATATTGCATCGTGTCATTTGCACTATATTTACCAAATAGAACTAAGAGTCATCCATACATGTGGTTAGAGTCCCAGCACCATTGTTTACTATTCTCTGATGTATGAGGAGTCATGTGAGTTTTCTGATAAGATACATATAAACTTTGGAGGCACGCACACCTGTATTTTAATCCAACCTCATCAACTAACCAGCTAGGAGATATTGGGAAAATTCCTTAATCTCTATGAGTCATATTTTCCTCATCAGTAAAATAGAGATAATATGTATTTATAAGAGGTAACCTACCTCATGAGGGCAACTGAATGGATTACATGATACATTATTAGCCTAAGGGACCGGTACTACCCCTGGAACATAGATGTGCACTCATTACTAATGTTGGCCTCAGTTTCCCAATCTGTAATTAGTCACATTAAAAGTACTGAATGAAAGTATTTATGATAGCTTAAAAAACACCATGCTAATATATTTTAATATCATGGCTCTAAAAGAGCAAACATACTTGGGTGCATGTATGCATTTGCAGACACATCAACCTATATGGAGCAGCACACTTTCTAGATGAATACACAGCTTTGAATGTGCACATGAACATAAGGCAACCGACATGCATTCACCAAGCCATTATCAGTTATCCTTGCCTGTTACATTCCTTGCATAGATATCCATGATTAATAGCCATGTTCAAGTAAATTATAGATTGAGAGAAGGAAAAAGACAGATATAGTCCATTTATTTTCCATTCTGTAGCCTAGACACTTACTCCTTGGAATTTCTAATGCAGTATGATTTGCTGTCATCACATAGCCTTCCAAACAGCAGGGAATGGAAAAGTAAAGAATGGCAAGCAACAATTGAGGTAGTATTCAAAAGTGAAAATACAGGACTTTCTCTATTAAGTGAAAAGCTCGTAAAACAAATATTGCTTAACTACAACATCAAGTCTATACAGGGCAACTCACACTCGATTGTGATTTTACAAATTCTAATTCTTCATATAACACTTGATAAGAATTTGTTTTTTTGATGCATATAGCTTAGTCCATATTTGTAATAAGCACATTCAGTTTGTAGGCATGTTTGTATTGAATTTATAAGATGTCTTCCCTTTTACAACAAAGCCACAGAAACATATCACACTAGTTATATCATAGTTTCAAAGTACTTAAACATTTTACTCCTGGTATATGCAAAACATTTGTCCACACAAGTTATTTGTAGAATCCATTGTCCAAATATCCAACTCTGATTATCCTATTGTCCACTTAATTTCAATAATCTTTATTATAGCCACATTGGTATTTGCCTACATTGTTCCCTCTGCCTAGAAATATTTTTATTCATGTATTAACCTGGCTATTTCTGACATGTCCTTCAAATCTCAGACTATGTGTCCCTTTTCAGGGAAAGATTTTGTTGACCTCCTTAGAAATAGCTTTTTCATAATACACTCCAATCTTGTAACACTCATTGCAATTTCATAGAAATTTGTTTCATCATTTGTTTAAATTCTGTTTCTAACACTAAATAGTAAGTTATATGAAGGCAAGAACCATGCCTGCTTTAGCTAACCATCATATCCCCAGAGACCAACACAAGTATGGCATAGAGTTGGCAGGCCTGTAATAAATATTTGATGAATGAATGAATCAATAATGAATAAGGTAGATATTAGTCTCTGAAATTTAATTTTCCTATCAAAAAAGTAGGAATTGTAATACCCACCTCAAGGAGGTTTTCTTATGTTTGATCTAGCGGTAATAGATGCTAAAAAATAGCAGAGCAACTGGTATCCATTAAGTGTTAAATTAATGACAGCACTCATTGTGTTCTATACTTGTGGAGTTGATCGCTGAGTAGGTAAAACAAACAAGTGAACAGGCAATTGCAGGTATGATGACAATAAGAGGGGGTGTACAGAAGAATAAGCTGCTATAGGAGTTTATAACAAGCATCATTAATCTAAGCAGTTATGGATCTCCCTGAGAAAGGAATGAATCGATGATAGATGAATGAATTAATGAAAGAATAAATGAAGACTATGAATACTAGGCATCATGCTAGGTTGGGGAAATTAAGATAAATAGTCACAGTCCTTATTCTAAAAAGATTATAATTTTTGATCTTATATATTAATATTTCCTAGATAACAAGTTATCCTCTAAATATAAATAACTAGTGGAAATACTTCCTAAATTAAATCTGACAAATCCTACTCTTATTTTTAAAAATCTTGAGAAACATGGGGTTAAATAGGTTGGCTTATTGTGATAACACATTGCCACGTAATTCACTTGACAGGTTCTTTCCACTCCTTTTGGTATTGGGTAGTCACAAGTTATACCATACATTGTTTTTATGCTATACTTTAGACCCAGCATTGATAACTAAATAATTCTTAGAATGGGAAAAAAATTACTTACTCCCAGAACATCCCTTTAAAGTAAAAATGTAGAGAAAATTATCCATTCCTGTACAGAAATTTGCCCTTATAAAATTATGGAGTGTTTTTATGCTTTATCACTATAACTAAAAAACAGTTTCAGAAGAGCAAACCAATAATCTTTCTCAGACTGCTGAGTACATTAAGCACAAATCCTTATATTTGGTGCTTAATATATAATACATAGCATTTGTTTAATTTATTCTTAATTAATTAAATATGCATTTATTAAATTGGAAAAGGTAGATTCCTTTGTCAACTCTCAGTTTCCACAGAATATTTTATTATTTTATTATTGTTAAAAAGGTGACAGACCTCAAATGGAGTCACATGTGCTAAAGCCCAATTCAGCAAACCAGGACTTAATCCTATGTAAATGCAGTTTCAACCACTCAGGAATGTAACATTTAACCAGTCAACCTGGAATTACCTCATCAGCCAGGGAGGTGATTCACACAATAGGCCCTTCTGTTCCCCTTGGGAAGGCATCCTTGCCTGAAGCAATATACTCTTTACTGGTACTTTCCTTTTTCAGTCCTCCCCACCCAATCCCACCAATTTCAGTTCCGTCTTTAAAAATATTTCCTTCTTTACAGCTTGGTGGAGCTCCTTTATATAACTAGACACCCAGTTAATAATGAATTGTTGAATAAAGCCAATTTGGTCTTCAAATTTACTCAATTGAATTTTTATTATTTAACATTATGTAGGAAGTTGGTATTATGATAGTCAGATGCCTTTGGGAAAAGGAAGGAGAAATGTACATACCTAGATATTTGAACTTCCTTCATTGCATATTAATTCCAGCATATCCTGCTCAGCAACACAAGGAACCCAACTGTCATCTCACCATCAGAGAGGAGCTCATTTGAAGCTATTTCTGCAATATTTGATTCAAAGTTACAGGCTTTTAACCCTGCTATCAATACTGATTCCTAGAAGGGTAAAGCAAGGGGATACCCTTTTTATCTTGAACTATATGATGAAGAAGAGTTATCTCTTAATCTATGGAAAAATGTTTGAATGATTATGACTGTGGTTATTATTTAAAACTGAGGTACCATTCAGTGTGCATAATCACTAATTCACCACAACTCCCTCATAACTACAGTGAGAACATTCCTTATCTCATCTCCTTCCCCAACCTACGTAATATATCAAAGTCAGAAATTTACTTACAGTAGAATAAAGAAAAATCTATAATTCATTTTAGTGCTTTAACAAGAAGTTGGGTGATTTCAGAATTATACCATATTAGATTAACACTGAGAAAAAGATGAATGTTGAAATTCCATTCAAAAAAATCTCTTAGCTAAAAAGAAAAAAAAGTGGCCTGATAATAAATATGTCTTTAAATCTGTATACTATTATTAAACCATGAAATAATATAAAAATGCATCACTGAGTCACTGTTCAAATCTAAAAACATACCAGAGTTTCCTGCATAAATGTATGAAATGAAACATTTCACTTAAAATGGAACACTAACCATAGTCACATGCTATTTAAATATATATTAAAGAAATTTGATTTGTAGATTTTTTTTAATCTGAAAAAAATCTCCAATTTCAGATGAATTCACTGGTGAATTCTACCAAACATTTAAACAAAAAGTAATACCAATTTGATGCAACTCTTCCTGGAAACTGAAATTAACAGTATACTTCCCAACTCATTCTGTTAAGCCAGTATTATTCTGATATAAGAAAAAAATTTAAAAACTATACAGATGGTCCTCATCTAATGATGTTTCAATTTAGGATTTTTAACTTAAAATGGTACAAAAACGATATGTATTCAGTAGAAATCCTACTTGGAATTTTGAATTTGGATCTGTCCCTGGGTTGGAGACATGTGAGCCGATCCTCTCCCAGGATGCTAGGCAGGCCAGCGAGCACATCTCCAGGCAGTTCCATGATCACCAGGATGCACAGCCAATAGGCTTAAAACTATTCTGTATCTACACAATAATTCTGTTTTTCTCTTTAAGTACTCTGTTCAATTCACTACACTACATGAGATATTCAACACTTTAGTATAAAATAGGCTCTGTATTAGCTGATTTTGCCCAACTGTAAGCTCATATATGTGTTCTGAGCACATTTAAGGTAGGGCAGGCTAAGCTGTGCTGTTCAGTAGGTTAGGTAGTAGGAGGGACATAATAAAGGTCAGAGTAGAAATTAATAAAATGGAGAGGAATAAAACAATTGAAAAAAATCAAAGAAACCAGGAGCTGGTTCTTTGAGAAAATAAACTAAATAGATAAACCCCTAGCCAGACTTACCAAGAAAAAATAAGAGAGTACACATATAAAAAGAATCAGAAATGAAGAAGGAATAATCATAATACCATAGAAATATGAAGAATTATTAGAGAATACTATGAAAAATTATATGCCAATAAATTGGACAACCTAGAAGAAATGGACTACGTCCTATAAAAATACAACCTTCCAAGACTGACCTAGGGGAAACCGAAAATCTGAACAGACCAACTACCAGCAATGAAATCAAATTGGTAACCCGAAAACTCCCCCCAAAAAATAAATCTAAATCCAGATAGCTTCACAGCTGAATCCTACCAAATATTAAAGAAGAGCTAATACCCATCCTCCTTAAAGCATTCCAAAAAGTAGAAGAGGAGGGCGTACTTCTAAATTTATTCTATGAGGCTAGCATCACTCTAATACCAAAACCAGACAAAGACACCACACAAAAAAAGAAAATTAAAGACCAATATCCCTGATGAACATAGATGCAAAAATCCTCAACAAAATATTAGCAAACAGAATTCACATATACATCAAAAAGATCATCCCTCATGACCAAGTGGGATTTATCCCAGGATGCAAGGATGATACAATATTAGTAAATAAATGTGATACACCACATTAACAAAAAGAAAGTTAAAAACCACATGATCATCTCAACAGGTGATGAAAAAGCATTTGACAAAATTCAACACCCATTCATGATATAAACTCTTAACAAAATGTGTATAGAGGGTATATACCTCAACATAATAAAGGCCATATACAACAAACCCACAGCCAACATCATACTTGATAGAGAAAAGCTAAAGATTGTCCTCTAAAATCAGGAACTAGACAAGGATGTCCACTCTCCATTTTTATTCAGTGTAGTACTGGAGGTCCTAACCATAGCAATCACACAAAATGAAAAGGTTAAAGGCATCCACATTAGTAAGGGAGAAGTTAAACTCTCACTATATTCAGATCACATGATATACATAGAAAACCCTAAAGAATCCACCAAAAAACTACTGGAACTAATAACTGAATTCAACAAAGTTGCAGGATACAAAATTAATACACAGAAATCTGTCACATTCCTATATACTAACAATGAACTAGCAGAAAGAGAAATCAGGAAAACAATTTCATTTACAATTGCATCAAAAAGAATAAAATACCTAGGAACAAACCTAACCAAGGAGGTGAAAAACCTATACTCTGAAAACTACAAGACACTCAAGAGAGAAATTAAAGAAGTCATGAACAAATGGAAATACATCCTGTGCTCATGGATAGGAAGAATTAATATTGTCAAAATGGCTATCCTGCCCAAAGCAATTTACAGATTCAATGTAATCTCTATCAAAATACCAATGACATTCTTCAACAAACTAGAACAAATAGTTCTGAAATACATATGGAACTACAAAAGACCCTGAATAACCAAGGCAATCATGAAAAGAAAGAACAAAGCTTGGGGGATTACACTCCCCAACTTCAACCTCTACTACAAAGCCACAGTAATCAAGAAAATTTGGTACTCACACAAGAACAGACCCATAGATCAATGGAATAGAATAGAGAGCTCATATATAAACCCACGTATACATGGTCAGTTAATATTCAATAAAGGAGCCGTGGATATGCAATGGGGAAATGAAAGCCTCTTCAACAGCTGGTGTTGGCAAAACTGGGCAGCTACAGTAAGAGAATGAAACTGGATTATTGTCTAACTCCATATACAAAAGTAAAACTGAAATGCATAAAATACCTGAATGTAAGTCATGAAACCATAAAACTCTTGAAAGACAACATAGGCAAAAATCTCCTGAATATACACATGCGCAACTTTTCCTGGACACATCTCCGTGGGCAAGGGAAACAAAAGCAAAAATGAACAGATGGGACTACATCAAACTAAAAAGCTTCTGTACCAAAAAGGACACCATCAGCAGTATAAAAAGGTATCCTATAGTATGGGTGAATATATTCATAAATGACTCATCTTATAAAGGGTTAATATCCAAAATACATAAAGAATTCACATGCCTCAACACCCAAAAAACAAATAACCCAATTTGAAAATGGGCAGAGGACCTGAACAGACATTTCTCTAAAGAAAAAAATACAAGTGGCCAACAGGCACATGAAAAGATGCTGCACATCACTAATCATCATGAAAATGCAAATTAAAACCACAATGAGATATCAGCTCACACCAGTAAGGATGGCCAACATCCAGAAGACAAGCAACAAAAATGATGGTGAGGATGCTAAGAAAGGGGAACCCTCCTACACTGCTGGAGAGAATGTAAATTAGTTCAACCATTGTGGAAGACAGTATGGAGGTTCCTCAAAACACTAAAATAGAAATACCATTTGATCCAGGAATTCCATTCTTAAGAATTTACCCAAAGAAAACAAAATAACTGATTCAAAAAGATATATGCACCCCTATGTTTATCGCTGCACTACTTGCAATAGCCAAGGTATGGAAGCAACCTAAGTGTCCATCAGTAGATGAATGGATAAAGAAGAGGTGGTACATATACACAGTGGAATATTATTCAGCCATAAGAAGAAAAGAAATCCTGCCATTTGCAACAACATGGATGGATCTAGAGGGTATTATGCTCAGTGAAATAAGCCAGGTGGAGAAAGAGATATACCATATGATTTCACTTATTTGTGGAGTATAAAAACAAAGCAAAACAGAAGGAACAAAACAGCATTAGACTGATAGACACGGAGAAGTAACTAGTGGTTACGAAGAGCTAGGGGAGGGGCTGAGGGCAGGGGAAAGGGATAAAAAGGCGCAATAATTTGCAATCACAATATAAGTTGACTGGTTGATCATGGGGACTGTTTAAACACTGTGATGTACACTGAAACCAACATAAGATTATATATTAATGATATTTTAATAAAAAATATAACAATAAAAAGAAGACCAAAATAAATGAAGCAATATAACATGATCATCGATTGGAATACTCAGAATTGTTAAGATGTCAATTATCCCCAAATTGATCTAAAGATTCATTATAAAATTCCTAGCATTCAAAATCCTAGCACAATTTTTGTAGAAATTAGAAGGGAAATCTAAAATATACATGGCAAAGGGTCTGCAGAACAAAATTTTAAAGAAGAACAATGTTGGGGGACTTACACTGTTTGACCTAAAGTCTTACTATGAATCTATTGTAATCAAGACATTGTGGCATTGGCATAAAGTCACACAGAGCAATGAAACAAACAAAAAAGGGAGTTAGAAATAGACGCATATATAAAGGATGAGGTGACTTTTGATAAAGATACAAGGCAATTCAAAGGAGAAAATATCAGCTTTTCAACAAATGATGCTGAAATAATTGCATATACATGTGCTAAAAGAAATTAATTTCTTTCCCTTACTCATACCACATACAACAATAATTTCCTAATGGATCATTGACTTAAGTGTAAGACTAAAACTACATCTTCTAAGAAGAAAACATAGGGAGAAATCTTAAGACTCTTGGGTTTGGCAAAGATTTCTTCAATTTGACACAATATTGTAAAAAGAATTTTTAAGTAAATTGGATTTCATCAAAATTAAATAGTTTAGCTCTCCAAAAAACACTATTAAGAAAATAAGGCAAACCACATAGTAATAAATAATACTTGCAAAACAGCTATGTGACAAAGGACTTGCATTTAAAATCTATAAAAAACTATTTAAGTTAATTAATGATAAAACAAATAACTCAATAAAAATGGTCAAATTAAGTAAAAGACATATCACCAAAGAAAATATACAAATGGCAAGTAAGTAAATGAAAATGCCTAAAATTACAAAGAGCAACCATGTTTACAAGAATGTATAGCGACAGAAACTTTTGTGTACTACTGATGAGGATTTAAAATGGTACAACCACCTTGGAAAACAATTTGTTTTTATCTTAAAAAGTTAAACATATAACTACTATATGACATAGCCATTCCACTCCCAGGTATTCATTTACCCAAGAGAAATGAAAGCACAAGTCTACAAAAAAGACTTGTTCGGGAATTTATCTGCTTTATTTACAGCAGCCCCAAACCTGAAACATCACAAGTGTCCATTCCTAAGTGAATGGATAAATACCCTGTCATATATCCACATACGTATATCCATATCCACTACTCAGCAGAAAAAAGAAGAGAGCAATTATGGATGAATCTCCAAATTTTCATGCTGAGTATAGGATCCAGACAAAGAAGTGTACACACTTGGTTCCATTTATATAAATTCCTAGAAATACAAACGCATCCATGTTTTCAGAAAGCAGACCAGGGGTAGCCCGAGGAAAGGGGGAGTCGCAGAAGATGGCAAAAAAGAATTATAAAGTGGTAGGAGAAAACTTTTGTTGGTGAAGTATACATTCATTACCTTGATTGTGGTTATTGTTACACATGTGTGAATGTGTGTAAGTGTCAAAATGTAACATTATACACTCTAAATATGAGTTTATTGTAGGCCAGATATACTTAATAAAAGTGTGAAAAGTAATGAACAATCAATAGACTGCATTATATACAAACTAATAAAAGAAAGAAAATAAACAAAATTTCACTTAGAGGCTATTAACCTCATGCAAGTTATCTTTTCTAACCCTTACTTTCCCAATTTTTAATATGGGGGAAATAATAGTTCGTCTCCATAATATTGTTAGGTACACAAATGAGAGAAAGCATGTTAAAAGCTGAACCTGTGTCAGTTACATAATCCACACTCAACAAATGCTAGTCATTATTAATTTTAATATGGCAAACACACAGAGGGGTCTGAAAAATAAAGTGCTAAGCTAAAACTGATTCTGGAGCTGCACTAGCATTATATATGCCTTTCTCAGTTAGCAAGAAGTTTGGATATTAATAGCAAGAACAGAATACAAGGGTTTTTATAAACACAAGGTGAGGATTTAGACCTGAGATTCCTTCTCATAGCCCAGACTGTACGTACGACACCCTAATAAAAGGTCCACCTGCAGGCAAAAAGAACAAAAAGGAAATACTCTTTGTGATTTCTGAATGGAAATTCTCCCAAGGTGTAGGAAACTCTAAGCTAACAATTAAAGGAGTAGAGATTAGTAGAAGAAAATGGAAATTTTCTATAAATGGAACCATCCTCTAACAAGTGCTCTTGGGACTTCTACAACTCCCTGCTAAACGTAAACTCACGACTCATATTTACAAAATATATGTATAATCAAGCTACCATGAGCAGGAATCACAAAACAAACAGCCAAATTAGCATGTTTAAATTGCTTAAAAAATTAAAAGGGAATACAACACAAGCAGGAAAGATATGTATCTTTGAAAATAAGTCTTCATAGACTGTTAACTAAGTAAGTTAAAGATGGATTAAGACAGATTAGAAATTACAAAGAATATCACTCATTCTCATCAGCAGAAAAACATGCTATCATATTTTCTGTTTTAAAAAACAAAACAAAAACACAGCAGCAAAAAGCTCGCACTGGTCTCACTGCTTCTGCCCTCCCCTCTACAGTCTATCCTTCACAGGCATCAAGGGTCATCCCTCTGAAAAGTCAGTCAGAACCCAGCAAGCCCCCCGGCATACCCTTCCACTCCTTCTTGTTTTATTTAGAGAGTGAAGGTCGCAGTCCACCAGGGCCAGAAAGGCCCTGCTCTGCCTGGCTCCTCACTACTGCCCTGGCCTCATCTCATACCCTTACCCAGTTGCTTGTGCCTCTCCAGCTTCACTGAGTTCTTTGCCATCTATTCTAGGACATGTCAAATATACTTTCGTCTTACCTTGGTATTTTCTCTCGCACTTCCCTCTGCCTGAAATGTTCTTTCCCTGGCTAGCTGCTTGGTTCCATTCTTCACTTCCAAAGGTCTCCGAAAAATAGTTACTTTTGAAAAGAGGCCTTCTGTGGCCACTCTATGTAACATAGTACACCATCCCTCATGTTACTTATAAACAGCTTTAGGTTTTTCTTAACACTTTGACCCTCTCTCATATTATATTTTTAATTTTACTCTTTTTGACTTTGACCCTCTCTCATATTATATTTTTAATTTTACTTTTTTTGATGCCAGGGTTCTTGTTTACAGAGTTGAAGAATGAACTTCGCAAAGACTCAAGGTAGGCAAGCAAGAAAGGGGCTTTTTATTGATAGAGAGCAATAAAGATACAGAACTCCCAGGCATATACTGGGAGGGGCAAGGCTGCTGCTTATGGGCTCAGGTCTAGGGGTTTTATGCCCATTGCATTGACTAGGGAGACAAGCTATTTGTTTTCTATAGGTTCCTGATAGAATGCCAGCTATATCTTGGATAAGATACTAAAGATCATTTCTATTTTAACGAGTATGCCATGGTCAAGCTACATGAGCTATGATTTACAGTCAGTAAAAATGGTTCTTTATCACTTGGAAGTTCAGTGAGAACCTTCTTATACATTGCTGCATTGTTCCAGCTGCAAGTCTCCTATTTTTCACATTCTCAAGGTCCTTAGTAAACATCCCATTTGTCCTTCCCAGGGCCCTTATCTTGCTCTAACTGAAAAGGGGGCTGCCCCCTGTTTTTTCCCTGTCTCAGTTTCATTGTGAAGTATGACAAAATACTAAAAATGCTTACAAGGTAATTACAAGCAAATCAAGACCTCGAACTTTTCCAGTATCCCAGGAGACTCCATCAGCCCTTACAAATCATAAGGCCACTCATCTTCCCGAAGTTTCTCATGCTTACAAAAAACTACTTCTTGCTTTTATCTAGCTTTTCCACAAGAATGTATATCTATAAATAACAGTTTAGTATTGCCTGTTTGATCTTTTATAAACCCAATCATATTATAGTAGGACAATAGTTTTAAGATTAGGAAATCAGTTGATGTCATATCCTACATTAACAGAGACATGGAGAAAAGCCAAACAACCCACCAACTTAAGAAAGCTAGGATTCTTAATTCATAAGAAGTGCTTTACTGTCTGGATCCATAATCTGGCTCCATCATTAATATTAAATCGGAGCTACTTACTAATGTTATTTAGTCATTATGGACATTTAGTAGTATAAAAATAATGGTTTATGAAATAGCACATTGAAAATTTTATGAACAATATTCACCTTGGTCTCACTGATAAAACCAATGTGCTGGCCTTGTAAGCTACAAAAGTTTACACGGATATAAAATGTATCATTTTCTTGCTGACAAAATAATGTTCTCTGCAGAACATCAAATTCCTAGTGATAAAAAAATGTTTTTCTTTGTTCTTGGGCTGAAACGGACTAAGAAAAAAGAAAAAAGAAAGACCTTGAAAAATATAAGCATATGTTCCCAAGAAAAATACACTTGGTAAAGATAACACATTCTTGAAACAACTGATTAACACATATCTCCCAGAAAACAAAGAGCAGTTTATAAGGAACCAGCTACCTATTACTCTGTTTCCATCGACTGTTCTCTCCTTTCTTGTTCAGGAGTTTGGGTTTCCGCTTTTTATAAAAGTGTATTAAACAAATTAACCTTACCAAAATAATGTAAATGAAAAGCATCTAATTCTGAATATTGGAAAAAATGAATTTTGTTCCTTGAACTAGAATTATAGATTATTGGCTCAAATGAAAAAAATGTAATTTCTTTTTAAACCAATCTTCTAGTAGATAATATCATTTTTAAAACCAAGGTTCTGCTTCACAGAGGTGTACTTTCATCTAAAAGATGTTTCATGCTCATTTTCTCATAATGGTCATTTACCATGCAAGAATTTTTGTATTTCAGCTCTGTCTACAGCCTGGGAATGCACACACTGCAACCTTTTCCTGAGATTGGGAATGAGTATTAGAACTCGAGAAACAGGTTAGAGGGATCAACTACTTTCTCACACAGGATTTGATTTTCTTTAACTTGGCCTTCTCAACAAATTGCAAACATGTATATACTGCTGATGGCAGAAGACAAAGGTCAATAGTTGTGATAAAAGCTTTCAATGTCACTATAGTCAGAAGTCACAGGATTTGGGGCTCTCTGGAAAATGGAATTCTCTTTTACAATAAAATATGAGAGTTTAATATTTAAGTTATAATTTCCTTATGTCATAAATCAAAACCATGAAAAAAAATAATGCCTCCAGGGGCCGAGAAAAGAGTTCATTAAATATTACCGTCATATATAAATGGCACTTATGAGCTGAAAAATACTTTCCTTCCCATGTAATCTCCATTTTACATAAGAGGAAACTGAGATTCAGTAACATCCTATAGTATTACTATAATATCTAGCTCACGTTTATTGAGTCCTTACTCTGTGCCAGGAATGCATCCATAAAGAGCAGCACCGTGGAGCCTGCTAGGTTGGCTTGCCACAGTTCCATAGATTTGCTTAGTAAGGAGACAACAAGCAGAAACTGATTTAGTTTATTACATAGAGAACAAAAGCAAAATTACCATGGTATCACCTTCACATGTTCCTGGACCCTCAAAATGACACTGAGTCAGAGGGGCCATATGACAGATGACTTGAATGATGGTTCGCTAACTCTGTTGTAGAGGAGCCACAGAGTTCCTTCGATTTACACAGAATCTCAGAACTGTACCCCAAAGGGCAGGGCAAAGTGAACCACCCCGCACCTCTATGGAACCAGAGAGATAGATGGCAAACTGCCTTATGGAAGCCTTCCACAAAAGAGGGAACCTCCCGCAAGATAAGGAGGAAGATGAAAAATGGACTTGTGACAGTTGTCACAAAACTCCCATCTCACCATATTCCTGGGAGGATCAGGAAGTGTTCTGCGAAGATTTGAGTCAAACTGTTGAGTCTTGCCTACATAGCCTATGTGGAGACTTGCAAGGTCACCAGGGTGCTGCGGTGGAACCATTCCTCTATACCTATATTACATAAATTAATCCTTAGGAAGAGATTATTATCTCTATTTCACCAATAAAGGCACTGAGACTGAAAATAGTTAAATACTTGTATGTCCAAAGGCACAGTTTGACTTTGGATATGGGGGGTTAGAAGTAACAGAATATCCAATTTAAAGAGACTTAACCAATGGAAGCATTTAATTTTATCACCAAGAGATCTGAAAGTTGGTGATTCTGGAGTCATTATGGCAGCTCAATTATGTCATTAAGAATCTATATTCTTTCCTTAATTATACTCTATCTCCTTTAGTGTATGAGTTTTTTGTCCTTAGGCTTGTTGCTTCATGGTCACAAGATAGTGGCTGCAGCTCCAAATAGCACATCAGCACAGGACAGTGATCAAAGCAGAAATGCAGGAATAGCACACAGAAGAAGGGAAGGTGCTGCCCTAACAAAGTCAGACTTCTACTAGCAAGGAAGGAAGTGGAAATGGTCATTGGGCTGGCAACCAATAATGTCCTCAACAAACAACTTACCAATGCCAGAATTAAAACTAGCAGAGGATATTTTTATAATTTGATCTTTGTTTCCTACATGGCTATTTGTAAAAGTCTGATTTCTTCTCTCAGTGGCACCCACTGAATGCATAGAATAGATTGTATTATTAATATATCTCATCTTTTAGGTAAATCTCTAAGTCTGAAGAGGGCAAAATAGAGGCAACTATATCCTTGGGCCACACTGGGAAGTTCAGGGGTGTTCAGGAAGTAATCAAGACCAGGCTCTTCTTCTGCATAGAATGCCAGTAGGCATGGCCACATGACTTCTTTTGACAAGTAGAATGTAATTAAATATGGCATGTTTACTTCTGGGTCGAACCCTTTAAGACATGGTTGGCAAACTTTTTCTCTGTAAAGGGCGAGATCGTATTTTAGGCTTTACAGGTCTCATGCAATCTGCCACAGGTATTTAACTCTGCTCTTGTAGTGCAAAAGCGGCCAAAGACAATACATTGACAAATGAGTGCAGCTATGTCCTAATAAAACAGATGATGGGCTGGATTTGGCCCACAGACTGTAGGTACCAACCCCTGCCTAAAGAGATCTTGAGCAAATCACCATGTTCCCTTCCTGTTGGCCAGGATGAAAAGGAATTTCCAAAAAGTGAAGAGACCATCAGCAGGGATTCCTAAGTAAAGATGATATGAAGCTGAATACCTGGTAAAGCCAAGATGGGTATGTAGCAGGAGCAGGAAATAAACTGTGTTTAAACCACTGAGATCTTTAAGTTGTTTGTTACCACAGAATGACCTAGCCCACAGCATGACCTAGCCCATCGTAATACACAACATGTTTATTCCTTCTTTAATTAATTGAATAATATTCTCTCAGTAATAAAGAATGGAATATTTAAGAGTGGGAGGAATAGGAAAGCTCACCAACAGCCAATGTTAAATGTTTACCAGTCCTGCAAATGGATATAATTCATTAGTGTTTGGCCTGACCCAGTTTTTCCATTTTACTGGCAGATTCCTTTTTGACTAAGAACTCACATGCATAATCTGATTTAATATTTATAACTTTATGGGTTGGTACCCAAATCTCTCTGACCACAGCCCATCTGTAAGAAAGAAGGGAATGTTCAAGAGATAAATCATGAAATTTGATTACTGAGAAAGCAGGACGGTGTTGCAATAAGAGCATAGGTGGATGCCTTAGCCCTGAATTGGAGAAGAGATCCCAGTGAGACTGGAAGAAAGCAGTAAAACCCAGCAATAGGCACAGTTGATGTTGGAAGCATTAGGTCAGCCACCATATTAGCATATATTATTCATGACAGTCTCTACTTTTCTATAACCTTCACAATAATTCTGCAAATTCAGAAGTATCCCCATAAATGTCCATAAAGGTAAGGACAGGGTATCTCAGAGAGGTTTTAAGTAACTTACCTAGGGTCACATGACTAGTAAATGGCAGAGTGAAATTTCAAAGCGAAGGCTTCTTGGTTCCAAAAACTGGGCCATAAAATTGCTCTATTGGAAGCTTCTTGGGGAGACGGACAGTGTTTTATTCCATACTCCCTACCAGTAGTTCTCAGCCACTGGGTGATTTTGTGCCCCAGGGGACATTTAGCTATGTGTCTAGATATTTATGGTTGTCAACAAATGGATGTGTGAGGATCTGCACTGGCATCCCCTGGCGAGAGACCGTGGGTGCCGCTAAACCTCCTGTAGCTCACAGGACGGCCCCCCAATAAAAACAGTATTTATCTCAGCCCCACATGGCTGTATGTGGGGACTGAGAAGCATCACACTATACCTTGTCTCCCTGAGCACAAACTCTTACAACAGCAGGTGCACACTGATTGTTAAATTGAAAAGAGTGGTTTCTGTTTCACAGAATAATTTTCATTTAATGAAAAACTTGAGAATGGCCTTTCCAGGATAAGTTTACCAAAATGATAGTCTTCAGACATGACCTGGTAACAGCATTATTGAGTAACATTCAGTTTTACTGGGGCTCTGTAAACAAGCAAAACAACTTAAACCGACTCCTGAAGTCACAGTAGGGCATGTGTTTCGTTTACCATTCCTTGTCAGTGCTCTCCAGGAACTTTAGTATTCAGACTATTAAGCATTTTCAGACAATTAAAACACTTAAATGCAGCAACAGACAAATATTTTTAAACTTAATCTTAAATGTTCTAGCAAACTGAGTATTCTGAATACCAATAGCTTGGTGATGCTGCAGCAAATCCCCATAGATGCAATGCATCCCGGCCATTACTGACACATGATTGTAATTAGCAAACACTGGGGAATCAGCTCATTCTCACCTCAGTAAATACCGATGAACTCACAGACATCAAAAGAGAAAATGTCAAGAGAAGCTGTGATTAAAAAGAAAAAAAAGACTCTACAGGCAATGGGGTAAACCCTAAAAGAAGCTGATCTAAAGAGGGGTACTGAAAATTCTGAACAGCTAAGATTTTACCATTTCTAGGCTCTCCCTATTCCTTCTACCATGTCCACAACCAGCTGTCCCATATCCATCTACCATAGTGTAGTTTGAGAGATGGGATTGTCTTAAAGTTAAAAAGTGACTACATCACTTATTAGTGCAAAAGTTCTACATATGTAATAAAATAAAAGCTCTGTACACTGGAATTCCAGGTCATTAAAAAGTTAGCCTCTTTGTATTCCCTTTACCCCACTTTAGGCTTTAGTCACAACTACTCATTTTCATGTACACACCATACCACCTTTCCTGACCATTCCTTTACCTGACGTGCTTCTCCCTCCCAAAACAGTGTTCTTCAAGGAGAAGTACCCATCCAACATCCCAGTGCCATCGTTTGGCACTCTTAATCTTGATGAATCCATTAGAGCAAAGTGCTACACGATTAGTTCTTGTTAATGGTGACATTCACAGACTGACACATAGGAGGCACTCAGGAACTGAATTTTTAAATATGTAAATAAATAAAAAAATATAGAATAGAAGAGAAAAGAAACATTCATGGACAAACCATGGTATATCAGGAGCCAAAGATTATGATTTAATCAATTCTGTGCATTTGAGGTCCATAAGAGAAATAAAAAAGAAGTAAAAAAAGACATTGCCCCCATTATTTTAGCTATTAGAAGACAGAGAAAACAGCACTGAGAAAAAAAATGAAATCAACATGTTTGAGATGCAATTCTCTGCATAAAGAGACAGTGGACTGGGAGCTACTGAATTATAGGATATTGGATGTATTTGAGATGCACTGAAAGAGAAATAGACCTTAAATTTAGAGCTTTATTAGAGAGGAATTATAAATAAGTATGAGTTTTTTAAGTTCAACCTTTTTCTTAAAAATCAAGTGCCCTTTCAGCAAAAAGTAAAGAAGTTAAAATCAATAGTTAAGAAGTGTTTTAAGCATTTTTCTCTAAACTTAAAAAATTCTTCCAGAAAAAAGTAAAGAAGCTAGGAGAAATAGTATATTCAACTCAAATGTTATCATTTAAGAACAAAAACAAAATGCTAAAGTGTTACAATAGAAAGTAACAAAGTGAACTGATTTACTGGTATGATGTCACACACTGACAAAGATTCTTTGCTTAGCCAAAGCTTAAGTTCCTGAAACTTCTCCCAGGCCCATCTGTGCACTCCTTGAAAAATCCAGTTTTAGCAACAACCCTGCTTAAGTCAATTTAACCAGAGCTCCCCATCCTACATATCCGATCACCCTTGATAGCTGATGTCTGATCACCCCGGCCTGTCTTCAGTAAAGAATCCTCTTAGGTCTGTTTTGCCAGAACCCCCTCCTCCCTACTCCTGATTTCCTCTTAGTAATTTTCCACTCACTGCTTCTCCACTCTGCTGCTTGGCTTGAGCCCAATCTCTCTTCTCTACTGTGAAATGCCCCTGCAGTGATTCCTAGACCTGGCATGATAGTCCTGAAGAAAATCTGCCTTACCTTCTTTCACAAGTGTCATTGAATATATATTTTAAGCAACATTTCAGGGGAAACAGTGACGTTATCAACTTTTTAATAAGAACATGAACAAGCTCTTTTATAACTATTATTGTGTCAGCCAAGAAATAAGCATGCAGTTGAAGTGAATTTCAGCATTTTCATTAATCTCCACTTTCAAGGAACAAGACTAAAATCAACCCAAAGAAATATCTGAAGCTGGTATTTTCCATGCTATTCTTTCCAGTGATTCAATCGATTTCAAGCAAATTTCTTAAATGGAAGTTTAAAAACTGTTGTTAATTTGACAATGAACCATAAAGGTACAAGCATTTTTTAAGATAATTTTTCAGTTCTTTTTTTTTGTTTCAATTTTGTATCACTCTGTTCTGCAAAGTATGGATAATTGTCTTCAGATACTGACATCTCAGCTATATAGTTCAATGGACCTTGGGATTGTTCTGATTGTGTTTAAAGTGGAAACATTGCCTACCTTGAAAGAAGGGTGTTTATTGAAATAATGCTGACATGATCAACACCCCAAATGTGAAATTTTAAGGTATTAGTTATTCACATATTTCTCTACCCAATAAAATGTATAACACTATAGAGAAAAAAGAGCATTTGTCTTTGCTGATTATTCCCCAAATATTAACACCCAACTTTTACTGTCACATGATTATATATTATAGAAAGAATGTGTTTCCAAATAGACAAGAAGTTTACATGAATATCTGCACTCTGTGTGTGAGCATATGTTTGAGTTATAAAAGTGTCTGTACAAAGTTAACTCTTAAAGTTCTTTAACTTACTGAAAAAGTGCACACACTTTTTCCTTTAAAACATAACTGTTGACTACATGGACAGACTAGTCTCACAGCTTGTGTGACATATCCTTCATTCAAACCTTCCAGCAAAATCAGTTTAATATAGATGCAGCTCAAATATTTTATGTGATTTGGAAGTTCCACTAGTCTGAAACTTCAAAAGAAAAAAAGGCAAAAACTGTGTTTAAAGCTTTATATTAAAGAGAAAACATCACAGAGTAGATTAGTTCAAAACCAGAAAAATGTTCTTCATATAATAGATGTGTAGACTTATTTTATTGTGGTAAAATAAACATAAAACAAAACCTACTATCTTAACCATTTTTAACAATGTAGTTCAGTGGTATTAAGTACATTCATATTGTGTAACCATTACCACCATCTATCCCCAGGACTCAGTGAGTGGACTATTAAGTTCCTACTGTCAGTCAGTCATGAATAAATATATTTTAAGTTTTAAAAAATCAATAGTTGGAGTGGGGGGAGAAAAAGATGGCAGCATGAGAAGTGAGGCAAAAATTTCCTCCCAAACCCACATAAAACATGAAAATACAGCAAATACAACTAAACCTGAAAGAGCAAACCAAAGAGTGCTACAGACTGCCTACATCTGGGGAAAAGAGAAGACCTCAAGAAAAGGGTAGCATAGCAAAGCCATGATCTGGTGGGACCCAAGCCCTCCCCCCACCCCAGCTGTAGGAAGAGAAATGGAGTGGGGAGAGAATAGAATCCCAGGAGTGCTGAACACCCATCCCTAGAGATCTGTTCCAGGAGCATGAACCCACATTACATGATGCTCTGGAGATCAGTGTGGTTGGAAAGCAAAGAAAGGCAGAACAGTCAGAGAGACTGAGATTCCAGCCACTTGTGGAGAACAGGTACCCACAACAGGCAGCTCCAGGACAAAAGAAAGGTGGGCACTTTGAAAGACTTCCCAATAGAATGAGGGACGTTAAAGGGGAAAGGATTACACAGATCTTGTTGCTCAGGAGAAAGGACAGGTGGACAAAATCATCCCAGTACACTCAGCCCAGCTGGATGGGAACTTTCAGGAGCTTCAGACGCTCCATCCCCCTGACTGGCAATGCAGCCCTGAGGCCCCCACTGTAATACACAGCATGCTGCTCCTTCCTCCTGGCAGGCACTGGTCTGCACACCTGCTGCACCAACCACCATACCATGCCAGGCAGAGGGTGGCCCCACCAACAGCATTTACAGGGACATAATGCAGAGGCTACTCCCTGCATGTTCAGCTCAATGGACCTTGAAGTGGAGGCAGGCACTGCAGCCAGGAAGCAGGAAAGAGCTCTGTCCTCCTGGCAGGTGCTGGTGCCACAAGCCTGCAACCCCTGCCATTGCTCCTGGTGTTCGGCAGCACCAGAGAGTAGTGCTCCTGGGCACTAGAAGGCACTATGTACACAAAGTTATTATTCTATACTAATCATCAGAAATATGAAATGGCAAAGGAATTTAGTCCAAATAAAATTAGTAGAAGAAACACCAGAAAGAGGGCTCATGAAACTGAAATCACCAATCTTATTTTAAAATAAAAATCATAAACATGCTCATGGAGTTACAGAAAAATATTCAAGATCTCAGAGAAGACATCAAGAAAGAGATAGAAACTTTGAAAAATACAGTGTCTGAAATGAAACATACAATGGAGGGATTTAAAAGCAGATTCGATGAGGTAGAGGAGAAGGTAAAAAAACAGAAATTAGAGAACAGGAACACAAAGAAGCTGAAGCACAGAGAGAAAAAAGGATCTCTAGGAATGAAAGAATAAAAAGAGAAATTTGAGACCAATCCAAATGGAAAAATATTCTCATTATAGGGGTACCAGGATAAGAAGAGAGAGAAAAGGGGATGGAAATTCTCTTTGAGGAAATAATTGCTGAAAACTTCCCAAATCTTGGGAAGGAGACTGTCTCTCAGGCCATGGAGGTGCACAGATCTCCCGACACAAGGGACCCAAGGAAGACAACACCAAGACAGATTATAATTAACATGGAAAAGACCAAGGACAAGGACAGACTTTTAAAAACAGCCAGAGACAGAAAAATATCACATACAAAGGAAAACCCATCAGGCTATCATCATATTTCTCAACAAAAGCCTTACAGGCCAGAAGGCAGTGGCATGATATATTTAATGCAATGAAACAGAAGGGCCTCAAACCAAGATTACTCTACCCAGCAAGATTATCATTTAAATTTGAAGGAGAGATTAAAAAACAATTCCCAGATAAGCAAAAGTTGAGGGAATTTATATCCCACAAACTGTCTCTTCAGTGTATTTTAAAGGGACTGCTCTAGATGGAAGTGCTCCTAAGGCTAAATAGCTGTTACCAGAGAAAATAAAACCACAGCAAAGGTAGTAGACCAATTAGTTACTAAGAAAATGCAAAATTAAATCAAGTGCCCACAAATTCAGTCAAGGGATACACAAAGATTACAGAATATGACATCTAATACATAAAGAGGAAGAGGAAGAAGAAGAAGGGGAGAAAAAGAAACATTAGATTGTGTTTATAAAAGCATAATAAGTGAGTTAAGACAGATTGTTAGATAGTGAAGAAGCTGTACTTGAACATTTGGTAACCACAAATCTGAAGTATACAGTAGCAATAAGTACATATCTATAGATAATCAACCTGAATGTAATTAGACTGAATGTACCAATCAAAAGACATGGAGTCACAGAATCGATAAAAAAACAAGACTCATCTATGTGCTGCCTATAAGTGACTCACTTCAAAACCAAAGACATACACAGACTAAAACTGAAGGGATGGAAAAAGATATTTCATGCAAACAACAGGGAGAAAAAAGCAAGAGTTGCCATTCTTGTATCACACAAAATAGATTTTAAAACAAAGAAAGTAATAAGAGACAAAGAAGGACATGTTATGTTGATAAAGGGGTCAGTCCAGCAAGAAGATATAACCATTATAAATATGAATGCACCCAATATAGGAGCAACTAAATATGTGAAACAAATACTAATAAAATTAAAGGGGGAAATAGAAAGCAATGCATTCATTTTAGGACACTTTAACACACCATTCACTCCAAAGGACAGATCAACCAGACATATAATAAGTAAGAGACAGAGGCACTGAGCAACACATTAGAACAGATGGACCTAACAGACATCTACAGAACTCTACACCCAAGAGCAACAGGACACATGTTTTTCTCAAGTGAATATGGAACATTTTCCAGGAAAGATCACACACTGGGCCACAAAAAGAGCCTCAGTAAATTCAAAAGGATTGAAATTGTGCCAAACAGCTTCTCAGACTACAAATTTATGAAACTAAAAATAAATCATACAAAGAAAACCAAAGGCCCAGAAACACATGGAGGCTTAACAACATGCTCCTAAATAAACAATGGATCAATGACCAACTAAAAACAAAGATCAAGCTTTTCCTCTAAGATCAGGAACAAGACAAGGATGCCAACTTTCACCACTTTTATTCAACATAGTACTAGAGGTCCTAGCCATGGCAATCAGAAAACACTAAGAAATAAAAGGCATCCAGATTGGTAAGGAAGAAGTTAAACTGTCATTGTGTGCAGATGACATGATATTATACATAAAAAACCCTAAAGAATCCACCCCAAAACTACTGGAACTAATGAATGAATTCAGCAAAGTCACAGGACAAAAAATTAATACACAGAAATATGTTGCAGTCCTATATACTAATGAAGAACTAGAAGAAAGATAAATCAGGAAAACAATTACTTTTACAACTGAATCAAAAAGAATAAAATACCTAGGAATAAACCTAAGAAGGTGAAAGACCTATACCCTGAAAACTACAATACACTCATGAGAGAAATTAAAGAAGACACCAATAAATGGAAATACATCCCATGCTCATGGGTAGGAATAATTAATATTGTCAAAATGGCCATCCTAGCTAAAGCAATCTACAGGTTCAGTGCAATCCCTATCAAAATACTGACAGCATTCTTCAATGAACTAGAACAAATAGTTATAAAATTCATATGGAACCACAAAAAATCCTGAATAGCCGAAGCAATCCTGAGAAGGAAGAACAAAGCTGGGTGGCTTATGCTCCCCAAATTCAAGTTCTATTACAAAACCACGATAATCAAAACAATTTGGTACTAGCACAAGAACAGATGCATAGATCAATGGAACAGAATAGAGAGCCCAGATGTAAACCCAAGCATACATGGCCAATTAATATACGATAAAGGAGGCATGGATATACATTAGGGAAATGACACCCTCTTCAACAAATAGTGCTGGCAAAACTGGAGAGCTACATGTAAGAGAATGAAACTTGATTATTGTCAAATTCCATACACAACCATAATGGATCAAAGACCTGAATGTAAGTCATGGAACCATAAAACTCTTAAAAGAAAATAAAGGCAAAAATCTCTTGAACATAAAAAAGAAAAACTTTTTCCTGAACACATCTCCTTGGACATGGGAAACAAAATAAAAAATGAACAAATGGGACTACATCAAACGAAAAAGCTTCTGTACAGCAAAGGACACCATCAGTAAAACAAAAAGGCATCCTACAGTATGGGAGAATATATTTGTAAGTGACGTATCCGATAAGGGGTTAACATCCAAAATATATAAAGAACTCACATGCCTCAACACCCAAAATGCAAATAATCCGATTTTAAAAATGGGTGAAGGATCTGAACGGACACTTCTCCAAAGAAGAAATTCAGATGGCCAACAGGCACGTGAAAAGATGCTCTATATCACTAATCATCAGGTAAATGCAAATTAACACCACAATGAGATATCACCTCACACCAGTTAGGATGGCCAACATCTGAAAAGACAAGGAACAGCAAATGCTGGGGAGGATTCAGAGAAAGGGGAACCCTCCTACACTGCTGGTGGTAATGTAAATTTTTTCAGCCACTGTGGAAAGCAATATGGAGGTTCCTCAAAAAACTAAAATAGAAATACCATTTGAGCCAGGAATTCCACTCCTAAGAATTTACTCAAAGAAAACAAGATTCCTGATTCAAAAAGACATATGCACCGTTATGTTTATCACAGCACTATTTACAATAGCCAAGATATGGATGCAACCTAAGTGTCCATCAGTAGATGAATGGACAAAGAAGAGGTGGTACATATACACAATGGAATATTATTCAGCTATAAGAAGAAAACAAATCCTACTCTTTGCAACAACATGGATGGAGCTAGAGGGTATTATGCTCAGTGAAATAAGCCAGGCAGAGTAAGACAAGTACCAAATGATTTCACTCGTTTTTGGAGTATAACAACAAAGCAAAACTGAAGGAACAAAACAGCAGCAGATTCACAGACTCCGAGAAGGGACTAGTGGTTACCAAAGGGAAGGGGGTATGGAGGGTGGGTGGGGAGGGAGGGAGAATGGGTTTAAGGGGCATTATAATTAGCACATGTAATATAGATGGGTCACGGGGAAGGCAGTATAGTACAGAGAAACAAGTAGTGACTCTATAGCATCTTACTACACTGATATACAGTGACTACAATGGTGTATGTGGGGACTTGATAATATGGGTGAATGTCATAACCACAATATTCCTGATGTAAAACCTTCATAAGGCTGTATATCAATGATACCTTAATAAAATAAATAAATAATTAAAACAGTAGGTGCACAGAATCTAAATTGGGGGAAATAACATGCAAATGAAAATATATATATGATGAACTTTACCCATGAATATGTAGTTTTGTCTGTATCCTGGTTCAGTTAAAATAGGGTTTAAGAAAGTTGAATAGTGGATACTGAATGGAGACTGGTAACTTTTCATACCTAATTTGAAAAGCACACACAGTGTGGTTCTGCAACATTCAGGGACAGTTCACTCAAATGATAATGTGAACATGGATAATTAGTACAGACCTAAGCAATAAATGGCCTTTGCTTGAACTGGTGCATTTTATGGGCAAGATCAAATGGAATTTACTACAAAATCAGAGAGTAGAATTTATTTGTAAAATGCTGTCAAGACTATTAAAAAGAAAGCTGATTTTTAAAATGCTGGGATGGAACAACTGAAATTTTATGCACAAATAATTCTTGGCCCAAAATACTCTAGGTGGCAAATGTAATTTTGAGAGTCTTTATTAACCTTTACTCTCTACTGTCTAGTATGTTCTCAAAACACAGCATCTAAAATATTGTTTATCAGAGAGTTTGGTTTTTTTTAGGTAAATTCCTAGAAGTGTAATTGCTGGGTCATACAGTATTTTTAGTTTTTTGAGGAACCTCCATACTGATCTCCACAGTGGCAGTACCAATTTACATTCATAACAACAGTGTAGAAGGGTTCCCTTTTTCTCACATCCTCACCAACACTTCTTGTCTTTGGATAGTGGCCATTCTAACTGGTGTGAGGTGATATCTCATTGTGATTTTAATCTGCATTCCCCTGATGATTAGCGATATGCAGCATCTTTTCATGTACCTGTTGGTCATTTGTGTTTCTTTGTAAAAATATCTGTTGGGGGTCTTCTGCCCATCTGTTAATTGGATTATTTGTTTTTTTGGTGTTGAGTTGTATGAGTTCCTTATCTATTTGGGGTACTTGAAACCATTATAATATTGTATGTCAACTATATTTCAATAAAAGTAAAAAACATAGAAGATACTAAAATATCATTTATCCATTCACAACATTTCCAGGGTAAGGTAAGAGCATTATATGAACAGTACAAGTCCATTTTGTGTGTGGGTGTGGGTGTGTATGTATTAGGATGAGGCTAATAATTTCAGCATTATAAATACTATAGTAATTATTGCTAATGCCATGGTTACACTAATAATCATGGATTGCACTGAAAACCAAATATCAGAATTATTAGACAGGATCCTAGATATTATTAAGCACATTTCTTTTCAAACTTTATAAAGCAATAAAATAAAATAAAATGTATCACAAAAGCCCAATATTTACCAGTGTTAAAAGTAAAAGTATTGTATTGAAAGCATATTCTGTTCCCTTGGGTTCTTTCTGAACCCTTCATATTTAATTGAAAATAAAGCTATTTCGGTAAAGAAAGGAAATTCCTAACCCATCTTTTCCTACTTTAAAAATCTGCCAGTCATGTAGATGCCACACTGCATGTCATGGAAAGAACTATGGTTTTCGCAGCCTAAGAGAGAGCAAACATCTACACCAGTACAGTGCCAGTGCCTAACTGTGTGGCCTACCAGCTGCATCAGGAGCTGGTCTGTATCACCCTCTGTGCAGAAAGAGCAGCCCAGGAAAAGCAGAAACATTTTCACATACACACACACAAATACATGCAGAATTCTGTCCACACGCATGCAAATGTATCAGTTTGTATGACAAAAATGGCTTTCAGGGGCATTATACTAAGTGAGATAAATCAGACAGAGAAAGACTAACACTGGATGATATCACTTATATGTGGAATCTAAAAACCGGAACTTGTAAAACAGAAGAGAACGGTCTTTACCAGGGGCTGCAATGCAGTGGAGGATTTGGGGAGATGTTTAAAGTTTACAACTAGTAGATAAATATGTTCTGGAGGCCTAATGCACAACATAGTGATTATAGTTAACAACATGTATTATAAACTTCAAAGTTGCTAAGAGACTAAATCTATTCTCAACACAAAAGAAGAAATGATACATATATGACATGATAAAAATGTTAGCTAACACTACTATAGTAATTACATGGCAATATATAAATGTATCAAACCAACACTTTGCACACCATGAACTTAACACAATGTTATATGTCAATTATATGTCAAGTTTTAAAAATGGCTTTCAGAAACTCCCACTGGCATGTCCTTTGTTTGCCTTGTCCATTCATCACTCATTTATTAAGTACTCACCATGCATTAGAAATGGTGACGGTCATGGTCCCTGTTCTCACAGATCTTACTTTCATTGAGTGCCTTTATCATTAGGTGTTTCCTCTTTCAGAACTGCTCCTGAAATACAGTCCTACAACCCATGCTAAAGAAGTAACTTAGGTACCCCACAATCACACAAGACACCCACAATCCTCCAGTTGATGGGAATAGGACAGTTAAATGTTTAGCTGACTCATAGGAGATAATCTACTGATTAGCCAATTAGTAAGTTTTTCTCCTGAGTCTTGAGACACAGAGAAGGGATTCAAATGATGGTGGTGCCTTAAATTGAACTATCTGAAATAGGCTGTCTGGGAAGGTGGCAGGGAGGCAATTGGCAATTCATATGCTGATGAGGAAGCACAGGGAGAAAGAAAATGAATCTGTAGAAAGAAGCTAGAGAATAGAAGAGGAAAAGGCAGAAATGAAAGACCACAAGGCCCCATAGGTACTGGGGAGAATCCTTTTCTTCCTTCCCTCCTTCCTTCCTTCCTTCCTTCCTTCCTTCCCTCCCTCCCTCCCTCCCTCCCTCCCTCCCTCCCTCCCTCCCTCCCTCCCTCCTTCCTTCCTTCCTTCCTTCCTTCCTTCTTTCTTTCTTTCTTTCTTTCTTTATTATTTATTTGTGTGTGTGCCACATCTAAAGGGCACAGTCATTTGGCTCTAGCAAATCACTTTTTTTTTTTCATTGCTTAAATTGAAATACAGTTTATACCTGCTACTTTATTTGTGTTTGATTGAATGAGTTCATTTTTCTTGAAGCCAAAAGAATGTAACTAAAGCAAATATAAATACGTCAGCACTCTTGAGAGATTGAATTATGAATAACATCTTGAGTGATTTTTGTCTTCTTCAATATAATTTCTACATGTTCCAATTTTATGCAATGATAATTTATGGCTTTTATAATTACATTAATGTTCCTAGAGAAAGCAAATTACTTCTTTGGTTTGGTTTGATTGGAAGAGGTTTATGTGTGTATATGTTTCTTAGTAAGGTTGGCATCTACAACCTAAAATTTGTCCAAAAATGTTATAAAATCTTTTTAAACAAAATGATAATTAAGAAAATAAAAATAAAAATAAAACCATAGACTTTCTTTGCAGAAACCCTATTCAAGTTCACTCATGTTGTATTCCATCCTTGCTTATTTGAGTTGAATTCCTAGTGACTGAAAAGATGGTTTACCTTATGATAGGCAGAAGGCAATATGTATATATGTATATATGTGTGGGTGTATATATAATGTACTATATTAGTTGGAGCAATATTCTAAGAATTCGTAAGCATACAGTCTGCCTCCTGCCCACAGTCTCCACCCATTTTTTTTGTAATATTAGGCAATATTTTTCAAAGGTGGCTGTAGCTGGGTCAAATACATTGCCGATATTTCTAACTCTTTGAAAACTGTAGACAAGAACAGAACAAAGACAGCCTGTGAAGATCTAAAAGCATATCTCAGGAAAGTTATCGACTTAGAAAGCTAGACTTTGCTTTGCTATCATAACCTATTTTAAAGGACAAAGAGTTGGTACAAAAAGATATAATTTGCTGAGTAATATTATGAAGAGTTTAAAGTGTAATTGTAGTTTTGTCAGCAAGGCAAGATATTCTTCAAAAAATCTTCCAAAGTAACAACCAGATTCTACTTGGCTTTTTAATTCAGTGTCCTCCACTGTGAACAGTTAAGCTGCGATTTTCTGTGGGTATATACATATCTAAAAAATGCTGCAACAGAACTCCTGAAACTGAAATACACGCATGCATGATAAGTAGCAATTATCTTGAAATTGACCAAGAAATTGGATTAAAGGATTTATGTGGGGGTCTTTAAATATAGCTTACACCTCCCTTTCCTCTGTAACTGCAGAGAATGGACATATTTAATGAACTTCCATTTTATTTATACTACTATACACTTTGTTCTATAAAGAAGGATATATGCATTGGTGAATATTCACTCAATATAATTTTGCCTCCTATTTCAGACTGGGACTTGGGTCTTGTGGGAAAAAGTCCCTCCCTTGGCCATCCTTATCAATATAATTTACCTGGCAGTTTTGCCTTGTTAAGAGAGAGATGGAGGAGGTAGGGGTGAAAGAAAGAGAAGACCATTTATTGACCATTTAGTGAGTTTCAGGCACTTCATGGTACACCTAGTATCCATTTCCTCACTGGATCCTCTTAATAATTCCATTAAGCAGGTAGTATTGGCATTCCTGTTGTATAGTTAAGTAAACAGAGAAAGCAAGTAATTGCCAAGTTCACAATATGGGGAACAGTTAGGACATACCATCTCCAAGCTCCCACTCTAAACTGCTATGCCATGCTGATGAAATGCAGAAATGGGTACTTCCAAATTTATTCATACCTATTTGTTGACTGCTATTACGTGCATACCAGGCACTTGATTAAGTGCTACAGAATTGAATAGGATATGTTCTCTCCCCTAAAGAGCTCAAGCTCCTATGCAAGAAACTGATATATTAACTAATGAATAAAAAGAGAAATAACCATAATAAGTAAAAGATATGTACAGCATACTGGGGAAATACCAAGAGGAAGACAACTAGCTGTGCTTGGTGGCTGGAGAAAGACTCCACAGTGGAGATTAACATCTGGACATTGACTTGAAAGAAGAGTGGTTGTCCAATACCTAGAAGGTAAGGGGGTTTGGAGGAGGGGTGGCAAGGAGGATTCACTTTCAGCAGAGCACATACCACATGTGAAAATATTTTTCTGGTTCCAGAAATCAAAAACTAATATAACAGGTCACTGAAAGCTTAGTGGGAGAAGGAAGGCTAGAAAGTCAGGAAGCATACGTGGTGTAATGGAAAGTGTCCTTGCATGAGATAAAGAACCTGTGCTGTTTCTCACCTGATTACAGAATCAGTCATGGTTTTCTCCTTGCAAAACTGAGTATTAAGGCTGTTGTTGCTTTGTGAACTTGTACTGTTTTCTTTGGGAAGGGGAAGTGAGAGAAAGCAGAGGAAAATGGTAAGACCCACCATTAGCATGTTTATGGTATTCTAGAGGTCAGCTTCTAAGGCTTTCAAAACAATATGCATTCAAAGATATGGATCCTGTCACCAAGTTGGGGAAGACCCTCTCAAGGTGAGGCTGTGATTGATCACACTGCCGACTTCAAGGCGAGGCCTCAGCATTTACTACTTACATGAGCAGAAAATCAGCAGCAGTCGGCACTGCACAGAGAATATTTAAAGGGAGAGATAAGCAAAAGCTCTATCAGTTGAAGTAAGTTATTATTTTGCAGGCTAAAAGGATGCTTGCTGCACTCAGAGTTTATATAATAATCCATCCATTCAGGAGAGCAAGTTAAAGTCCTGCCACTGTTAGTTCTAAACCATTCGGAATAGTTGTGGTTATTTTTGGTAGGACTTAGACATAAAACACATGTGTGCATATGCATGCACTCTCATGTGCACATGTGCACACACACACACACACACACACATTTCTTCAGAAAAGAAGGGCATACTGAAACTGACCCCAGCCTTCCTAGTTAACTATTCCTCTAAAGAAAACTGAAAAGTTCTCCACTTTACAATAAATTTCTAGTTCAACCTTGGAAACTCCTTTCAGTGCAGGGACGGAGTTGCCATGGTTATATAACAGGGAAACCATTTTTAAAATCTGTTCTCATACAGTTATGTATGGTCAGTGGGAATTCTTCCTTCCTTGGAGAAAATGAACTCAGGTCTGACTATTGGATCGTGAGCTGAGCTTTAGTTTTTGTTTGTTTTTCATTTAACCTGTTCTTATTTATTTTTATTTTTTTACTTATGTTGGCCCAGAAAGGTTCCTAAGTGAATCTTATTTTGGTGTGGATTTACCCTTAGCTGTTTACAAATAAAATGACATATTTTATTATGACCTGGATGCTAGCAAGAGTGGATAGAACAAGCTCTACATAGTCTAAAGAAAAGACAGTCCCTGGCTAATAGAAGACCATGCTAATGACCATCTTAGTAAAGGCTAACTTCACATCTGTTAGCATCATATTCAAACGATTAGAAAACAGTGACTCAGACCTTTTAACAGCTGAGTGGCTTTCTGGGCCCTTCACGAATACTGCATGCAGATCTACCTTTTTTTTCACATTTACACAATTCTTCATAGTCTGATTGGTGTAGTTGGCCAGCCATGAGGAAGATGGTATAAATTAACTATTGTAATAATCAATTGCAAAATAACACAGATTTAATAAATTATCATGGTGTGCTCCACACAGTCTATAAAGAATCGATGCTTCTTCTGTTGAGTGACCCCACTCCCTTAAGACCTAAGAACAATCCACTTTCTACCAGTTTCAAAATGGAGGAGTATGCATAAGACTTTTCTGGAGTCAGCCCTGCGTGCGAGGTCTATCACTTCAGTCCACATTCCATTTTCCAGAACTCAGTCAGTCCAATGCTTCATACTGGTTATGGGCAGGATAGGAAATGCAGTCTAGCTATGAGTCCATATGGAAAAGAAAACAGAATTTGATGATCATATACTATTTTCCCATGTAAAGTCCCTTTCTGGTACTTATGTTGCTTTGGGGGCAGGTTATTGGATACTAATAAGTTCTGGAGATCTACTAAACTGCATAATGCCCATAGCTAATAATATTGTATTGTATACTTAAATTTAATAAGAGGGTAGATCTTATGTTATTTGTTCTTAACACACACACACACACACACACACACACACACACACACGAACGAATAAAGGGGGCATGAGAAAATTTTGGGATGTGATGGATATGTCTGTGGCCTTGATGCTGATGATGGTTTCAGGAGTGTACACTTATTCCCAAACTCATCAAGTTGTATACATTAACTATGTACAGCTTTTCCATATTAGTCATACATCAATAAAATGGTTTATTAAAAAGAAATTTTTCACTGAGCTCTCTGGTAGTCATATGATTTCTTGCTCAATAATAAAAGGTAACAAGAGCATTAATTTCACCTTTAGAATCTGACAATGCCATGCTTTATCTAGGTTTTCACATAGCAGTTTGATAGCCTGGTAGAATTGTAGCATTTAAGCTGAACAAGGCATAAGTTACAAAGGTACCAAACATGGGGAAAAACTCATCATAGGCTTTATCAAAAATGTAATATGAGTTCTTGTTATCATAAAAAGAAATGTATCAGTGATTTTTTTGGGTCATGCACAGATTGCATGGAAATTTAACAATAACTGTGGGCCCTCTCCCCAGAAGTGTGCATACACATATACAAACAAGAAAAACTGTGAATAAAATTTCAGGAGATTAACATATGCTCAATTAAGAGCTATTGCATTAGATCACATACCAAAGCATGTTAGGACACATACATTTTCTATGGCCAATGCAGGTTACGTTGTTAAGGGGCTTACTTCCTCAGGACATTATCTCATATTAATTACTAGTATCAAAAGCACCTCGACTTATAGAAAAAGGGTCAGTAAACTTTTTCTGTATAAGGCCAAATAGTAGACATTTTAGGCTTTCTCTGTCACTGCTACTCAAACTGCACATTGTAGCATTAAAGCGCCCATGGACAATACCTATGCAATTGAATGTGGCTGTATTCTAACAGAATTTTATTTAACATAGCAAGTGACAAGCCATATTTGCTCTGTGCATCCTAGTTTACTGACCCCTGGTCTACATCAATCACACTTGGATCTTCTAAAGTCTTTACTAGATGTACCAGGTGATCAACCAAATGTAAGTTTGACTATCTCAAAGATGGAGAGCTCATTATCTTCAAAGACCTTAATACATTAGCACCACACTTAACATTACCTATGAAAGCACTCTGACACTCTTTTTTCAAAACATCAAAAGCCATTAATGAATATTGCTTTCATTCAA
Organism: Manis pentadactyla; assembly: GCF_030020395.1. NCBI lineage: Eukaryota > Metazoa > Chordata > Mammalia > Pholidota > Manidae > Manis > Manis pentadactyla. The sequence continues at coordinate 140,108,098 of NC_080038.1, forward strand.
AAAATATTTGAGTACCTATATTGTGCAAGGCCAGTATACCATAAGAAGATGTAGCTTTATTTTATCAATTGGAGAGGCTGACTTTTAGCACAGTGTATTCTCATGTCAGTACTTTCCCACTGTAAACATATGTAGCATACATTAGAAAAATGGCTGATGCGTGGTCAGCTATGAATGCTAAAGAGCAGGCTGGCAAGTTAGTTCACATGAAAGGATATATATGCCGAGTGCGGTGCTTTCAGTAAGTAGTAGGTACAGGAGGAGATAGAAATCTATATCTACATGTGGCATGAGAGCTGAATACTAATGGACACACCATATACTCTTCACATGTATGGGTACTGATTCTGGATGCAGCAGAGCAAACTGGACACTGCAGCAGAATGAAAACATACAAGGAAAGTACATATCCTCAAATAGAGCAGAGACAAAGAAGTGTTTGTGGAAAGAAAATAAAATGGATCTAGGAAAAAAAACAGATTTAAGAAGAAAAATACCTAGAGTGGATAGACAGTTATGAAGGCCATTGTCATGTGGTTTGTAATCCTAGAGAAGAAAACCAGCCTGAAAAAAAAAGAAAATTCTGCACCAAAAGATCTATAAGTAAGGCAAATATGCTCTTAATGTGGGTGCTGTCAGATTACTATTCCCAGGAAGAAGGAAACTACATGGATTTTGGCAAAAGTGTCTGTTTATAGACAGAGGGAGACTTTCAAATAAATACCTGGAAGAGAAGCAGAAATTTCTCAGTCTGAATTTTGGAAACTAGAGAATGTAGAAGATACCAAAAGTAGACAAAAGATAGTGTACTGTAGAAGATGATCATGATTTTCAACTGGAGTGAGCAAGGAAATGGTCAGAAACTGTGCCTTTGGTCTCAGATGTAAAGGAAAAAAAGATGAAAAATTGTTTTCCAGGAAAGTTAATCTATCACCTACAGAAAGGTTATAAAGGGTGGAGAGTCTGGAGGCAAGGGGGCGATTCAGCAGACCATTGCAAGACACATGGTGTGAGGAGAGAAGGATCTGGACAAAGGTGTTACAGGGACATTTAAGGGAAAAGATGGGGGTAGAAGACACTGTAGAAGAATATGCAAAACCCGAAGCTTTACTAAATGTGAGAATGAGAGTGGCAGAAGGTCAGGCCCATACAGCCTTAATAAAAATACCCTATATTTGGGGGGCGCAAGATGGCAGTGTTAGAAGTGAGGCAAAAATCTCCTCTCCAAACCACATATAATATGAAAATACAGCAAATATCCTAAAAGAGTGACCAGAAATAATATTGCACCGGTCAGCCTACATCTGGGAAAAGAGAACATCTCACAGAAAAGGGTAAAGTAACAAGGCCGTGACCCTATGGGAACCAAGACCTGGTCTCCCAACCCCAGCTTACTGGCAGGTGGAAAAGAAAGAGAGTGGGGATGGAGTGAAAGCCAAGGACTGCTAAATACCCAGTTCTGGAGATCTACTCTGGGAGCACAAACCCACACTGCTCTGGAGATTAGAGGGGTTGAGAAGCAAAGTCAGGCAGAAGACAGGGAGAGACTGAGATTCCAGCTGCTTTTGAAGAACAGATTCCCACAACCAGCTGCTCTGGGACAAAAGAAAGGCAGGCACTTTGAAAGACTTCCCAACACTGACAGGGCTACTAAAGCGGCAAGAATTACACAGAGCTTGATGCTCAGGAGAAGGAACAGGTGGACAAAATCATCCCGGCACACCCATCCCAGCAGGTTAAGAACTCTCAGGAGACTCAGGTACTCTATCTCCCTGACTGGTAATGCAGCCCCAAGGGCCCCCACCATGATAAGCAACCTGCCACTCCTTCCTCCCAACCAGCACCTGCACAGAAACCTGCTGCCCCCATCATCACTCCAGGGCAGCAGGAGGGCAGCCCCACCTATGGCAGCTTAGGGGCTTAATGCAGAGGTTGCTCCCTGTGCATGCAGCTAACTTGCCCTGAACACCAGAAAGAGGGCTCAGTGAAACTGAAATCACCAATCTTCCTGAAAAAGAATTCAAAATAAAAGTCATAAGCATGCTAATGAAGCTATAGAAAAATAATCAAGATCTAAGTGATGAATTCAAGAGAGACATGAACACTTTGAAAGATATACTAGCTGAAATAAAACATACAATGCAGGGATTTAAAAGCAGATTAGATGAGGTAGAGGAGATGGTAAATGGAATAGAAATTAGAAAATAAGAACACAAAGAAGCTGAGGCACAGAGAGAAAAAAGGATCTTTAGGAATGAAAAAATAAAACACAACTGTGCAACAATTCCAAATGGAACAATATTTGCATTATAGGGGTACCAGAAGAAGAAGATAAAAAGGGATAAAGTCTCTCTGAGGAAATAACTATTGAAAACTTCCCCAGTCTGGGAAGGAAATAGTCTCTCAGACCATGGAAGTGCACAGATCTCCCAACACAAGAGACCCAAGGAAGACAACACCAAGACACATAATAATTAAAATGGCAAAGATCAAGGACAAGGACAGAGTATTAAAAACAGCCAGAGAGAGAAAAAGATCACAAAGAAAGGAAAACCCATCAGGCTATCATCAGACTTCTTAACAGAAAACTTACAGGCCAGAAGGGAGTGGCATGATATGGTTAATGCAATGAAGCAGAAGGGCCTCAAACCAAGAATACTCTATCTGGCAAGGTTATCATTTAAATTTGAAGGAGGGATTAAATAATTTCCAGATAAGGAAAAGCTGAGAGAATTTACCTCCCACAAACTGACTCTACAGTGTATTTTGGAGGGACTGCTATAGATGGAAGTGGTCCTAAGGCTCAATAGCTATCATGAAAGAAAATGAAACCACAGTAAAGGAGTAGAACAATTAATTACTAAGCAGATGCAAAATCAAATCAACCACCCCCAAAGTCAGTCAAGAAATAGACAAAGAGCACAGAATATGATACCTAATATATAAAGAATGGAGGAGGAAGAAAAAGGAGGAAAATAAAAGAACCTTTAGATTGTGTTTCTAATAGCATACTGAGTTAAATTACACTGTTAGATAGTAGAAGTTACCCTTGAACCTTTGGTAACCAAAAATCTAAAGCCTGCAATGGCAAAAAGTACATACCTATTGATAGTCATCCTAAATTTAAATGGTCTGAATGCACCAATCAAAAGACATAGAGTCACAGAATGGATAAAAAACAAGACTATATATATGCTGCCTACAAAAGACCCACTACAAACCCAAAGAAATACACAGACTAAAAGTGAAGGGATGTAAAAAAATATTTCATGCAACTAATAGGGAGAAAAAAGCAGGTGTTGCAGTACTTGTATCAGACAAAATAGACTTCAAAACACAGAAAGTAACAAGAGGCAAAGAAGGACATTGCATAATGATAAAGGCGTCAATCCAACAAGAGGATATAACCATTATAAATATCTATGCACCCAACACAGGAGCACCTACATATGTGAAACAAATACTAACAGAATTAAAAGGGGAAATAAAAGGCAATGCATTCATTTTAGGAGACTTTAACATGCGACTCACTCCAAAGGACAGATCAACCAGATAGAAAATAAGGAGAAAGAGGCCCTGAATAACACATTAGAATAGATGGACCTAACGGACATCTACAGAACTCTACACCCAGAAGCAGCAGGATACACATTCTTCTCAGATGCACATGGAACATTTTCAAGAATAGAGCATATACTAGGCCACAGAAAGAGATGCAGTAAATTTTAAAAGATTGAAATTGTACCAACCAGCTTCTCAGATCACAAAGGTATGAAACTAGAAATAAAGAACACAAAGAAAACAAAAAGGCCCACAAACACACAGAGGTTTAACAACATGTTCCTAAATAATAAATGGATCAATGACCAAATAAAAACAGAGATAAAGCAATATATGGAGAGAAATGGCAACAACTCAACATCTCAAAATCTTTGGGATGCAGCCAAGGCCGTGCTAAGAGGAAAGTATATTGCAATATAGGCCTACCTCAGGAAAGAACAATCCCCTATGACCAGCCTAAGTCACAATTAATGAAACTTGAAAAAGAAGAACAAATGAGGCCCAAAGTCAGTAGAAGGAGGGACATAATAAAGATTAGAGCAGAAATAAATAAAATCTAAAAGAGAAAAACAATAGAATCAATGAAAGCAGGAGCTGGTTCTTTGAGAAAGTTAACAAAATAGATAACCCCCTAGTCAGACTTATCAAGAAAAAAGAGAATCTACACACATAAACAGAATCAGAAATGAGACAGGAAAAATCACTATGGACACCACAGAAATACAAAGAATTATTAGAGAATACTGTGAAAAATTATATGCTAACAAACTGGATAGCCTAGAAGAAATGGACAACTGTTTAGAAAAATACAACCTTCCAAGGATGACCCAGTAGAAACAGAAAATCTGAACAGTCCAATTACCAGCAATGAAATTGAATTGGTAATCAAAAATTTACCTAAGAAAAAAACTCCTGAACCACATGGTTTCATTGCTGAATTTTATCAAACATTTAGTGAAGACATAACACACATCCTCCTTAAAGTTTTCCAAAAAGTAGAGCAGGAGAGAATACTTACAACTCATTATATGAGGCCAGCATCACTCTAATACAAAAAGAGGCAAAGACACAACAAAAAAAGAAAACTACAGACCAATATTCCTGATGAACATAGATTCAAAAATACTCAACAAAACATTAGCAAACCCAGTTTAAAACCACATCAAAAATTATTCATGATCAAATAGGATTTATTCCAGGGATGCAAGGATGGTAAAATACTCAAAAATCTATGAACATCATACCCACATCAACAAAAAGAAGGACAAAAATCACGTGATAATCTCCATAGATGCTGAAATAGCATTTGACAAAATTGATCATCCATTCATGATAAAAACTCTCAACAAAAGGTGTATAGGGGGCAAGTACCTCAACATAATAAAGGCCATATATGACAGACCCACAGCCAACATCATGCTTAACAGCAAAAAGCTGAGAGTGTTTCCTCTAAGATTAGGAACAAGACAAGGATGCCCACTCTCCCCACTTTTGTTCAACATAGTACTGGAGGTCCTAGCCATGGCAATCAGACAACACAAAGAAATAAAAGGCATCCATATGGTAAGGAACAAGTTCAACTGTCACTGTTTGCCGATGACATGATATTGTACATAAAAAACCCTAAAGAATCCACCCCAAAACTATTGGAACTAATATCTGAATTCAGCAAAGTCACAGGACATAAAATTAACACAAGGAAATCTTTCACATTCCTATATACTAACAATGAACTAGCAGAAAAAGAAATCATGAAAACAATTCCATTCACAATTGCATCAAAAAGAATAAAATACCTAGGAATAAACCTAACCAAGGAAATGGAAGACCTATACTCTGAAAACTATAAGACACTCTTGAGAGAAATTAAAGAGGACACTAATAAATGGAAATTCATCCCATGCTCATGGGTAGGAAGAATTAATATTGTCAAAATGGCCACCCTACCTAAAGCAGTCTAGAAGTTCAATGCAATCCCTATCAGAATACAGACAGCATTATTCAATGAAGTAGAACAGATAGTTCTGAAATTCATATGCAACCCTAAAGACCCCAAATAGCCAAAAAAAAAAATCCTTAGAAGGAAGAATAAAGTGGGGGATATTACACACCACAACTTCAAGCTCAGTAATAAAGATAATTTGGTACTGCATAAGAACAGACCCATAGATCAACGGAATAGAACAGAGAGTCCAGATATAAACCCACACATATATGGTCAATTAATATATGATACAGGAGTCATGGATATGCAATGGAGAAATGACAACCTCTTCAACAACTGGTGTTGGCAAAACTGGACAGTTACATGCAAGAGAATGAAACTGGGTTACTGTCTAACACCAAACAGAAAAGTAAACTCAACATGGATAAAAGACCTGAATGTATGTCATGAAACCATAAAACTCTTAGACAAAAACATAGGCAAAAATCTCTTCAATATAAACATGATAAACTTTTTCATGAACATATCTCCTTGGGCAAGGGAAACAAAAGCAAAAATGTACAAATGGAACTACATCTATCTAAAAAGCTTCTGTACAGCAAAGGACACCATCAGCAGAACAAAAAGTCATCATACAGTATGGGAGAATATATTTGTAAATGACATATCCAACAAGGGGATAACATCCAAAATATAAAAAGAGCTCACACACCTCAACACCCAAAAAGAAAATAACCCAATTAAAAAATGGGCAGAGGATATGAAAGACACTTTTCCAAAGAAAAAATTCAGATGGCCAACAGGCACATGAAAACATGTTCCACATCACTAATCATCAGGGAAATGCAAATTAAAACCACAATGAGATATCACCTCACACCAGTTAGGATGGCCAACATCTGAAAAGACAAGGAACAGCAAATGCTGGGGAGGATTCAGAGAAAGGGGAACCCTCCTACACTGTTGGTGGGAATGTAAATTAGTTTAACCATTGTAGAAAGCAATATGGGGCTTCTTCAAAAATTAAAAGTAGAAATACCATTTGACCCAGGAATTCCAGTTCTAGGAATTTGCTCAAAGAAAACAAGATGCCTGATTCAAAAAGACATATGTGCCCTTATATTTATTGCAACACTATTTACAATAGCCAAGAAACGGAAGCAACCTGAGTTACCATCCATAGATGAATGGATAAAGAAGATGTGGTACATATACACAATGGAATATCATTCAGCCATAAGAAGAAAACAAATCCTACCATTTGCAACAACATGGATGGAGCTAGAGGGTATTATGCTCAGTGAAATAAGCCAGGCAGAGAAAGACAAGTATCAAATGATTTCACTCATCTGTGGAGTATAAGAACAAAGGAAAAACTGAAGGAGCAAAACAATAGCAGACTCACAGAACCCAAGAATGGACTAACAGTTACCAAAGGGAAAGGGATTGGGGAGGACGGGTGGGAAGGGTAGGATAAGGGAGGAAAAGCGGGTATCACAATTGACATGTATAATGTAGGAGGGGGACATAGGGAAGGCAGTATAGCACAGAGAAGACAAGTAGTGACTCTATGGCATCTTACTATGCTGATGGACAGTGACTGTAATGGGGCATGTGGTGGGGACTTGATAATGGGGTGAGTCTAGTACCCACCATGTTGCTCATGTGAAACCTTCATAAGATTGTATATCAATGATACCTTAATAAAAATAAGTTTACACTCCATGTTTAAAATTTTAAAAATTAAATATTGCCTGTATTTCAATTTAAATCTCTTGTAGTAAAATACACATAACGTAAAATATATATATATATCCTGTACTTAATATGCTCAGCTGACGTAGCACGTGATTAAAAGCCAATGGTCCCAATTCTTAGTTGGTTCATAGATAAAGGGTTACAGAAAGACAATGAGCTATTGAGAAATATGATCAAATTTTGATTTATCAGTGGGGACCATATTCATTCCAATTTGCCTCTATGGTCCATAAGTCTCTCAGTCTTTCTGTAAACTAAGTTCACATTCTGTCACTGGGCACTGTCAAATCTAACAAGACAAAAACTAATCACTATAATTTAATAACTAAGTTTTGCTGCCATCCATCAGCATTTATTTTCCTAGGGAAAAGAAAGCAACTGGAAATGGTAGAATTTGGAGGAGACTCAAAAGGAAGTATTTTCCTTCATAGTTCAGCAGGAAATCTGGTTGTGCTGTGGTTATATTTAAAATATGAGGCCAGGTAGTATTTTGCAAATTCATGAGAGAAATCCATAAAGTATTTCACAGTGTGAAATTATAAAGCCAAACCCATAAAGATCAATTGTAAAATTATGATCCTGCATGTGTTTATTTGCTGATCACAAAATTAGGCCATTATATAATCTCTGTTGCCAAATTTTAAAAAGAATTACTCTGTACATAAAAAAGCATTGCACTTTATTTGAATGTATTTTATTTGTTGTCATATATGTTCTTTTGATTCACTCTCAATCTTTAAAAGAAGAAATAGGGACAGAGAGGTTGAATCATAAAAGATCAAAGAGTGAGTTATAAAAAACTGACATGAGTGTAGAATGTCCACACCCCTTCCTCAAAAGGTGTGGGTTACCTGCAGCTCTAGCTGGTGTACTCACTGGATTGCAGTGTAATCTTGGATTGCTTACATAGATCTGATCCAGAAACCCCTTGATAAAATGCATCTAATAACTGCCTCTTCAGCTTCACATATCATCACCATAAACAAGCAGAGACAACTGTTAGAAACCCAGTTTCCAGACATTTCTCCAAAGACATTTTTATTGCTAAGAATTCTATTTGCTTCTTATTTAACTTTGCTGGCCATTTTATATACTCTCATTGGCTGCTAATTTTATTGCATTCATCTTTTATTTCTTTGAACACTTCCTAATGATGATTTTACATTATATATATGAAGTCCTTATCCATATGAAGTCTAAGTTTGTGGGGTTTTTATTGTTGTGTTTTAAATATTCTTACTCATAATCACTTTCACCCTCAGGATTTTGGTGATGCTTTATTATGACTGAACTTAATTGTCCAGAATACTGAGGATTTAAATTGGAATTGCTTTCCTCCAAAGAGAATTGGTGTCTCCTTCTGCCAGAAGACAAAGAGTGCTTAGAAATCTATGCCATTATGGCCTTCTTCAGTGTTTGAATGAGTGCAGACACTTAAGACTCGTTTTTATCTGCTGAGACTTCGAAGGGAGGGAGAAGTATCACAGTCTCAGTTCCAGGAGTACAACTGCCTTTTGCTCACAGACCACCTCATGTTTGCTAACCGCTCACGTTTAGAAGTTTCAGTTCACTGATTTTTTTTCATTAATCCCTTTTTTGAATGTTTAGAGGCTTTATTGCTTTCATGAAGTATGGTGGTACTTTAAAAGTTAGCTTGGTATAATTTTTATCATCTATTTTTATTTGGGGGGAGACCCTTTAAGAATATCTAGTCTGTTGTACTGAGCAAAGTGGAATTCATTCTCGAATTTTGGTGCTCTAAATTTTATATGCTTACAACAACTCATAAATGAGTTATACTTCCTTGGTAGATGTCCAGCTTTTGGGGAAGACTTGATGTTAAGCCTATAAACACAAAGCTGAGGAGATGAGTCACAGAATTTGGCCTCACTTTATACCCCTGGTACATGCACATGATGATATTTATGTCCTTTACTTTGTTAATGCTATAATTTAGTAATACAGCAACCACTTTAAAAGCATATATATTTTTCTTCTTTCCTTATTTATTTTTAACTGCCTTGTCTTCTTTGCTCTTGTATGAACATGCAGCTGCACTATCTGGTACCAATATATAAGAGAGAATGCTTTATGACATTCTCTATTCAAGGACATGCCAGACATAAACCTAAATAATTCCTATATATGGCTGACTATGGTAAGTGCTATTACAGAAAATATATAAAGATCAAATGGTAGTTTTGTGGAGACAGAAGTTCACCATGACCGATAAAAAATAAAGAAATGTGCTTTCTTATGTTTTATTCATCTTTTGAAAATTTGGGAATACATTTTATTGACTTTTTTAAATGAAATATACCATTCATCTCTTAAACTAAATTTTTGTTTAAATTTTTTCTGAACTAGTTTTATACAAGTTCAAAATCTGTCATTTTTCTTTTCATTTTACTTAAAATACTAATAAATTATCAGCAATAAAATGTGTCTTAAACCAAATCCTTCCAGATTATAAATTTTGTTTCTAACAGTATAAGAAGCCTATAATACAGTATATTAGTAATTTGAACAGTAATGCATTTCTGGCAATACTTATCTGAGTTGAAATGATTTTTTTTACATTTAAGTACTACAGGGCTTACCATAGTTACAGGTGAGATCAAAAGAGAACTGGGACAGAAATTGGATCCAACTCTTATTGCTAGAAGCTCCACATTAAGGCTTTCTTTTTGTAATCTACAGAACAGCCAGAAAGAGAAACAGACCTCAAAATAGAAATTGCTGTCCTTCCCAGCCATAGCATCATAAATATTTCCCATCTCAAGTTCTTTCTCCCCTTATTTAATCCTTGGGTTCTATGCACAGTGTCAATGTATATGTACCCAGACAAGGAAAAAAAATCCAAAAAGAAAACAGCTATAAGAAAACTACTGTCATCGATTTTTAATTGTATAGCAAAACCTAAGGATTACAAACTTGATTATCTTCTGCAAGCCAGAGACTTACTATATTTCAACTCTTGAAAAAGAATCCTGAAATTTCTTCATTTTGTCTGTATGGCTCATACTTTATCAACTACAACACTGAAGGCCACCGTATCCCATAACAAAATGAGGACCATGTACCAAGGAAAGATACCACTATGCAATAGCTCTGGCCCAGTCTTCCAATCAATTGCATGCAGCCAAGTCAACTAGGCTCAGAGGGTCATAGAAAATATTAATACCTAATATTTATTGTACCAAGTGCTTTGCCACAGACATTAAATACATTATTCCATTTAATACTTAACAAAATCCCTCAAATAATTAATAATAAAAATTATTCTTTTTACCCATCTAATATATGTGAAAACTGAGTCTTTGAAAGGGTAAGAAAGTTTCCCCTGCACCTTTCACCAAATAAAACATACTCTCCAAGTCTAAGAAGATAAGTAGTAGCATCATGCAAGAATCAGGGGATATTTAATAGGTCAGTATTACAACACATGGCTTCATTTTCCACAAGAGGGAATCTCATTAAGATAGAACTTCAGTCCAGCGAAGCGCTAAGGGACATTTATACCATGAAGTACCTCTTCTCCTCCCTGTTCCAGAGGTTAACATGTGATCAAAGAAGTCCTAACTCTAGGATCACTGCAGACCTCACTGCAGGTGGATAGGGCTGCACTGTGAACACTGCAGCTTTGGAGGCAGATAGACCCAATTTCTGGTCCCAGCTCTAGCCCTTACTAACTGTGTGAACTTGTGAAGGTACTTAACCTCTCTGAGCTGTGAAATGGGGAAAATATGGACATCTATAGTTCTCTAAGACTAACCTAAGCTACCAAAAGCAGCAAATGATAATTATTTTTTAGGTTATTGCAAGGATTGAAATGATGTATGAAAAGAGCCTAGGAGTGTTGGGCACATGATGTACACTCGAAAAATGAGTAACACACTCTCTGTGTTTAAATTCCATGTAAATGGAACTGGCAATGAGTTTACACTCAGACCCTTATTACAACTTCCCTATAGCAACTAGCAAACAAGTGTTTCAACCTAAATCACAGGGTATAACTGCAAACTAACCAATGCAGTTTGGTTTCTATACTGTCTATCCACCATCCATGTGTTCCTTTAAAAAACATGCATGTGGCATCTATTATGTACTAGGTGCTATTCTTTGCACTGGGAATGCAACAGTGAACAAAATGACTGGGCTCCTGCCAGATAGGGAACTTAAAATCTACTAGAAGAACCAGACCATAAATGAACCTCAGATAAACTTATAGTAATAGTACAAAGTGCTCTAAAGGAAAATTGCATGGCTATGCTAGATTATATTATAGACACAGTCCTCACCTTTACAGAGTCAACAGTCTAGCAAAGAATACATCAATTTTAAAGCAGCTATAAAAATACCTTGTGTTAAGTGCTATGATAGGATATGTATACAGTGTTTGTGGTAGAGGAGAGCAGAAACAGGCCCACTTGGAGAAAAGCTGGAGATCAGGCAGGGCAGTTTCTCACAGTAAATTTTATCCATAACCAAGTAAGAAGAGGGAGAGGAGTGTTCTAGGTAAGAAAAATGTATGTGTGAGGGCTGTGAGGCCAGAGACAGCCTGGTGCATTTAAGGAACTGAACGATGCTTTATACAACTTCAAGAGATGATTGAGAAAATGGGGAGATATTGGTTAAAAAGTACAAAGCTTCAGCTATCCAAGATGAGTGAGTTCTGGAGATCTAATGTCCAGTATGGTGGCTACAGTTAATACTAATGTATTGTATACTTGAAATTTGCTGAAAGGGTAGATCTTAAGTATTCTCGCTACAAAGAAAAAAAAATAGTACCTATGTGAGGTGATGGGATGTACATTAGCTTGATTGCGGTGATCATTTTATGATGTATACATACATTAAAACATCAAGTTGTATATCATAAGTATTTTTTACATACACACACACACACACACACACACACACACACACACACACACATACATAGTGCATCAATTATACCTCAATAAAACTCAGGGGAAAAAAAGATGATTGGGGAAAATGATGATGCTGTGGCAAGAGACAGGAGGATCCTGGGGAGAAACTGGCTGAACTGTTGCCCCACAGACTTACATTCTGCAAACAGAATATAAATAGATACAAATCCCCCAGGAGACTGAAAATGGAGGTAAAATTTCACTAGATGCTCCCATGGAGACGAAGGGCAGGTATGGTTAGAGTGGTTGAGTGACAGAGCTGGAAGGGAAAGATACTTTCATCAGAGAATGAAGTGCCAGAATTTCTATCAGAGTTTGAGAAGTTACGGGTGATACTAAGAACAAAGTGAAGTCATTGAAGTGGGAGGCTGAAACGGAGGGGCTCGGAGCCGACTGTTGAGGAGAAAGAGGTAGACCCAGGGCTCTGTGGACAGCAAGGCCCTCTAGGACCATGATCAGACTCGGGATGGACCGGGAGTGAATAGGGACAAATGACTGAAAGCTCATAGGTAACTGATTAGACTTGTGCCATCCATTCCTGCACCCACAAGCCATATGTGGCTCCTGAGCACTTGAAATGTTTCAAATATACTGTGGTGAATGAAACATATTTTTAAAATTAATTTCACTTGTTCTTCTTTTACTTGTAGAATGTGACTACTAGAAAATCTAAATTTATATATATGGTTTGTATGTGTGGACCAGAGTATATTTTTATTGAACAGGGCCTGATAGAAGGAAGAAGTAAGAGAATTCTTTGGCTGAATAAAATAATGCTTAAGTTGCTGGGAATGCTTTATATATTATATAGAGATACCTCAATGCAATTATCTAAATATTTTGCTTTCATGTGTCCTTATTACAACATAAAAATGAGTAAAAAATCAAAAAGCCAAACTAAAAAAAGATTGTGTCATGAGAAGTGAAATAGTAACCTCCCCCCAAAACCACATAAAACACGAAAATACAGAGCAATTCAGAATGGAAAGTTGTTATAGAAATCCTGAAGGAGTGATGCGAAGACTGCAGAACAGACTGCCTACATCTAGGGAAAAGAGAAGATCTCACAGAAAAGCATAAAGTAGCAAAGCCACGATCTGGTGGGACCCAAGCCCTTCCCCAACCCCAGCCCACAGGTAGGAAGAAGAGAAACAAAACAGGGAGTAGAAGCCCAGGACTGCTAAACACCCAGCCCTACAGATCTGCTCCAGGAGCATAAACCCACATTACATGGTGCTCTGGAAATTAGTGGGGTTGGAAAGCAAAGACAGGTGGAATACTGGGAGAGACTGAGATTCCAGCCACTTGAAACAGGTATGCACAACCAGCCCTCTGGAACAAAAGAACGGTAGGCACTTTGAAAGACTTCCCAACAGGGAGAGGGGTGCTAAAGGGGCAAAGATGACACAGAACTCACTGCTCAGGAGAAAGAGCAGGTGGACAAAATCATCCTGGCACATTCAGGCCAGCAGGTTGGAAATTCTCAGGAGATTCAGACACTCCATTCCCCTGACTGGCAATGCAACCCTGAGGCCTTTCACTGTGGTATGCAGCCTGTGGCTCCTTCCCCCCAGCAGGCACCAGTCCGTACATCTGCTGCCCCTGCCATCTCAACAGGCTAGCCAGAGGGTGGCCCCACCTATGGCAGCTACAGGGGCATAGCACAGATGTGGTACATATACACAGTGGAATATTATTCAGCCATAAAAGGAAAACAAATCCAACCATATGCAACAACATGGATGGACCTAGAAGGTATTATGCATAGTGAAATAAGTTGGACAGAGAAGGAAAATTACCATATGATTTCACTTATATGTACAATCTTAAAAAAAATGAAACAAAAAACCCCAAAACAGAATCATAAGTACAGAGAACAAACTGGTGTTTGCCAGAGGGGAGTAGGATGGAGAGATAGATGAAGGGGATCAAGAGTTACAAACTTCCAGTTATAAAATAAATAAGTCATGGGGATGAAAAGTGCAGCATAAGGAATATAGTTAATAACATTATAATAACTGTGTATGGTAACTACACTTATTGTGGTGAACATTTCATAATGTACATAAATGTCAAATCACTATGTTGTACACCTAAAACTAATTTAGTATTAACTGTACTTCAGTAAAAAAATCAGAGCGATTCAGTATGGAAAGTTGTTATAGAAATACTTTCCTTCAACAAGACTCTAGAATGACTCAATCTCCTCTATAGCATCCTCATCAAATGGTCATCTTTTCTCTGCTTAAGCACCTCCAGCCACAGTAAGTTTGCTACTTCCCAAGGCAACATATTACCAATTTTACAGAACTCTGGACACACAAAAGCATTTTTTATTTGCAGTTGAAATCTTTCTTCCTGAAACTTCCATCTATTCTTTTTCCTTATGCCATAAAAGAATCACACTGAATTAATCACTCCTTTACCCATGACCATCCTTTGCAGTTTGACGGTAATTCTCCCATTCCATGACCCTTTTCCCACCGTCCCTACATCAGCCTTCTTTCCGATAGACTAAAAGTTTTACTTCTTCTGAATAGTCTTCATGACAGTTTAAAGAATCTTTAAAGCAAATGTCACAAAGTAGTCATCATCAGAACAGTTACATTTTACCTGCAGTTTAAAAAAATTGTGATCTAGCATTTGAAAATCAGTAGATCACACACAAAATTTTATTGTATTTTATTTTCTATAAAAAGATAGTTAACGGCCGGCATCCCTGTGCCATTGCAATAGAACACATGGTCACGAGTCCACCGGTCCCCAACTCCCAGTGTCTGCACGTGCCCTCACACTTGGCAGGCATACTTCTCTTGACTATGGTACTTTTCTGGCCCCTGAAAGCATGGGAGTTTGCTACACCTACTGGAGGCACACTTCCTGTTCCTCTCTTTTAAAGTGTCATACCCAGTACTTAACACAAAACTCCAGGTGTAATTTGTCCAGTAGGAAAAAGAGTGAAAAGACCACTGTCCTTGTCTTGGACACCACGCACTGGTACATCTGCATTTCTACAGGTACATGGGCTTTGGCATTGCCATGATAATTCAATTTCCAGAATCCCATCTCTCTGTACCTCGTGATCAACCACAAAAGAAATTGTTCTAAAATATGACCCTGATCATGTTACTTTGCTTCTTGCAAATCTTGGGTAGATCCTAACTGCTCCTTGGCCTGCCATTCAAGGAGCTTCACAATTTTAATTTTGTATTTGAATTATTTATAGGCCTGTCTCCCTGGCTATGTATGATGTGTGTGAGGGCAGCAAATGGGGCTCACTCCCACTTTTTAGGCAAATTGTCTTTGTTCCTCAACCACTCCCTCATACCTACTCAGAACTATACCTTGTGCATATAAAATCTATTGTTATTGTCTGCAGTGCAAATCTCCATGGAAAGGAACTAAACAGCCTCTGCACGATTATATTCTGATACATGCTGAGTTTTAAATAAGGTGTGTTTTCAACTTGTATCTTACTTATTATTTCAGGAAAGCTTGCATTTCAAATTCAGATAGGAGCAAGTTTTATGAAGCCAAAACCCTATCCTCCTGAGATCAAGTACATTTGTTCTAAATGAAAAATAATTATCTTTAAATTAAGTTATTGGAAAATATCACAGAAAAGAAATTATCTGTAAATTAAATGATCTGCAAAAAGGCATGAAAAACAACTATGAATGAATTTGAAAAATGAACCAATTATGGGTATGTAACACTATCTAGTCAGTAACCCCCAAACCCCACATGATAAATTCTGATATGCAGAAATCATTCTTAAAAATAAAAAATCACTGTCC
Organism: Manis pentadactyla; assembly: GCF_030020395.1. Taxonomy (NCBI): domain Eukaryota; kingdom Metazoa; phylum Chordata; class Mammalia; order Pholidota; family Manidae; genus Manis; species Manis pentadactyla. The sequence continues at coordinate 140,124,093 of NC_080038.1, forward strand.
TTTGCAATTAATAAACATGAGGCTTTCTTTGACTAAAATTTTAGTTACTTTACTCATCCTCTTGGGAGAATTCCTTTCTTAGATTGGGATTTTCTTTCTACTTTCTACATTGGTAGAAATATAAGCAGATGGAGTTTGAAGACATAAAACACTACACACTACAATGGAAATAATTTGAATAGAATCCTCTAGAAGTGACACAGTATAGTGGTAAGTATACTAGACTAAATATCAGGACTTGGATTCTAGTTCCAGTGTTGTCTTTTACCACCAGCGTAGTAAAGATTTTACACTCCACATTCTTCAAATGACTTCCACAGATTAAGAAAAAATATTATATGGAAAAATCAGTATTCAAAAGTAGGCCTCCATACTGTAAATAATGAGTTATTTCCATTATATTGTAATGCTTATAAAGTTTAATTTTTTTCTGCACATATTGATGAGGAAGGAGAGTGTTCAGATTAAAAAGTGGAAGCAATCTAAGAGGACTTAGACTCATAAGACCTGGGCTTGAGTCCAACTTTTCCATTTACTAACTTTTGTGCCCTTGGTGACCACTCTGAGTATGGATTTTCTCATTTGCTAAATTGTGATAATGCCACTTACACCACAGGCTGGTTTGGGGAATTAATAGTGATTGTGTGGTTGATATTAACTCAGACTACAATAGTGGCTCTAGAAGTACTTTCAGAAATTTTAATTTGTTTGCACATTAGCCTGGCTCTGAATCTCAACCACCTGATCCTAATGAAAGTTGGGAAATTTAGACTTGTCAGTTATAAATTTGAAAATTTAAATGTTAGTGGTTTGGACTAGTGATGTCTAAGCTCCATCTTTACAGAAAGTAATTTTGTCACTGGTGTAAATTAAGTGACTCCAGCCTTAAGATAGAACGCCAGAAGCATAAATTCGAAGAGCACACACACCTTGTCACATTTGTCCCCAAAGGACACTTTGGGGCCTAAACCATACAATTGGATACAGACAACTGTGTATTGTGATTCAAAGGACTTCTGTAACTGATTGATGGGGAAATATCTAACAGTTCTGTAACCCAGAAACACTTGTGTTCTCATGGGTATTTACAGTGTATTTCATTACTACATGAGCTGATTCAAACAATCTGATGACAATCCAGCTCTATCTGCCTGCAAAGTTAGAAACCTTGAGGGATCTGGGACTATCTTACTTGTAAACTAGCAAATTACCCTATATGTACGATGCGAGGCCTCCGGATCAGAGATAAAGACCATTTGTTACTCACAGCGGAAGCAGCAGTCAGAGCCACATCTTAGCACCAGTTCTAGCACAGACCGTCAGCGATGACACAATGAGGGTCAGATGGAACTTGCACATGCAATCAGTTGCATCGGTGGAGAAGAAGCCCAAACTTTAGAAACTCTGGTCTTCCACAAGACTGCTTGTAGTTCTTTCTGGAGAGAGAGAGAATGTTAACTCTGGGTAAGCAACTGTCTTTGGGGAAAACAAGAAGAGTTATCTTTAACCCTCGATTGTCTCCAGGAAGGGAGATGTCTGCAAGCCTCAGTACTCTGCAATTTCTCCTTACACATTCTTAACTTGACTGCAAATGACCAGGGGACATGAACTGAGCGGAATCATGAACATTCTGGAAAACTGTTTCCCAGCAATCCCTTCTGCCTATACACTGTGTTATCCAAAGATAATTCAAATGTTTAATCTCAAAATAGCATATGTGCATTTTAATCCTTTTTCTTGAGTTGTGTATATACAGTGTCAGAACCAAGAAAGGCCACTAAAGGCAATTAAGAGAAAAAATGTCACTAAGAAAGTAGCTCAGCACTGTAAAAACCTCAATGGCCTACAAGTCTGGGAATCAGAGATGTAGCTCTGACTCTGATACTGTCTTATTGTGTGATCTTGGCTGACTTAGTATTCTCAGGGCCTCAGGTTCCTCATCTGTAAAATTGGAATATACAAGAGATTTAGACTAGCTCATTTCAAAGGTTCCTTTCTGCCGTCACCTTCTATTCTCCTACCAGTAAATCAAATCCGCTGACTGGCACTGTGAACACTGATGTCTCTTAATTTTCTGCATTAGGACCATAGGAAGATTGAATATTGCACCTGTTAAATAGCTGCTGCTTGCAGCTAACACACTGCTCAGCACAATGACTTTTATGAGAAGACTGTAAATAAATATTTCTTGAACAAGTGAATAAAAATAAATGAAATACACTTCATCCAAACTTATGAATGTGTCTACATGAAATTGATTATTTGAACACTTGGACTATATAGTGTTCTGGATAATTGAACATTCTAAATACAGAGTTCTATATATCACATATGGATCAGTGATTTTTTTCAAATATTGAAGTGGCATAAACATATTTGACATTAAAATTAAGTTGAATAGTTGATCAAAAGATGTTTAATGATCATAATAATGAAGCCAATGATCAATGTGCTATATAAACATTGTAATATGGAATCATGTGACACAATTTTGTGTCCACTTGCTATTAATTCTCCCCTTTGTAGATAAGTGCCCTACTGTCCACTCCATAGTTACATATGTACTGGTCACCATGAGAGCTTGACTAGCACATACTAAGCATTCAATAAAGTAAAGCTTAAAAGCTTTTTCATCCACAGCCATATCGAGTGTTTCTTAAAAATAGGTACTTTTGAATGTACTGATTAAGTAGTTTACAGGACAGCACAGCTAGCATAATACTATGCCTTAGGAAACACTCATTACAATACGACACACATTCATGGAATTTCTATACTTTGCTGATGGTGCAGAGATGTCTAAGATGTACTTTATAGAAGCTCAATTTATATGTTGATAGATTGATTAGCAATTTTAGAAAGAGGCCCTACTAAAGTGCATAAATCATATGTTTAAACCCTGTAATTACACTTTCAGTCTGAAGTAAATATTGTATTGATTTTTTTCAGATATAATAGCACATATACAAAATTAAAATATAGATCGCAGTAGATTCTGCTGGTCATAATACTTCAAGTCCTTTTAGATCCAAGAATGAAGTATTTAATACCTTACTATAGAATCAAAATGAGTAAAGATTATGAAGATTCTTTAAATGTTACCCAGTGTCCCCCATGTCCAGGTTGATTTTTTTAAAAATACCATTGTACTTATGAGCTCAAAATATACTCAGATACACATTTCTAATTCCATGTCTAGCTCTGGGATTTAAGAATAAAACTATGTCACAGGAATGGTCAATTCTATAGTATTCCTTTGGGAACACACCACTAATTTGCTGTGGTACATAAAGTCTGGGTAGCTAGTTTGTGGGATATATTGCTGCTAAGATTAATTTGATAGCCTATCTACTTATCAGAACTAGTGATCTGGCAAATTTATTTTGCCTAAGCAAACTAGAGAAATAGAATATGAGAAGTAGCTTTTTTTCCTCATCCCAAATGCCTTTCCTCTATCCAATTCCTGAATCTTTACTTCAATTCCATTTACATGCTTTATACATAGAGAAAGAAAGAGGGGGCAGGGGAGAACTAAAATTGTCGAAGTCAGTGCTAGATATAGTAATACACCCTGTACCTTTCTTTAATGACTCAACTAAATTCTGCGCAAGGTACCTTCCTTGGAGGAGATACTGCAGAGCTTGAGGTTTATCCCACAAGCAAGGAGGACTTAGTAAAGAGTTTTAAGCAAAAGAGAGGCAGGATCCATAGATACTTTTGGAAAGTTCCTGGACTGAGTGTGGAAAGGGATAAGGAGATGAGCATGCAGGCAAGCATTTCTGCAGAGGACTTTCCAGAACCTGAAAGACGGTCGCCTGCATTTAGGGTGAGGGCGAGAAGCATGAGAAGGGCGACAGTGTGAATTCCCGGGGGAAGGAGCTCCCAAGAGCTGAGGGAGGCAACACAGAAGTAGTAAACTGGGGGTGTGGGAGAGGTAATCTGTGTTTGTGTTTCTAAAGCTTTTCATAGTTTGGAAAAAAGAAGCCCAGGCATAGTATTTACAAAATGACAAAAAAAATGCAAGATTTAAAGAACATTAACAGCTGAAAAGTGTCTTAATACATCTCTGACTTATTTTTGAGATAAGGGAACTGAAGGGCAGATTGAAAAGCCTAAATAAAAGAGGGCAAATTGCCTCCAAGAATTACAGCATTTTCAAGTCAAATCAGAGCTAGTTTATCACTATTAAATTTATGACTCTAAAAATAGTAATTATTATTTTTTGTTTACTTCAGTTTGCCTTTTTTCTCCCTTTGAAAAAATGTTAATGTGTGTTTTGTAGAAGTCTACCTTTAAAATATAGCTTCAGTGACGCACAGTTCACATCGGATGATTTGCTGGTCAAAATACTTGGAATCTGAGTCAAAATAATTATCCTATACAAATGTAGAGAGAGTCACCTGAGTCTGAATGACAGAGCTGAGCCAGGCCTCAAGCACAGTCTCCTGATGCCTGGGCTCCTGCTACATCTGATTTTGGCTCCCCAGAAGGTGAAGTTCCTAATCAGTAAATAAACACACCTTCATTTTCTCCCTTTTTCCTCCTCCACATCACCCGTAGAGTTACAGCGTAGGAGCGAAGGCACCAAAAGAACAGTTAGGGGCAGGATTCTTCCAGTTGTACTGCAGCTTGTGATCATGCTTTTTTCTTTCAACTCTCCTGAACTTAATTTGCCAGTGATTCTGCCAAGTAGGATTCAAAACCTTCAGCCCCTGGGAAAGCAGTTCTCGTGTTATACCAATTATAAATTTAGCTGGAGAAGGAAATCCAGGTAAGTGGGCAGGTGGACAGAGAGTGGGGGGAACTGAGGTGCCCAGCTGGCTCATCCTCGTTTGAAAAGAAGTGTTAATGCTTACACATTCCCGTATGTGAAGGCACAAGTAATAAGGAATCTCTTGTAATTTTCAGGGTTGGTGAAATTCGCGCAAGCTGCCATGCATTGTGAACCAATTGCTGAATCAAATGTCACGGAACTGCCTAAGCTCCCAAACAGCCAGCAGCAAGGAAGGTTTTTCATGGACAACTACAGAACTCACAATGAGTCTAGACAGTTGTCAGGTGAAGATATTAACCAAGGGGCCCAGGATAACACTATAGATAGGTAAAGGTCATTTTATATAATGTGCATATTCCACCAAATCAAAATCAAATGGAAATCACTAAAAATACACAAGTTCCAAGTTAAAGAAGGGGTAGTTTTCTGTGTATTATTATACTTTTTGAAGATGCAAAGGACAGATTGCAAAGCTGTAAAAAAACAAGTAGAAAGCAGGAGGCATCACCGTCATCAGCATGATCATCCCAATGAATGGCAGTAACTACCAGTTTTATTCAGGTCTGACTATCTACCCGGCTTTATGCTAAGCACTTCATGTGCATCATCGAATCGAATGTGTGCAGCAGTTTTGTTGTGAGGTAAGTACTATCTTGTCTCTTTTTACAGATAACAAAACAACACAAAGGGATTAAGTAATTTACCTAATGTCACATAGCTAATGCTCAGTAGAATTCATTAAAAGCTCTAAGAAGTCCTACAGATAAGAGCCCTGCTCTATTTTCCCCAACATTTCTCAAACTTATTTGACTTAAAATCCATTTATACAGAAGTAGTGTTAACATGTGGAAACATATTGTTAAATTATGGGTACAGAGTATTCACATACTCATGCTTTTCCTATGTCAGGATGTTTTACAACTTTATGAGTAAGTTGTACCTCAATAAAGCTGAGATAAATAAATAAAAATAAACATGCCAAACATGATAAAACAAAAATCCATGTTTCTATTACCCCAAATAAACAAATACTCATGGTAGAGAGACCACTGGTGTTCATCGAATATCTTCGTGCTTTTTAAAAAATATTTTCCAGCCTTCCTTATTGTTCTGCTGGGCCTGTGTGACTGCTCTTAGCAAATAAACTGTAGGCGGGAGTGACAAGAGTCTATGTTTCGTGAAAGGAGTTAGGAGCTGGTATGCTGCTTCTGTCTACTCCTTTCACTCCGTAGTGATTTTTTAAAGACTGGGTTTGATCTGGAGTAAATAAAAGGTGGAAGCAGGCCATGTTCCTGAGCCACTGAAGTGCAGCTGCCCACCTGCACGGGGCTGTGATGTGGAGAAAATTATTTCATGGGTTAAACCAGTGACACATCTGGACTGAATGCTAATGCGACATAGATTAGCCTATTTTGACCAAGACACTGGAATAACTGCGAGAGATCTTTTAAGGAATTAACACTCCAGGTAAAGCTGAAACATTTTATACATACTACTTTTGATTTAAAACCTACTTCCTCCCCCACTGCAATCACTATATTGATTGTGTATCCAGTCCATGTTCTCATACTGTTGCTACATATATCTGTTAACAACCAATATATACATTTTTGTTTATTTTTAATCTGTGTAAATGGTATCATACTCCATTTTTCTGCAACTTGATTATTTCATTCAAAATCATATTTTCCAGATTTATCTATGTTGCTACATAAAGATCTTGTTCATTCTAACTGCTGTATACTGTAAATCTACAGTTTATTATTCTGTTCCCTTAATGACATTGGGTCTACTGACGCTTTTCACTGTTAAAATTTTCCTTTCAGCTGAGAGTTTTTCTATAATACATACATAAAACTGAAATTTCTGGATTACAGACTATTGCCTTCAACTCTAGTAAGGTATTATAAATTGTTCTCCAAAGTGTTTTTAAATTAAATTCCACACAGTTGAATCATTGGATCCAGTCTAAAATAGCTGCACAGTATCTTCTCTGAATTAATTCAATTACATGAATCTTTCTGCTCAATCTTTAAGGCACAGTCCAAGTATTAGTTCTTCCAGAAAGCCTTTCTTGATCACCTGTGCCCCAAGACTTAGATCACCCCCATCTTCTGTTCCCTCCTGTAGCACACGTTTCTATCTCTAGCACTGCCTACATCACATATGACCCTTCAGATGTTAAGCAACTTACGAAGCTAGACTTTCTGTTTGTTGAGCACTTACTTTATGTGTCAGGTATGGTGATTATGTGCTTTCACATACATTGACTCATTTCATCTGCATGAAAACGCATTTACCAAAGAAGACACTGAGGCTCAGACAGGTGAAGTTACAAGTCTAACTGGTAAACAGATGTGCTGGTGTATTAGAGTCCTCTAGAGAACATAGCCAATAGAATAGAAAGATAGATATCTCTATAGATACAGATATGTAGATAAATTTATCTATAGATATCTCTATCTATATCTAGCTGGTTAGCTAGTTAGCTACCTACTCACCCACAGAGAGAGGAAGAGAGGAAGAGATTTAAGGAAATGAGTCATACGATTGCAGGGGCTGGCCAGTCCAAAATCAGCAGAGCAAGCCAGGAGCCTGGAAATTCAGGTAAGAGCTGATGATGCAGTCTTGAGTGTGAATTTCTCAGTGTAAGAGGCTAGAAATTCAGGCAGAATTTCTATGTTGTTTATTTTATTTTATTATTGTACATTGCATTCTTAAGGCAGAATTCCTTCTTCAGGGAGCCTCACTCTTTACTCTTAAGGTCTTCAGCTTATTGGATGAGGCCCACCCATGTTACGGAAGACAATCTCTTTACTCAAAGTCAACTGATTTAAATGGTAATGACATTTAAATAAAATACCTTCACAGCAATATGTAGACTAGTGTTTGACATAACTACTGGGCACCATGGCCTAGCTAAATTGACACATAAAATTGACCATCATAATTAGGACAGAAGCCTGGGTTTGACCTGAAAGCTTCTGCCCTTTATATTATGCTGCTCTCCAGAGCACAGTGTGTCTCAGTCTTCTCCACATCTCCAGTGCCTAGCATGGAATTTAGTAAAGAGTTAGGACCTTGACTAAGTACATGAGCCTATATTGAAATAGTCTTCTGCAACTTCAAAAGGAATTTAGGAAGAAGTAATGAGGGTCTGATGTTATGTACTGAATATGCTGAAAATTTTTAAAGAAAAATAAGTAATAAGGGAATAATGAGAATAAGGGGAAAATAAGTCCAGACAGGAAAATAAACAAAAATAACAGCAAAGGGAAATCACTAGGTGATTCTTAGAAATAGCATAGTAGGTAAAGCTCTATAAACCTTTCAGTGAAAATTGTTTTGATTCTATTTAGACTGTCCCACCCCCCAAATATTACTATTAAGATACAATATATCAGACAGCCACTTATTAGCTCCTGTAAAATATACAACTTTCCAGCAAAATCCAAATACATCAGCCAAAGCAGCTTGGGCACTGCTGTTAAATAATACCAAAGATCTTTAGAAAAAAAGATAAGATAAATGGAATATTAGCCCCTGAGGAGACACAGTGAGTGATGAAAGTTATTGTCAACTCAAATCAATGGAGACAGTAGATCACAGAAGCCCCAAATGCCTGAGCCAAATATTCTTTCTGATCTGTTTGACTACAGGAACTCAGGGGAGCATGTGAAAAGAATTTCAAGTAAATGTATCATTAAAAGTATTATGCTGGCAGATGGCTTACGTTTAAAAAATTGGCCATGACTCACAGAACTGCAAACATGCACAAGTCAAACTTTCTCCCTTTACTGGGTTCCAAATTTAAATCAGAAATTTACTGCACTTTTCTTATCCTTTGCCCATATTAATGGCACAAATAAAAGAAATGTTGCTTTCCTGTTAATTGAGGTCAATAAAACACTGTGGCCTATTTATGTCAATGTCTAGAGCATCTTAAGTCAAACCGTGGAAGTACTGACAAAGTGGTTCCTTGCATAATTATCACTGCTTTCATCCTTTTATCAGAGACAATCTAGGAGCAGATATTCTGGCGGTGTTAAAACCAAGCCATGGCAACAGTCCAGAGATAAAAGATGAGACTAATGCTAGCCAAGGAGCCAGGCAACAAATGCTCATGTTCCAATAAGAATAAAATTTATGAGCTAACACTATCTATGAATTATATTGCCTCCTCAAGTGTTTTATCTCCTTTTATTAATACTTGTATTGTAGGCATTAACTAGTAAAGGTTGTCCCCCTAATCTCTATTGGACAGAGGAAAGTCAACAAAAAATTGTTAGAATGATTAAGGAGAAAACCACTCCCTTTGAAAGGGACCATTTTTCTTCCTCGTGTACTTTTTCAGTGCTTTTTGGGGTTAACCTATATGCGTGATGTTATTTCCATCTTTATTTGAAAAGTTTTCCCATCTCCATTTCTCTACACTTCAGAGAATATCACTGAATCTTGAATGAGCATCACAAACCTCTCCAGCCCTAATGTCATACTTGGAAATGACTCTGAAGAACATTAGAGTCTTTCATTGTCACTCAACAGTCTTTTGTCTGAAAAATATAAGATGAATCTTCCTCTTGACTTCCCTAGGACTATTAAAGATGCCGCCATCCTTACACTTGACTAGTTACAAATATTCAGATCATCCTTGATGACTTTTGCTCCTTCCCCTACCAGATCCCTCCTCTACCAAGTCCCACGGATTCCACCTCTATTGCATCTGTTGCGCCTGCACCTTGCCATCACTACTGCTAGCATTTAAAAGGCACTGATTGACTGATGTGAAATTGAGCCACTTTGTTTTTTGTTAACATCGGTGGATCATTTTCATTAATTAGACATCTTTATAATACAAAAGAAATAGCCTGTGTTTAAGAACAATACTGTTTTATAAAATTTCTGTGTTCTAATGCCATAACTAGTTTCTCTGTGGTTATAGATGCTGCATGATAGTGTTGTGTTCTTTATTTGTTTGACAGCTTTTTCTTATATTTACAAATATGTATACGGCCTATTCGTTTTCACCTTCAATGGTAATATGTTGTATCATTGTTGTCACACTAGCCAACCTTTCAGTATGCTCCAAACTGGGAAAATGCCAGGATCAGCATGTGTGACTGCGGGATTTCCTCCCCCCACCCCCAGCCACTGGAAGCCCTTTGCCACACCCGTGGCTAGCAGGAAGTGCTGAAGAATGAACAGTGCCTGGGAACAGACCCCAACCTAGACTCTCAGGAATTAGAGTATCAATACAGCAGCCCACAAGTGGCACAATCTTGACTTATATCATGCCATTTTTCACACTTTTCCTATGGGACAGTTTCATCCCCAGTCTTGCTAAATGTACCCTATCACCTTCCAAATAAACTAATTTTACTATAATCCTAGTCTCTGAATCTATTTCCTATACAAATCGAAGCTAAGAAATTGTACTGCCACTATTTTAAAAATTCCCCAAACATATGAGTTTTTGTTGTGTCCAATTTGTTACAGATCATGCAGTTATAAATATCTTTATACAAAAGAGAATTTTTTCCCTTTGAGTTACTTTCCTGAGCCACATTTTCAAAAATGCAGTCCTGGGTCAAAGTATATCTATAATTATTCGTGCTCTTTAAATTGCATTTTACCAAACATTGCACATTGACAAGACTGCAACAATTTTTAAACTACCAGACAATTCTCTGCATTTGATTGATTGCAGCCTCACTGTAGGATTTCATGAGTTTTACTTTTTGTTAATTTAGTATGTGGTCTCTCCCAGTAGAATCTAAATTCCTTGAGGGCAGGAATGGTGTTTTATTCACTGTTATATCCCATTACTTAATGTGTAGCTGATATTCAATAAACATTTGTGAAATGAATTAATTACTGAATCTTAGTTACTTCTACTGTCATTTCTTTATCATTAGTAAGTAGTAAATATATATATGAGGTAGCAAACAGGAAAAAAGGTAGAATAAGCGTTCCTTTTACTACCTCAAACCCCTGCTAACCTCAAAGTAGATCATGTAACAAAAAAGTTTAGACTAATTAGATAAGGAATGACTTTATAAGTAAATACAGATAATGTAATTGTCTTTCATAAAAAAAAAACTGAATCAGGCATTTTTGAACCCTGTTTCTTTTTCTTGTTAATACTCAATACTTCTCACACTCTTTGTATAAGAAAATTTTTAAATGTCCTTAATGCTCCCATGCAGTGTTATGCAGCCTTGGAGGAAATTATTGTGCCTCTAACACACACTCCCTGTTCTCAGTATGGCCCCTTGGCTGACTCCTAGGAAGCTCAAAAGAAGTGAGATGTTTAAAAATGAGTGTCTCAAATCAGCGTGAGTCTTTTTCTCTCAAAGTTCCAGAAAAAAACTGAATTCTAGTCTTGGGTTAGTCATAATTTCTAGCTCATTTTGTTGGGGATGGAACTCATTTTATCAGTTCAGGGTCCAACATAGCAACAGACAACCATCCCCAAGAAGGGTACTTAGGATCTAGATTGAAATTAACAGGCCGAAGTCAAATAGCTGCTAATTGTACTCTTGGGAAAGTGTACATGCATGCATGCATAGCAGAAAAGAAACCACAGTCAAGGTAGTGGGCAGAGTTGAGAGTACTTGATATCAAGGATCAAAGTTCACAATATAGAAGATGGTCAAGCCAAAAGAGCACAAAGGAAAGGTATTCTTTATTCATCAAATACTTATTATGTGTCCCCTATGTTCTAACAGTTTTTCTTGGTTCTGGAGATACAGAAGTACGTAACACAGACATGGAACCTGACCTCACAGATTTGACATTCTAGTTGGGAATTCAGACAAGAAGCAAGTATGCAGGCAATTAAAATAAAATAATTACAAGGTTGAGTACATGCTATGAGAGAAGCAAATAGGGTATTTATAAGAATAATAACAGAGAGGGGTCTACTTTGACATTATGGATAGCTCCTCTGAGAAGCTTATAATTAAGCTGAATTAAAGTAACAGAAGAAACAAACCATGAAGAAAATGGAAGAAAGAGTATTCCAGAGAGAAAAAAATCATGAACCTTGAAGCAGGAAAGAGTTTGGCATATTCAAAAAACTGAAGATAGAGCAGTTTACCTAGAGCTCCATGGGGAAGAGGTCAGATCGCATTAGGGTTGTAGGCCCTGGTAAAAAGTTGGAGTTTTATTCCAAAGGCACCAGAAAACCATTGGAGAACTTTAAGAAGTTTAGTAGCATGATCATATTTACATTCTAAAGAATACTGTTTAATACATTCAGGCTGCTATAACAAAAATACCACAAAGTGGTGGCTTACAAACATGAATATTTATTTCTCACAGTTCTGGGGGCTGGGAAGTCCAAGGTCAGGGCACTGGCAGATTCACGGTCTGGGGAGAAACCTCTTCAGTGTTCTAGACTGCCATCTTCTCACTGCATCCTCCCATGGTAGAAGGGGTGACGGATCTCTCTGGGGCCTCTTTTAATAAGGTCACTAATCTCATTCCTGAGGGCTCTGCCCTCCTGACTTAAGCACATCCCAAAGGCTCCACCTCATAACACCATCACTACTGGGGGTAGGTTTCAATATAGGAACTTGGGGCAGACACATATGTTCAATATATAGCACTCTGGCTGGTGCATGGAGAATGGATTTGAGATCAGTCAATCTATCTAGATCTTCCAAATACATATGTGTGTGTGTATATATACACACATATGTATAATTAGTTTGTGATGTGGAACTAGGAATGTATTTGATGGTGCCATTTACTGAGAAGGTAATACAGTTTGGTGGGGGTGGAGATGAACTGATGTGGGGAGGCAGGGACCAAGCACACAATTTTGGCAAGTTTGAGATATCTGTGATATAACTAAGTGCAGATGTCAAGAACACAACTGGATATGCAAGTCTCATGGTCAGAGGAGAGTCCTGGACTGAAAACATATCTTCATCACAATGAAGAAGAGGAAGAGGATTGTATTAATTTGTTCAGGCTGCCATAACAAAATACCACAGACTGGGTGGCTTCAACAACAGACATTAATTTTATCACAGTTCTAGAGGCTGAGTCCAAGAGCAAGGTATTAGTAGGACTGGTTTCTCCTGAGGTATCTCTCCTCGGCTTGTAAGCAGCTGCCTTCTCCTGTGTCCTCACATGACCTTTCCTGGTATCCACATTTCTTCTTCTTACAAGGACAATAGAATGAATTAGGCTCCACCCTAATTTTTTCATTAAATTTTTTCATCTTAATTTAATCACTTCTTAAAAGACCTACCTCCAAATATAGTCACATACCAAGGGTTAGGACTTAACATATGATTTTTAGGGGTCACAGTTCAGACTTAACAAGTATATTTATATCTATTGTAATTGATGAAGTCACTTCAGGAAAGAACGTAAAGAAAAAACTAGATTCTAGAACTGAACTGTGAAGAACCCCAATATTTAGAAGAGGAGTTGTCAACAAAGGGACTAAGATTACACATCAAGTTAGACAATCAGGAGAGTATGGTGTTACAGAAACCAAAAATGGATAATGTTTCAATACGGAGTGGTCAACACTGACAAAGGATGCTCACAGACTGAGTCAAGCAGGGTTGAGATGTGCCTTTTGGGTTTGATGACAAGGAATGTGTTTGTGATTTTGACTAAACCTGTTTTAATGGATTGCTAGGGGCAGAAAGATGACAGCATTGGGTGCAATATGAAATGTAAGATGAAAATAGGGACAATAAATCTATCTCTTTTGTATATTTAAAATATTCTTATGATAATGAAAATGATCAAGAAAAGAAGCGCTGATAGTTGACTCAATACGGCCTTGTGAAAGCAAGTGAGAAAGGGATCCAGAGTACAAGTAAAGGAGTTGGCCTTTGATAAGAGGAAGTCATCTTTTTCTCTTATAACAGAAGGAAGGAAAAAAGAAAATAGCTACACATTGTATTTTGCAAGCTTGATGGTAAGAAAATGAACAATGCCTCTGATTGTGTCAGTTTCCCAGTGAGGTTTGATATAACCTTAGCAGCCAAGAGTGAGAGTGGGAAAAGTACAGATGAGCATGGAGGAGAAAGAAGAGTATCTGGAAGTCTGAAACATCTGTCTGTAGATGGTATCAGGTCTCCCCACCTCTGTTTCACGCCATGTGAACTTACTCTTTCTATGCAGCACGCACCTGCTTCCCTGCAGGGCTCTGATACTCTGCAAACTGGTCTTTGGGGCTAGGTTGAGAGGAAAGCTTACAAGTAAGGTAATAAAAGGAAAAAAATTAACAGTAATTTCAAAAACAATTAAATTGAAAACCACATTTATTGAGTTAACAAATCATGGGTTAAAAACAATTTAATTTTTAAAGACTTTCATTGAGTTCAAAAACAGTGAAACTACTTTATTAATTTAATTGTTTTCAAGTCAGTGTTTTGGAACTCAATAAAAGTGTTTTTATTACTTTCATTTTCCTAAGCTTTCCTCTGTACTCAATCAGGTCCCCTTGCTGACAGAGCTGGCCCAACTGTAAACAGGACAGATTCTACATCTGAGGACAATATTGCTCATGTCCTTTTCTGACATTTAAATTTTATTTTCTATCCTCTTCTCCAAAAGTCTTGTTTGTCGGTCAGTTTATTTTGACCTCTATCATATGCCACACGTTTGTGTGTATGTGTGTTACTGCACCAGTGCACCAGTTATGAAATGTATCAGTCAGGGTCCATTCAGGTGACACACAGAAACCACAGAAGTGCTTTCATTAAGAGAAGTGCAATATAAGAACTGTTCAGAAGCTAAACATGGCTAACTAGTAAAAGGAATCCTAGAGGCCTCTAGGGCTGAGGAAAATAGCATAAGGAAGGAACTCAGAAACTCAGAAAAATGCCCTCCCCAAGGCTCTGTTCAGACTTCTGAAGGGAGGGATATGACCCTACAGGAGCTCATGGCATGCCAATGGGGAGAAACTGGGCAGAGGCTAAAAGCTACAGCTGAACCTCAGGGGCAGGCAGTCCACCACTGGGTGCAGCAGAAACTGGCTGGAGAGCAAGGGCCACAGCTGAACTCTGAGGGCTGCCACAGTGAGGACAAAGAACCATGCCAGAAGTGACACTGCGGAATGGTGAAGGCTACGAGGGTTAATGCTCTCAGCACCCACAACACCCTGCATCCTTCCCTAGCCTTGCAGAGAGCACTCTACGGGTGCAGCCTCACAAAAAGCCAGCTGGCAAAGAAGAAACGTTGGCATAGTCCAGTTCAGTATCACAAAGGGGGGCAAAGATGTGTGGCTGTACAGATGAGGGAAAGTAAACCCAGAACTATTACATGCAGCTATGTCCCCGAGCTCCAAACTCACTCTTCTATGCTCTTGTCATATGGAGGTGGGGCTGGGCTCTGCTGGATGACATACGGACCAAAGGTTCTTAGAGATGAAAGGACCATTTAGTCTCACTGCCCCACCACCACCACCTCCATTTAAATCTGGGGAAAACTGATATTTAGGTAAAGTGACATGTCCACTATCTCATGCTCATGAATGGTTATCAGCATAGTGGATTTTCTGATTCACAGCACTTGTGTGGTCTTTCCAATGACACTCTTCCTCTCCTAGTAGGTCAGCATTTTAAATGTACCATCTAATATGCTTGTGCTCCTTTGTCAATATTAGCAGTTCTTTCATTCATCTACTTGGGACAGTGAATCTAACTTATACAAAGAAGAACAAAAACACTTGTAAATCTTAGGGGAGATTTCCAATAGCTGCAAGGAAAAGCTGTCATTGTTTTATATCCAAACATGTTTTTAAACTTAAGAAGGGAAAATAAACAAAGCTTCTATAAAAAGAGACTTAGCTAGGCAGATGAGGGTTGCTAGCCTAGTTAAGAAGTAATCTTCAGTGGTTTCACGTAAATTGTTTTCACGGTACAAGAAACTTCAAGAATGAGTTACACAGCAGTTAGCAATGGTTACTATGGTTGCAAAAGTAAACTTGATCACCTGGTTGGTGAATACGAGGTGATGTTGGATGTTTGCTGTTATGGTCTCCCTGTAGGAATTTTAAACTGTTTCAATAACCAGGAGAGGAAACAGAAAAAGGATAAGATTCAGGGTTTCACAGGTCTGTCTGCAAATGGAAACAGAATTTGCTGAGGAAAGCTACTTTCAGTGTTCATTAGTAGAGAGGCAAAAGTGATACACTGCCTGGATAAAACAGCTGGGATGAAAGCCTGCTTACAGGGGTTTTCAAATACCCAGAAGCAGCTGATCTGACCCAAGCCGGAAGTAGGGAAGCTACCAAGGTGACAGAATTTTGTACCGAGGCAGCTCTGTCCCCATGAAAACCAGATGCTTGTGTCAACTCAGCTGGGAAAGGTCTTTGGTTCTAGGCAGTCAATGGAACCAGGTGCCTGGGTCGGGTGTGGAGGGTTCCCTATGCAGTAAGAACTAGATGAATTCTGGCAGAAGGAAGAACCCTTGGGAAGCCATCCCTCCCCCTCACTCACAGAGAATCTTGTTTTTCCCTAGGTATGCGCGTGTTCAGGAGGTCTTTGCAGAAAAAGCAAGGGTTTTGGAATTTATATCTAAATTCAAATACAGGCTCTACAAATCTCTCAGTTCTATTTCCTTGTGAATAAAATGAAACCACTGTGCCTACTTGGTGGGTTTATAGGAAGATTAAATAAGATATGGAAGTAAAGCACCCATTTCCATGCCTGGTGTATCAATGCTGCTGGTGTTGCTATTAAGAGTACTACTAGTGAACCATTATTACTACTCTCAAACAATAGAAAAGTCCCTCTCTGAAGAGAGAAGCATGACAAAGCCAGCCAATGAAGCTGGATCTCTAGTATTTGGCATTCTGTATCTTCTGCTTGGGGAACAGACTGGATTGGGCACACACACACTTAAACCTCCTTTGTACTAGCATCCCACACCAAGCTCCATAGCCATCTCTCATCCCCTCAGGCAAAAAAGAGAGAGAGGTTGTGCTTTGGGTGAGACAAAATATGCTTTCATAACAGAAAAAAAACAAAGATAAGATAAAAAAGTAAAATAAATAAAATTATCTAGAACCAATACTCAGACATGAAATGCTCCGTGGAAATAATGTTTTTAAGCCAACCTTATTCTTACAGGGTATCCCAAGAGATTACATTAAATGAAACAACACACTTGAAGAGTAAAAATGTTAAAAGTATTCTATGAAATAAGCATTATAATATAGAAATAAATCAATGAAAGCTGCAAAGTTAAACAATAAATAAGTAAAATGTATCATTAGCTAAAACAGATATACTAAAGACACTGCCTAGTAAAATGAAATAGTTTAAAATAAGGAACTTGTGACAAAACCACGCAAAGTAAAAATATACAGAAACCAACTTAGAATGAAACCTATCTAGACAAAGAGCCTTTTTTCACACAGTGGATGGAGGCACATCTTAGAAGAGGACACACGGGGCACAATTCTGAGCATAGCACACATTATGCCTCTCAGCCCCTATGTGACAGTGGGAATACAGGTTTGTACTATTTTACAGCAATTCCTATTAAGGGCTGAGTTTGGCCTTTGCCGAGAGAGAGACCTAGGTTCATACCCTGGCTCTATGACTTCCAAGTTGTGTGAATGAGGATGAGTCATATAATCCTTCTCCGTTTTAGTATCTCATCTATAAAACATAGATTGGGATGGTGCCCTCCTCATAAGGTAGCTGTGAAAATCAAGTGAGATACTCCATTTAAAGAGCTGAGTTTAATCTGTGACATTAGCATGAGCTCAATAAATGACAGGTATTCCTCTTGCTATTATTAGCTTAGGTAACAGGAATAGTGCAGGTGGGATAAAGCCCTTCAGAACATGACACACAGTATCCTGAGCAGCTAATCACACAGTCCAATGATACAATGGAGATAATGGAGAGGAAAGAAATACATGCTCAACACAGTCATCCTCAGCATCAGAGAAAAGGAGGAAAGTGAAAAATGCCACAGAGAATTTGAATGAAGTAATCAATAAATGTACATGAGACCCTCTCCCAACAAGGATAAACACTACAGGCTAAATTTAAGGAGACTGCAGGTCCCACAGATTGGCTGAGGAGAGAGCCAGAAATATACTGTCTTGTAATGTCTATCATGGACATATTTGTGCCCCCAGCCTACTGCAACCTCAGGAAACATTAGGACAGCAACACCAAAGTCCAAGTATTGACATGAAGGGAAACCTTGTGGTGAGAAACTGCAGGCCACCAGAAGGCCCCTTGTAAAAAAAAAAAAAAATGCCCTCCTAATAGTGAACTTCTCTGCAGGAAGTCCTTGACAATTAAGTCCCATGCGGTTATGCCCAAGATGGAAAACTTCTGACAAAAAAGACCTTTGATTGTTACTGACATCTTTAAAACAACAGAGAAAGGTTTCCAATTATCTACCAACAGAGTGCCAGTGAATTCCCTGCAAGGCCTCAAAGGCAAGCCAGGACACAATCAGATAGTCTTATCAAATTCCCTCTAAGACAGATAAGCTCAATTATATGTGTGTATCAAAGGAACTCACCATAAAGAATAACTTTACAGTAGATTAGTTATAATCTCAGTCAGGTACATGGCTCCACTCCAAGGTATGATCTTTTCAAAAATTATTAAGTCAGATAGTTTTTCCTTTGATGTTTTTTACCACATGTCATTTTTTAACTTCTTTATTGAAGTACATGTACATGCATAAAATTACACATATATTAAGTATCCAGTGAATTTCCACTTATGAAATCCACCCACAACCATCACATTGATCAAGGAATATAACATTCCCAGCACTCCAGTAGCTCCCTCCATGCCTTGTCTTGGTTCTCCTGGTCATTGCTCTTCTAAGAATCACTACTGTCCTGAATTTGTAATAGCATAGACAAGTTTCTGCTGTTTGTGTACTTTATATAAATGCAATCAACAGTGTACACTTTCTTCCTGAGAACTTTTTCTGCTCAAAATCATGTTTTGAGATTGCTCCACGTGGCTATGAAAAACTGTGGTTCATATTTTCAGTGCTGTCTGGTATTCCATTGTGACTATGCATTCATCCACTCTATTGGTAACACACATTTGATTGTTTCCAGTTAGGTGCTATTATAAACAGAACTGCTATGAAAATTCCTGCCCATGTTGTTTTGTGATCATATATATGCATTTTTGTTGATTATTTACCTAATAAGGGAATTTCTAGGTCATAGGACTCTTTAGGTTTTTAGTGATTCAATAGTTGTAACATTGACTAAATCTTATATCTGAAAAAAAAAACTGAAGGAAAATGTTTACTGAAGTATGGGCATGTATGATCTACCATTAGAGAGTTTATAATAGCACTGATGGTAAATTTACCTATTCATCCTAAGCAACTTCAAGATTATAAGTCACCTGGAAGAAATAAGCATCATAGGGCTTATTTTGAAAATTCAAACTAATTCACTCACTTCAAATGTCTTAAAGATTGCTTTTTAATGTCCAACTACATCATGGGTAGCCACATAGTAAAAATATTGACAGACCCATTGATGGATATTAATTCTATTCCCTCATACTAAAACTACAAGAAGGTTGAATTTGGTATTTGATTTAATTTTTCCCAAGACTTGGTTGGGCTGAATCCGTATCATTTCTTCTTCTTTTTAAAATAATGTTCAGTGAGCCTGTTTACATGAAAGGGAAAAAGAAACACAGAAGAAAATCATCTATTTAAATCTTTGTACTGAAGTCACTTTTCCCACACCTCTTAAAATGTTCAATCTGATTAAAAAATAGAAAAGTCCTCAAAACTGTAAGACTGCTATGACTTGATGAGAATTAACACAACAGCATTTTTAATAAGATAAACACTGCATCTAGGAAATAAAATCTTCTAATGTTCAAAATGTGATTAGCAAAGCCCATATCCTGAAGGAACACTTTTGGTCTAAGCAAGAAAAGGTCATGCAGCTCAGGCAGCTTTCCCAGTATTTATGGTTTTACCATTTTCAGTAAACCACTCATACTGCTTTCCCAGAATCACATACCCTCAGAGCATGAAAGGCCCTAAAAGACTGTCTCTGATCCACTTTTGCCCTCCATGCCCATTTTAAATGAGAAAATTGAAAGCCAGAGAAGAGAAAGGAATTTGCCCAAGCTCAACCAGTACATTTTTAGAAAACCTGTGTTGGCAAACTTGTGACTAGAACCCAGTTCTCTTTGCCCACAATACACTCACTTTATTTATAAAATACATCTTTTATGAGTATTAATTATTCCTTTTCACTATGGTGGGTACCAACGGGATACACAACATTCCAGGTATGATAAAGTGTCTGTGTATAACCAAACATCCCTGGTCATACCCCAGAAGACCTCATCATACATACACTTTAGGAAGGCAACTTAGTGAACATTTATTCACTTGCGCATCCGTTCACTCGCAAGCACACTGAACATCAACTATATGCAAGGCACTGTACTTGGTCTTGAAAGAGAAAAATAATCAGCCAGTATGTCTGAGCTCAGAGAGTTTATCAGCTGGGGCTACCATCAGGAAAACAAATAATACCAAACTGATGAGATGCATGTTATAATAAAAAATATATATACAAGCTTTCATGGAGGTCATAGTCAGAGGATGTAGGAATTAAATCTGTCAGGCAAGGAAAGGAATCATAGAAAGCATCACAGAGAAACTAGTGCTCAACCTGAACCTTGAAGCATGAGTAAGAAAGAAGCCTGTGAAGGGACAAGAACAATAGGGAAAAGGGAAAGCATATTCCTGACAGAGGTGACATGATGTAAATCACAGCACATGTGAGATGACAACATATGAAACTGGCAGAACAGACGTTCAGAAGGCCTGGAGTAGAGGATTCACATGAGGGAATGACTAGGAAAGTACTTGGGGAAGACCACAGTGAAACATACATGTCATACTAAGGAATTTTGGCTCTATCCCATAGATAATGCAGAACCCCTAGAGTATTTTGAGGAGTAGATAGGATCCAAGTTTCATATTAGGAAGGTCACTTTAGCAACAGTACAGAGATATATTATGCATTCACAGGTTAAAAAAGAAATGAGAGGTAGAAACCAGTTGAGGAAAGCCAACTGAAATACAATAGTGGCTTGATCTAATACGAAGAGTGTTCATCCAAAGTAGGTAACACACACAATGAAGATACTTTTCTCTATCCTGAAGGTAACAGCAAATTAACTCTGTAACATTAGATGGAACATTTTCACATCTCCTTTGAAAACAACCTTGTAAAAATATTTCTTAATCTCATCTTAGTTGTCCTTTACTGAAAACACAACTAATAGCAGGAGACCACTACTCATTCCCTATCCCCATCTCCATTGGAGAATCTTCCAAAAGCTGACTGGGGAAATACTCAGGATGATATCCCACCATTGATCTTGATCTGCCCCACCTCTCCTTGTACAACTGCAAGTGTGGTTTCTGTAGTGGAGAGAGCATAGGATTTGGAATGACATGACTAAGGTTTAATTTCCTGATTTACTGTTTGATTTATGACCTTGACTAACATAGCTTTCTGAAATTGAAGCTCTGAATATACAAAATAGAATTAACTATATACACTTAACTCTCAAGATTCCTGTGAGGCTCATACAAAATAAAAACACTGTGAAATGATGCTGAAAACTGTGACATGCTATTTATTTTTTAGTTACTAGTATATACATCACAGATTACATCCCTGAACTTGAAACAATCCACACAGCAATTTTTATTCTCAACCATGGACATAAATCACAGAAGCAATTAACAGAAACCTGAAGAGCTTCTAGATTCTTTTAGATTTCTCCAATACCACTTACTCAAAATTCAAAACCTGAGAGCAAATTTCTGCCAGTCTTAGAGCTACTTCGTTCCACCAGAAACCCCAGTAGTGGACATAAACAAATGGCATTCATTTGACTGGCCATTAACAGTCACAAAACACCACAACAAAACTGTCTCCTTTTCTTAAAAGCAATATTCTCCTCATATGTCTATGGTTTTAGTGTATCAAACTGGGGGGACACGTGAAGTCAGGAGACCATGCCACCTCATGCATTATGGTCACTGATGCTAGAAGCTGCTGTAACACCTCTGAAATCTATGCCACCTGCACACATGCTGAACTGAGGTGGCTCTACCTCTAGATACATTGTCTATATCTCCAACACACTCAACCATGACCACTCTGCATCTATGTGCTGGAGATCAGGGTTGTAGACGGTAATCCTGAAGCAACACCACTCAGGGAACAACTGTGGCTTGAGGGGAAGGGACAGTTGGAGCAGCCCAGCTGCCTTCATGCTGGTCAAATGCTAAGCTATCCAAAAAAGGATCCATCTATACAGAGTGGGTTTTCCACATGTTTTGCTAATTTTATCCCAATAAACCCAGTATTCTCTAATGAGAAACACCCCCTTTTATTCTTTCCAGAATATGTGCAATGACAGGAAATTGCTTAGCATATAGTACAGAATCAATAAATACATGTTTGGTATTGATGGAGGTCCAGGAGTATGCAGACTCCACAGGGCTCCACTAGAACAGCTAGCTGTATTAACACAGACCATCCTTCAGAGGCTCTTTCAGAAACTCTCTAAAGTGCTGAATAATGGGGCTTGCTGCCCAGAATCCCTTTCCTCTTCTTCATGGTAACAGCATCCTGAACTTTCTGTAGTTGGTGATTTGCACAGGATTAACCTGACTCCCAACCTCTGGAGGTGAATTCTGAATGGCTTAAGCCAATTAGCATTTCCAAACATTGAACGGAACATTTTCCCTGGGAATGATAAGACATGGCAAGACACATTCATTTTCTCTCCTGAACAAGGAGCATGTCCCTAGCAACCTGTGACCTCAAGAATAGCTGGCCTTAGGATGAAGTTAACATCACAGAAGACTGAAATAAACATCATAGAAGACTGAAATAAACCAGGTGATTCCTGTTTGGTCCCTGAATCAGACTACCTAAAGCTCACCTTTTCTCTTAATTTTTCAGTTACACGAGTCTATGAATTCCCGTTGCTATTTAACCAATTTTGTGTTGGGGTATATGTTATGTGCAGCCCAAAACATCCCCATTTATACTTTGGTAATTGTGAAATAAGACTGAAACTGGCACTTAGGCTAAGATTTATTTTCTGAGGGATACAACTAGAGTGTCTTCTTGAAAAGAAAGAAAAATAAAATGACAAAGTTTTTGCATAAATACTTGTAAATCCATGAGATAGTCTCTGAAACCTTGTTATACTATCAGGAAGTACAGTCCTTTTCTACCCTCTGATGAATTATTTCATCAAGCATTGTTTAGTGATCTTAACTCCCCAGGGCACAATCCTGGGAGCCTGAGACAAAGTCCACTGTTCATAACATGCTGACCTGAATGTACTCCATTCACATCACTAACTTCCTTAAATGATTCCTCTACAAATGTCACAACACTGTGGAAGTATCAATTAAGGTCAATATTAAAGTTACAAAGCCATTGAGGGGAATTATTGGATGTCCAAGGCTGCTCCAAGAGGCATCTATGACCCTCGGCTATTTGGAGTTGGTCTGAGGAAGAATCAGGGATTACCGCCACATGCTCTGGACACCTGGTTTCAGGTGCTCAAGTCCACGAGCAGCCCCTTGGGAAGCACCGCCAGTCTCCTACAGACCAGGATAAGTCAGGCCCCTCCATTTTCATAATCAAACAATACCTTTTTCATGCCAACATTTGCTTACTAAAGCCTATGGTCCTATTTCCAGTGATTTACGTAGGCTGTCTAAACTCCAGGAACCCAGTCTTGATTTGACTGCTATCTAGTTCTTGCCAAAATCCCAGCTAAATGGTATGGCACAAGAATGGACAGATTGATAGAAATTCATAGATTTCACAGAAACAAAATCCAATCTAAATAAAAATGGAGTGGGTGATAAACAAAGCAGCATAATCTAATGAGCAAAACTGGAGGGACTACTTAAATAGTTGTGAGACATTTGTTTACATGGCACACGATTCCTGATAGATCTTTAAACTATATACCAAAATAAATTCTCGATGGACCAAAAACCAAATGTAAAAAAACCTTTAAAGTGAATATATAGATGAATTATTAACTAATCTCTCATTAAAGGACTTTTTAAATATAAAAGTAATGAAAGAATTTGCAAAGAAAAGGACAAATAACGATTACATAAAAATGTAATACTTGAGTATGCCAAAAAAGGTTTTAAGGAAAATAACAAACATAAAAAATTTCCAAAAAAGGTAATGATGTCTTAACAGAGAAAGTGGTTTAAATAAATTAAAAGAAAACATACCCATGCTGTAATGGAAAAATCAGACACATTTTGTGAGTGAAGGGAAATTCACACAATATAAATAAGTGACCCTAAAACACACCTATCACAATAGCTAAAATAAAAATTAGTGACATTATCACATACCAATGAAGATGCAGAGATACTGGGTCATTCATGCTTTGATGGTGGGAATGTAAAGTGTTACACTTTGGAAACTGACAGCTTAAAACTAAACTTGAGCTAATCATACGACAGCAATTGTACTCTTGGGCATTTACCCCAGAGAAATCAAAAGTCATGTCCACATAAAAATGCAGATAAGAATGTTTGTAGCACCTTTATTTGTAATAGTCAAAACCTGCAAACAACCAGAAAATTCCTCAATAGATGACAGGATAAACAAGCTGTGTTACATCCATACCATGGACAATAAAAGGGAACAAACTACTGATGCATATGAAAACTTAGGAGGATCCTCTGAGGGGTTAAGCCAACTGAAAAATACTAATCTTAAAAGGTTGCAAGCTTTATGATTCTATCAACAGAACATTCTAAAATTGACCAAAGTACAGAGATGAAGAACAGATTAGTGGTTGCTCATGGTGTGGTTAAGAATGGGAGTGCATGGATAGGTGTGCCTATAAACAGCTATTAATTGATGTGCCCATCAATTCAGTCTGAGTGGCTGGTTGGTGGGGACATTCGGATTTGGACTTAGGAGAGAGAGGGTCTGTATAAGCTTTGAATTTGAGCTACAGGTTCAAACCCAGTTTTATCAGAAAGGCTCTGAAATGGAATCTTGATTTTGTTTGTTGTTGCTCCTTCTATGTATGGCACCCTTGAATACTCCGTGGGGAAGATGAGTGATTGGCAGGGCAGGATTTGGGTATTTGGGGTCCCATCTGAACCCTACCAAATGTATAGTTCCAAGTTCTACATTGCACCTCTACCATTGCTTGAATAAACCATCAGATATGTTCAAAGACGTATGTGTATGGTTGTTTACTTCAATATCAATCATGAGAATTAGAAATTAGAAAAACAAAATGCTATAAAAATAAGGATAATTTAAATAGGTGAGATAAAATAGATTCATTACAAATAATAAGCTTGGAGAATTAATGACGCTGTAAAATCTTCAAAAAATATGAAATTTAAAAATCATGATAAAAGAAAATCAGAATAAAGTAAAACATCTATTTTTTATTTATTTTTAGGTTGAAATTATTAAAGTATATCCACATGCAAGTTGTAATATCTAGTGCTGCATATTTGTAATTGTTATACTGCAATGTATTTTATAATATTTCTAATGGCCCTAAAATAATTGGCATTTTCTTAAAAAGCAGACAGATGCTGTACTCTATAATAAATTTTTTTCAATTATATTTACTTATTAACTACTTCGTTACTGTGAGCTGGACATAGGTGTTACACTTTTAATCACAGCAATATGGTTGCTGAGACAGAGTAACCAGTGTTGTTCATTTTAACTAGTTATGGGAAATGAAATTATTGCTTCTAAAGAAACTCTTTGCTGCTGTATAGTTGGCTTGAAATCTCCCTAGTTCCTCTTTCCTCTTCTGAAGTGAAAAAATCAAAGTTATATAAAAGATTATGCCTAAACACTTACATTCTAAAAGTCAAGGAAATTATACAAAGGTAAGTTTTTCTAAATCTAATATTCTGTGATTTTATGAGACCTCTTCACAGCAGAATACAGGAGAAACAAGAACAATAACAGCGTAAGCAGGAACTCTAATCTACTTTCCATTGGTTACTGCCAGATATTTATGTTTCAGGTTTTTCCATCAACCTACAAAGACTTTCCAAAACCATCGCTGGGGAAAATGCAGGGCACAAAAGTAGACAGAGAGCTGAACTTCCTGTGGTGGCTATGAACATCAGGATGGGTGGAGCTGCTGCCATACAGCATGCGGATTTATATCTCAGAGGAAAGATTAATGTGCCTAGCTAGCATCATTGAAAATATACATATTAAATATATCTTATTTTCCACATAGATTTAAGCATTAACTTTGTTACTATTAAATTACATTTGCAAGAAGGCTTATTTTGGCACACATCCTTATATTTCTTAGACTGTTAATACCAAACCTATTCAGCTTTTTAAATAACTAGTCTCAACATTGTGAACACGGACTGTCATGATACACTCAGAGGTTAGTGAGGAGTGCACAGCTGCTTTCCATCTTACCCCAGAGGGCCTCTGAATGATGGGTCTTTTGAGGTGTTTCTTTCCCCAATGTATATAATCACATTTCAAGATACCTTTGTGCCCTCTCCACCTCAGCTCTGACATACTGAGGTTGTCTTAGGATTTCATGTCTATGAAGGCCTCTCCCATCAGGCTGTCCATGCCTAGGGCAACTATATAAATTATTACTCCAACCAGGATACTTTCAGGATGAAGAAGAGTGCTATTAATAATTACATAAAAACAACATGAATACATGAGGACTGCCCCATGCACATTGTAATGTATGATCGCTGCACGCATGCCCCACACAGCCATCAAAGGGAAGCTTGAAGTCATAGGGGTTGACAGGTAACCCCTGGGCAAAATTAGTTCCAGTGCTCATTTATCATTCTGGAGTTACAATTCCTCTCAATCATAATATAAATTAGTCACAGGGATGAAAGTACAGCATAGAGAATACAGTCAGTAATTCTGTAACATCACTCTGTGTTGACAGATAGTAATTACACTAGTTGGGATGAGCATCGAGTAGTATAGATAACTGTTGAATCACTGTGTTGTATACTTGAAACCAATATAATATTGTATATCAACTAACATATCAATAAAAATAGATAAAGATTTTGCTTAATTTTCTAGTGAATTCAGTGATGCAGCTTAAAATATGTTTTTAAAAAATATTTTGTCCAGTATTTTTAGTTGTTTTGCCACAGGAGGATAATTCAGGGTTTTGAGTCTCCCAATCAACTAAAAATATATATCCTGAATGCCATTTTTTAGTGTCTATAAACACACAAACATACACATACGGAGAAATGCAATTAGAAAAGAAAAATGTCTGGAAAGGAAATAAAATGTTAAGAGTCACAATTTATAGGAAGCAGAAATATGGATGACTTGCGTTTTTCTCTTAAAAAATGGCTCTTTTTCCAAATGCTTTACAGTGAGTTGTGTTACTTTTGTATAAGGGAAAAAAGCTGAAATGATTGACACTTCAGGCAATCAATCTAAGAAATAAGCTAATGCTCTATTAGTTGAGATTCAGCAAGCTCTACTCATATGAAATTATATAATCAGAAAGCTCTATACTTCAGCTACAGTTTATTTCCCTTTACAAACACTTTATGTTATTTATAAATGCTTTTCCCTTTTTTAAATCAAATATTTATATATAAGAAACAATCATTTGAAGAACATCTCCAAATCCTATGAGACTAGATAGAAGACACTACCCAATGTCCTTTTTGGCAGAGTTACTTTTCATCACTAAAAGGCTACAAAAATAGACATCTTTTTGCCTAAATGTTAGTATCCTCGGCGGTAAGATAGGGATAAGATTCTACTTAACGGGGGTTTGTTGTTTTTCCCTGTTTTTCACTGTACCTGAGTCCTTTCTTATAAGACCAAACTCTTTTGGAAAGTAGGTAAATACAAACAACCCATAGAAATTTTAAGGTATTTATTATAAAAGGGTTATGCATCCTTTTTGCCACCACTAGAGGGCTCAACTAGCTTTCAAAAATACCATTGATTCATTTACCATCATTTTATCACTGGCTGAGCAAATATTTACTTAATACCTACTACAGGCCAGACACTTCTAGGTACTGGGGATACAGCAGTGTTTAAATACACAAAGTACCTGTGTCCATGCTGGTCTTTTTTGTGTATATATTTGTGGAGGAGGTGTGATGGTGAGGAGATAGATAATAAACCAGATGATTACAGATTATAATGCACAATTTGATTGAAATATGCAGGATAATGTGATTTAGAATGACTGGATGGCTATTTAAGAAGAGTAGCAGGGTTATGGAGATGACATCTGAGCTAATTATAGCTAACTTTTTTACTATTGTCAGGCATATTTCCAAGTACTGCACATGCATTAACTTATTTAACCTCATAACATCCCTACAATGTATAATCATTATCTGCATTTTACATATGAAGAAACTGAGACATCAAGAGAAGTAAGTAACTTGACAAAGTTAGGAGGCAGAGACCAGATTAAAATATAAGTATTTTGATTCCAAAGCCTATGTGCTCTACTACTAAATTACAGTGCAAAGAACAGGGGAAGAGCATTACAAGGAAGAGTAAATTCAAAGGCCCTGAAAATGGTAACGTTGATGCATCAGAAGGAAAAGGATTTAACAGCAGAAGTGACAGCCTTAAGTAGGTGAGAATCACTACCTAGAGAAAAGGGAAGTGTGCTCTGGTGCTCGTGAGCTCCACTCCCAAGGACAGTGACCGGGAGCTAGGGCCTCCTGACAGCTGGGAGCCACGACAAGGAGCAGGCCATGTAGGCTGGGGAGACTGCTGCATGCTTTTCCAGCACCTAGGGTAAAGCACTCTTGAGAAAAAGAAGTTTGCCAGGAAATCTCTAAACTTCTCACTAAGGAAATCATTAAAATTTCCCACACAGGAAGACAAAACAAACAAAAAATGGCAAGATCTTAAGACCCAAAACATTGGGCGGGGGCTCAAATCAATTACTGACGTTCATCCTCATTTAGAGGCATGAATATTTGCCTGTGTATCTTATCAGAGCAGAAATTTTTGTCCTGGTGATTGTTGTATCCCCAGCACTAGTAGTTTTCCTGGCATGGTGAGGGTTCAATAAATATTTGGTAAATTGGAGAAATATTTTGATTTAGAGATAATGACTTCAACCTATGGTTATCCCTTTTCAAGCTGAAAATATGTTCAGGAAATAAACTTGGTGTGCGGAGCCCTATGCGAGCCTCAGTGTTCTGCCCACCTTCTTTTGAATCTCTTTGCCACTCCCATGCACTCAGGCTCCAGCTGTGGCTTAACTTCCCAAAGCCAGCACCTCTGTTGATGCAAGCTCTTCGATGGAGGATAGCCTCAGGCTGCCGGCAACCCGGAGCCTATTCCAGGCTCACAATTCATACAGAGCAAGAACCTGGGAATTTACATTCCTCAAAGGTAGCAACAGAGCCAAGGACAGAGGGATGCAGAGCTATAAGCCCCCTTGCTCCCTGCCCACAAGTGGAACAGTTCTGAGGTGTGACCCACGGTATCTCCAGGGCTGCTCTGCAGCAGAGTTAACCTTTGAGGAACTTTGCTTGATACAGAAACCTTGCTTGGCCTCCTTCCATTCCTGATCTCAATCCCCCACTATCCTACTGACTTATCCAGGGACCATTCCCTGATAAATCATTTTCACATGTGGACTCATTGGAGAGTTCACTTTGAGGAACCAGGCCTAAAATAACCTCCCCAAATTTATATTTTCCACATATCAAATTCCAGAGTGACATGTTTATGATGGAAATTCTCCAAGGTCAAATGCAGCAAAGAAGACATCATTGAGCCTAGAGTCAATGTATGAGATATTTCTGTAAAATTCCTTAAAGTTATACAGATCATTAATTTTTAGACCCAAACTAGATAAAGAAAATAGAAAGAAAACAAAATGGCTATAGAGAAGTCTGAAAGTACCAGTTTTTCATCTAGATGATACTTACTGCATTGGTTTAAATTTTTGTCTCTATAGTGATGCTCCATTATACACACTTACAGCCCCTGGGTGACTGCAAGATACTACATATACAAAGGTTCCAATTTCTCTATGTCCTCACCAACACTTGTTATTGTCCTTCTTTTTGATTATAGCCATCCTATTCTTACTGTGTGTGGAATAGTACCTCATTGTGGTTTTGATTTGCATCTCCCTATTGACTAATTATATTATCTTTGACTATTTCATGTACTAATTGGCAATTTATATAACTTCTTTGGAGAAATGTATATTCAAATCTTTAGTCCATATTTTAGTTGTCATCTTCTTATGGTATTGTAAAGTATTCTTTATATACTCTGGATATCATTCCCATATCAGATATATGATTTTCAAATATTTACTTCCATTCTGTGGGTTGCCTTTTCACTCCCACAATAGTGTCACTTGGAGCAAAAAGTTCTTAATTCTGATGTAGTCCAATTTATTCTTTTCCTTTTGTCAGTTGTGTTTCTTGTATCATACCAAAGAAAACCATTGCCTAATCCAAAGTCAAGAAGATTTACTCCTATGAATTATTCTAAACCTGTTAGATTTAGGTCAATGAGCTATTTTGAGTTAATTTAAATTAAAGGTATAAAAAAGGATCCAATTTCATTCTTTTGCATGTGGATACCCATTTGCTCCACTATTATTTGTTAAAAAGACTATCCTTCTTCTATTGCACTCTTAGCACCCTTCAAAAATCAGTTCAATACAAATGTGAGGGTTTATTTCTATACTCTCAACTCTCTTCCATTGATCTATATGTTTATATTTTGCCAGTACCATACTCTCTTGATTACTGCAGCTATGTAATGACTTTTGAAACTGGGAAGTGTGCATCTTTGAACTTTATCTTTTCAAAATCATCTGCCTATTATTAGTTTCTTGCATGTCCATATCATCTTTTTATTGACTTGTCAGTTTCTTCAAATAAGCAAGCTAGTATTTTGAAAGGTATTCTTTGAGACTAGACCAATTCGAGGAACATTGCTATTGTAACAATATTGAGTCACCTGTTTAATGAACATGAAATGTCTTTTCACATATTTAAAACTGTTTAATTATATTGTGTTTTGTAGTATTCAGCATGCAATTTTATACTTCTTTTGTTAAATTTATTCCCAAGTATTTGTTCTTTCTGATGCTATTGAAAATGGAATTGCTTTCTTAATTTCATTTCCAGATTGTCACTGCTAGGGTATATAAATACAATTGATTATTATATATTGATCTTATATCCTGCAACATTGCTGAACTTATTAGTCTTAATAGATTTTTAATGGATTCTTTAGTATTGTCTATATGCAAAAACAGACTTTATGCTAACAGAGATAATTAACTTCTTCCTTTTCAATCTGGATGCTTTTTATTTCTCTTTCTAGCTAAATTATTCTGGATAGAACCTCCAATATAATGTTGAATAGACGTGGTGAGAGCAGATGTACTACTTTGTCCCCAATCTTAAGAGGAAAGCATTCACTCTTTTACCTTTAAGTATGATGTTAGCTGTGAGTTTTTCAAAAATGGCCTTTATCAGGTTGAGGAAGTTCACTTCTACTCATAATTGGTAGACTATTTTTATCATAAAGGGGTGTTTATCAAATTTTTTTAAGTATCTGTTGAGACGAACATATGTGTATTTCTGTCCTTTATTCTATTGATAGAATGTATTATATTAATAGGTTTTTGGATGTTATACAACCTTACATTTCTGATATGAATCCCATTTAGTCAATGTGTATAATTATTTTTATATGTTGCTTCATCTGGTTTGCTATTTTTTTATTGAGAATTTTGAAACTATATTCATAAGGGATATTTGTATTTAGTTATCTTTTTGCCTCATTTTAGTATCTTGGATACATTGGCCTAATAAAAGGTGATGGGAATTAATCCATCCTCTTGTAATTTTTGGAAGAATTTCCAATGAGTTGGCATTAATTTGTCTTTAAATGCTCGGTAGAGTTCACCAGTGAAGTCATCT
Source organism: Manis pentadactyla (assembly GCF_030020395.1). NCBI lineage: Eukaryota > Metazoa > Chordata > Mammalia > Pholidota > Manidae > Manis > Manis pentadactyla. The sequence continues at coordinate 140,155,882 of NC_080038.1, forward strand.
GGCTATGGAGTTTTATTTTTCATAAGTTTTCTTTTTCATCAGTTTTTTTATTGCTTTCTACGTCATTGTCCTTATTTTTAATAGGTCTACTCAGATTTTTGAACCAGTTCTGGCAATTTGCATCTTTCTGGGAATTTGTCCATTTTATCTAGGTTATCTAATTTCTTGGCATGCAGTTGTTGACAGTATTCCTTGGTAATCTTATATCTATAAGGTAGGAGGATGTCTCTTCTTTCTTTCCCGACTTTAGTAATTTAAGTCTTTCCTCTTTTTTGTCTTGGTTAACATAAATAGTTTCTCTATTTTGTTGATTTTGGCCAAAGAACCAACTTTTGGTTTTGTTGATTCTCTTTACTGTTTTTTTATTCTTTATTTCATTTATTTCTGCTTTAATCTTTGCACATGTCATTTTTCTCTTACTGCTTTCTTTGACTTCAACATCTTACTATGATTTGTTTTGGTATGGCTTTCCATGTTTATCCTACTTGGAATTTGATGAGATTTTTGGAAGTACAGAATTTTGCAAATTTTTAGCCCTTAACTTTAATATTTTTCCACTGCTTTCTTTCTCCCCTCTCCTGATATACCTATTATAAATGTTTATGCACTTCCTGGCATCTCTCATTTTTCTAAAGCTCTATTTGTTTCTTTCCCTCTTATTCAGATTGCCCAGTATCGATTAGTCTATCTTCAAATTCACTAATTCTTTTCTTTTTAATTATTTTTATTTTGGTATCATTAATCTACAATTACAGAAAGAACACTATGTTTACTAGGATCCCCCCTTCACCAAGTCCCCCCCACATACCCCTTCACTGTCACTGTCCATCTGTGTAGTAAGATACTGTAAAATCACTACTTGTCTTCTCTGTGTTGCGCAGCCCTCCCTGTGTCCCCCACGCACTATAAATGCTAATTGTAATGCCCTCTTTCTTTTTCCCCATCCTTATCCCTCCCTTCCTACCCATCATCCCCAGTCCCTTTCCCTTTGGTAACTATTAGTCCATTCTTGGGTTCTGTGATTCTGCTGCTGTTTTGTTCCATCAGTTTTCCTTTGTTCTTCTACTACACATATGAGTGAAATCATTTGGTACTTGTCTTTCTCCACCTGGATTATTTCACTGAGCATAATACCCTCTAGCTCCATCCATGTTGTTGCGAATGGTAGGATCTGTTTTTTTCTTATGGCTGAGTAATATTCCATTGTGTATATGTACCACATCTTCTTTATCCATTCATCTACCGATGGACATTTAGGTTGCTTCCATATCTTGGCTATTGTAAACAGTGCAGCGATAAACATAGGGGTGCATCTGTCTTTTTCACACTGGAGTGCTGCATTCTTAGGGTAAATTCTCAAAAGTGGAATTCCTGGGTCAAATGGTATTTCTATTTTGAGCATTCTGAGGAACCTCCATACTGCTTTCCACAATGGTTGAACTAGTTTACATTCACACCAGCAGTGTAGGAGGGTTCCCCTTTCTCCACAACCTCACCAACATTTGTTGTTGTTTTTCTTTTCGATGATGACGATCCTTACTAGTGTGAGGTGATATCTCATTGTGGTTTTAATTTGCATTTCTCTGATGATAGCGATGTGGAGCATCTTTTCATGTGCCTGTTGGCCATCTGGATTTCTTCTTTAGAGAACTGTCTATTCAGCTCCTCTGCCCATTTTTTAATTGGATTATTTGCTTTGTGTTTGTTGAGGTGTGTGAGCTCTTTATATATTTTGGATGTCAATCCCTTATCGGATCTGTCATTTATGAATATGTTCTCCCATACTGTAGGATACCTTTTTGTTCTATTGATGGTGTCCTTTGCTGTACAGAAGCTTTTTAACTTGATATAGTACCACTTGTTTATTTTTGCCTTTGTTTCCCTTGCCTGGGGAGATATGATCATGAAGAAGTCACTCATGTTTATGTCCATGAGATTTTTGCCTATGTTTTTTTCTAAGAGTTTTATGGTTTCATGACTTACATTCAGGTTTTTGATCCATTTGGAGTTTACTTTTGTGAATGGGTTAGACAGTGACCCAGTTTCATTCTCTTACATGTAGCTGTCCAGTTTTGCCAGCACCATCTGTTGAAGAGACTGTCATTTCCCCATTGTATGTCCATGGCACCTTTATCAAATATTAATTGGCCATATATGTTTGGGTTAATGTCTGGAGTCTCTATTCTGTTCCACTGGACTGTGGCTCTGTTCTTGTGCCAGTACCAAATTGTCTTGATTACTGTGGCTTTGTAGTAGAGCTTGAAGTTGGGGAGCGAGATTCCCCCCCCCCCCAACTTTATTCTTCCTTCTCAGGATTGCGTTGGCTATTCGGGGTCATTGACGGTTCCATATGAATTTTTGAACTATTTGTTCCAGTTCATTGAAGAATGCTGTTGGTAATTTGATAGGGATTGCATTGAATCTGTATATTGCTTTGGGCAGGATGGCCATTTTGACGATATTAATTTTTCCTAGCCAGGAGCATGGGATGAGTTTCCATTTGTTAGTGACCTCTTTAATTTCTCTTAAGAGTGTCTTGTAGTTTTCAGGTTATAGGTCTTTCACTTCCTTGGTTAGGTTTATTCCTAGGTATTTTATTCTTTTTGATGCTATTGTGAATGGAATTCTTTTCCTGGTTTCTCTTTCTATTAGTTCATTGTTAGTGTATAGTAAAGCTACAGATTTCTGTGTGTTAATTTTGTATCCTGCAAATTTGCTGAATTCCGATATTATTTCTAGTAGTTTTGCAGTGGAGTCTTTAGGGTTTTTTATGTACAATATCATGTCATCTGCAAATAGTGACAGTTTAACTTCTTTACCAATCTGGATTCCTTGTATTTCTTTGTTTTGTCTGATTGCCATGGCTAGGACCTCTAGTACCACGTTGAATAACACTGGGGAGAGTGGGCATCCCTGTCTTGTTCCTGATCTCGGAGGAAAAGCTTTCAGCCTCTCGCTGTTCAGTATGATGTTAGCTGTGGGTTTATCATATATGACCTTTATTATGTTGAGGTACTTGCCCTCTATGCCCATTTTGTTGAGAGTTTTTATCATGAATGGATGTTGAATTTTGTTGAATGCTTTTTCAGCATCTATGGAGATGATCATGTGGTTTTTGTCCTTCTTTTTGTTGATGTGGTGGATGATGTTGATGGATTTTCAAATGTTGTACCGTCCTTGCATCCCTGGGATGAATCCCACTTGGTCATGGTGTATGATCCTCTTGATGTATTTTTGAATTCAGTTTGCTAATATTTTGTTGAGTATTTTTGCATCTACGTTCATCAGGGATGAACTGTAGTTTTCTTTTTTGGTGGGGTCTTTGCCTGGTTTTGGTATTAGGGTGAACTTGGCTTCATAGAATGAGTTTGGGAGTATTCCCTCCTCTTCTATTTTTTGGAAAACTTTAAGGAGAATGGGTATTATGTCTTCCCTGTATGTCTGATAAAGTTCCGAGGTAAATCCATCTGGCCCGGGGGTTTTGTTCTTGGGTAGTTTTTTGATTACCACTTCAATTTCATTGCTGGTAATTGGTCTGTTAGATTTTCTGTTTCTTTCTGGGTCAGTCTTGGAAGGTTGTATTTTTCTAAGAAGTTGTCCATTTCCCCTAGGTTTCCCAGTTTGTTAGCATATAGGTTTTCATAGTAGTCTCTAATAATTCTTTCTATTTCTGTGGGATCCGTCGTGATTTTTCCTTTCTCGTTTCTAATTCTGTTGATGTGTGTTGACTCTCTTTTTCTCTTAATAAATCTGGTTAGAGGCTTATCTATTTTGTTTATTTTCTTGAAGAACCAGCTCTTGTTTTCATTGATTTTTTCTATTCTTTTATTCTTCTCAATTTTATTTATTTCTTCTCTGATCTTTATTATGTCTCTCCGTCTGCTGACCTTAGGCCTCATTTGTTCTTCTTTTTCCAATTTCAATAATTGTGACATTAGACTATTCATTTGGGATTGTTCTCCCTTCTTTAAATATGCCTGGATTGCTATATAGTTTCCTCTTAAGACTGCTTTTGCTGCATCCCACAGAAGTTGGGACTTTGTATTACTGTTGTCATTTGTTTCCATATATTGCTGGATCTCCATTTTAATTTGGTCATTGATCCATTGATTATTTAGGAGCATGTTGTTAAGCCTCCATATGTTTGTGAGCATTTTTCTTCCTTTGTACAATTTATTTCTAGTTTTATACCTTTGTGGTCTGAAAAGTTGGCTGATAGGATTTCAATCTTTTGGAATTTACTCAGGTTCTTTTTGTGGCCTAGTATGTGGTCTATTCTGGAGAATGTTCCATGTGCACTTGAGAAGAATGTGTATCCTGTTGCTTTTGGAAGTAGAGTTCTATAGATGTCTATAAGGTCCATCTGTTCTAGCGTGTTGTTCAGTGCCTCTGTGTCCTTACTTATTTTCTGTCTGGTAGATCTGTCCTTTGGCGTGAGTGGTGGGTTAAAGTCTCCCAAAATGAATGCATTGCATTCTATTTCCTCCTTTAATTCTGTTAGTATTTGTTTCACATATATTGGTGCTCCTGTATTGGGTGCATATATGTTTATAATGGTTATATCCTCTTGTTGGACTGAGCCCTTTATCATTATGTAATGTCCTTCTTTATCTCTTGTTACTTTCTTTATTTTGAGGTCTATTTTGTCTGATACTAGTATTGCAACACCTGCTTTTTTCTCTCTGTCATTTGCATGAAGTATCTTTCTCCAATCCTTGACTTTTAATCTGTGCATGTCTTTGGGTTTGAGGTGAGTCTCTTGTAAGCAGCATATAGATGTGTCTTGCTTTTTTATCCATTCTATTACTCTGTCTTTTGATTGGTGCATTCAGTCCATTTACGTTTAGGGTGATTATTGAAAGGTAAGTACTTATTGCCCTTGCAGGCATTAGATCTGTGGTTACCAAAGGTTCAAGGTTAGCTTGTTTACTACCTTACTGTCTGACCTCACTCACTTATTGAGCTGTTATAAACACAGTCTGATGATTATTTCTTTCCCTTCTTTTTCCTCCTCCTCCATTCTTCCTATGTTGGGTGTTTTGTTCTGTGCTCTTTTTAGTAGTGCTCCCATCTAGAGCAGTCCCTCTAAGATACCCTGTGGAGGTGGTTTGTGGAAAGCAAATTCCCTCAACTTTTGCTTGTCTGGGAATTGTTTAATCCCTTCTTCATATTTAAATGATAATCGTGCTGGATACAGTATCCTTGGTTCAAGGCCCTTCTGTTTCATTGCATTAAATATATCATGCCATTCTCTTCTGGCCTGTAAGGTTTCTGTTGAGAAGTCTGATGATAGCCTGATGGGTTTTCCTTTGTAGGTGACCTTTTTACTCTCTCTGGCTGCCTTTAATACTCTGTCCCTGTCCTTGATCTTTGCCATTTTAATTATTATGTGTCTTGGTGTTGTCCTCTTTGGATCCCGTCTCTTGGGAGTTCTGTGTGCCTCCATAGTCTGAGCAACTATTTCCTCCCCCAGTTTGGGGAAGTTCTCAGCAATTATTTCTTCAAAGACACTTTCTATCCCTTTTTCTCTCTCTTCTTCCTCTGGTACCCCTATAATGCAGATATTGTTCCTTTTGTATTGGTCACACAGTTCTCTTAATATTGTTTCATTCCTGGAGATCCTTTTATCTCTCTCTGCATCAGCTTCTATGCGTGCCTGTTCTCTGGTTTCTATTCCATCAATGGCCTCTTGCATCTTATCCATTCTGCTTATAAATCCTTCCAGAGTTTGTTTCACTTCTGTAATCTCCCTCCGGACATCTGTGATCTCCCTCCGGACGTCCCTATCTCCCTCCAGACTTCATCCCTTAGCTCTTGCATATTTTGCTGCACCTTTGTCAGCATGTTTATGATTTTTATTTTGAATTCTTTTTCTGGGAGACTGGTTAGGTCTGCCTCTGCAGATCCTTTCTCAGGTGTAACTATCTTGGTCTGGACCAGATTTTTTTGCCTTTTCATGGTTATTGCAGTGGCTGTAGGCAGGTTGTGGGTGTGTCAGCTGGGAGAAGAAAGTCCTTTCCTGCTTGCTCTATGCCTTGCCCTTCTCCGCTGCCTGTGACGGTTACCCGCACTCCTGGAGCAGCCACCAGGTTAATCTCCTAAACTGATGTGGGCAGGGTGTCTATCAGAGCAGCGCAGAGCCCTGCAGGGAGTGGCAGGCACACCAGGTGCGCTCCTCTGTGCTAGCAGTGACCCTGCTGGACAGCTGTGTGGCTGCAGAGTCCTTTGGGTCTGGCCCGGGTGGCAGTGCATTGGGCTGGGATTCCGGTCGGCTCCTGGGAGCGCGCCTGCTCCCTTTGGCTCTGCTGCCAGTGCACGTGGGGCTTTTCCGCACAGGCTTCTACCGGGCTCTGGCTTCACTGCCACCGGTGTGCGCAAGCTGTGCCCGGGCTGTTCGGTCGCGCCGCTGCGGGCTAGCCCTGTGGCGCATGGATCTGCTTTCGGTTCCTTCTAGTGCTTCCACCCCCAGCATGTGTTCCCACTCTCCTGCTACTGGGCCCATGTGTCGGGGTCCGCGCCAGTTGGAGGAATGACTGGCAGGCTGCCTAGTCCAGTGAGGGGCTTCAGAGCTTCACTGCCTCCGTTTAGGGTGCCTAAGTTTCCCCGGTACTCCCAGCTGCCGGGACAACTTCGTCCAGCTATGGGGTCCCTGTCTCTTTAAGACTTGCAGAAAACACTCACTTTTCTTTTGTCTCAGGGGTGCCGGTTGCAGGGACCTGCCCCCAGGTTTTATTTTTCCATTTCTCTAATATCCAGCACCCCGTGCACCTTGTGTCTGCGTTCCGGGTGCGGATTTCTAGAGCTGGTTGTTTAGCAGTCCTGGGCTTTCACTCCCTCCCTGTTCTGGCTCCTTTTTCCCCACCAGGTTTTGGGGTGGGGGAGCGTTCGGTTCCCTCCTGGCCGCGGCTTGTATCTTACCCCCTTCGTGTGATGCTGTGTTCTCGCAGATGTAGATGTGTGCTGGCTGTTGTACTGCATCCACTGGTGTCTCTTTTAGGAATAGGCATATTTATTGTATTTTCATAAATATATATGTTTTGGGGAGGAGATTTCTTCTGAACTACTCACGCCACCATCTCCCATGATCCTTAACTGATTCTTTTTTCAGCCAGCTCAAATTTACTTGTTTAGCTTCCATAGTGAATTTTAATTTTAGTCATTATACTTTTCTACTCTGGAATTTCCATTTGGTTCTTTTTAAAGATAATTTCTTTTCGATTTCCTTATCAATACTCTCTATTTGATGAGACATTGCCCATCACACTTTACTTTACTTCTTTAGACATGACTTCCTTCAGTTCTTTGAAAATATTTTAAAAGGGTATTGTGGAGTTTTGCTATATACAACACCTGGTTTCTTCCAAAAGGCAGTTTCTATTGCCAGTTCTTTTTTTTTTACTGTGTATGGAGTATGCTTTCCTGTTCTTTTGAGTGCCTCACATTTTTTTGTGAAAACTGGATATTTTAGATAACACATTACAACAATTCTGGATAGATACCCACAGAACTCAATATTGTTGTTCATTTTGTTGTTTACTTGTTTAGTAACTTGGTTGAACTAATAATTCTACAAAGTCTGTTTTCCCTGAAGTGTGCAGAATCTGATGCCCTTGCACACTTTTTTCTTGTATTTTTCTTTCAGCCCTGTAATCCAAGGGCTGCTTCTGGGTTTGGCATAAACTAATGATTGGTCAAAGTTATGCTTAATCCCTTTTAGCATGTTATATTTTTACTTTTTACCATTGGATTTGTGTGTGGCTTGGAGGCTGCTATCACAAATCAGGGTGTTTACATTTTTTGCTTCATGTTTAGCAAGGGACTAGTAACTTGGAGATCCCCCCTCCCCTTTCCCAAAAGCCATGAGAATGCTCATGTAATCTTACTAACTGCCAGAGATATGAATTATTTATTTTAAGCTTGGCTTCTTAACAGTCAGTCCTGGGTCAGAAAAGATTAATATTATTCAGCTAGTGTTCAGTCAGTCAGAGGTTGTACTTAAGCCCCTATTGCTAGTGATACTTCTACTATTTGTTGATGGACCTGTGCGTGACTTAGGGGATGCTTTCAAATCTGCTGCATGTCCTACTCTGATTGTTCCTGGATGAGTATAGTTTAGTGATTATGTAATCTCCCTGTCCCACAGAAGAGACTGCAATCTCAAGAGGGCTCTTCTTGGCTGTCTCTTTCCCTGGTTCTCTGTTAAAACTTCTGACTTCTCTGACAATGAAGATATGAGCATCCTCTTAACTGCATTCCACTGAGATCACAATTGTGTTTTGACAATTCTCTTATACATGGAGTTCTCTTCACTCTGTTCCAAACAGTCTCCTCAGAGAGCTCTCTGGACTTCTTTTTTTTTATGACCTGACTCCTCTCGAGGCAGAATCATTATGCTATTATAGAGGTGGGGACTAGGATCATAGTCTACTCTCAGAGTGACACCTTATTCTATTAGTGGGTACTACAGAAGATAGGGGTAGGGGCACTAGTGGTCCCTAGCCTTCTTGGCTTGCCTTGCTCAACATGGAAACTCCACTCTATTAGTCAGCTGGGGTAGAAAAGATCAGAGTCCAGAATTCTCAACCTGCAGTGGCTGGGTGAGGAAAGAGAGCTCATAGCCTTAGCTTCTGCAACACAGAGTTGGAAGATATGAGAAAAGCTGGCAACCCTTATCATCTAAGCTGAAACCATAACTCCAAACCGACAACTGAAGGGGAGAGGGGATTCTATCTTCTTGACCACATTTGCCCAGAGTAGAGCACTTTGAGTAGTTTCTGTAAGATGAGGTTTTCAGAGGTTGGGAGAGGGAGTGGGTTATGTCTCAAATTACATATTCTCTTACTGTTATGACTAAGATTTAGTGAATTTTCTTGAATGTTTTCCCATTAGCTGTACGTTCTTAGGTAATTTCTAGAAACTAAATGATTCCTTTTGTTTTGTTTTGATTTGATTTTTTCCAGTTTAACTGTTATTAGTTCAGGAGAGAATGTGCCGCATTCCACACTCTGCCCATCTGTACGTCATTACCTTTGGTCCTTAAACTATTAAGACAGTTTATTGTATTGAAATTTTCCATGTACCTGGACATCAATGGAATTTATTGTAGCAGCATTCTAAATTTCTATCATGTACTGACTTAACTATATGCTATCTTTTTAGCCTAATGGACACTAACCATTAGGTTAGTCAATACCATTAGGCACTCTCAGGATCCTTCAGATGAAAAAGTAGAAATGTGTTATAGATGCAGACATCTTTTTGGTCAGTTGGTTTTGCACCATATCTCTAAAGAGTTACACAGCTCTAAAACTTCTGCCCTTCACCAGACAATCTGAGCACTACAGCTCAGACTGATAAGTTCACACAAACACAGTGGATCATGGAATATGGTTCTAATATTCTCTCTTTCATCCATAATTGCAGTAATCCACTGTACAGAAACAAAGGCTTAGGAAGTTATATGAAAGAATTTCTGTAGTAAAGTCTGATTACTGGTGACAGTACGTTGATTTAAGTTATGACCCCATGTATATTATTTTCCCCTTATATAACTTCAGACATACAAACAACAGGATCTGAAACATACTACTGAAAATCATAAATTATGTAACAATTTCTGATTAATGATATAATACTGGTTTTGGGGCTAAGCCCAGTTAAGGATATTATTATTAGTTAGGGAAATTCAAGATGCAAAAATTGGCCCTAGTATTTCATAAGCAAAATATACATTGTTTCTATTTTCCCTCACTTACCTTCATTTTACACTTATATTTGTAAATTAAAGTAAAAATGGATTGTCTTTATTTAAACCCTGATAAAAAGTTTAATTAGAATTATTGACACGTGGCAAAAACCTAACTATGTTACAAATAAATGTACTTAAAGGTGTACTTACTAAATTATTTTTAAAACAATCACACAATACCCTGCTACACAAATAAATACACATATTGGCTGCTTTGACTTACTTTCCACTATGACATAATTTGTTTTGTATGATTGAAATTATTATCCTAGTATTTCCTACTTATGGCATAATAGTAGTATGAAATCTTGTACCATACTTCTGTTTAACCATGGGGAATATTTGAGTTCAATCTTTTAGAAAGAAAATGATCCAATGACCTAAAAATAAATGTGGAAAATTTGGATAAATCTTATAACTAGACCTGTCTCCTTTCATTACCATCCCTCAAAGTTGTTCCTATTGTAAGAAGAAGCAATGTGGATGTCATTTCCTCCAATGCCAAAAAGTTTGTCAAGATTTTCTTTTTAAATATGGAGTTATTGATCCATTATAAATTGTAGTAGAATCCCAACGAGTCAATCTTATTTTCAGCTTTACCAATTAAGAAATATTTTGTTATAAAATCTTCATTCTTCAAGATTCCATTTTCAACAGGAATTATATTTTCCGTTGGGGAAAATTGGATCTTTCCTATCAATACATTATATATTTTCTTTTGCAACCTTAATACCAAAGGAAGGGTGACCTCTCCAAAATGTCCTCTACCATCTCTCACTCACAGTTAATATCAGATATGAACATGGTATTTTGACTGTTAATCTAGTAATAATATATTGTGGAATTATAACACATGAGGAAGTAAAATGTATGACAACAATAACACAAAGGCTTAAAGAAGGGAAATGAAAGTATACTATTATAAGGTTTTTATGCTACATAAGACGTGAAATTATTTGAAGATAGATTTTGGACAGTTAAGGTGGTACACTGCAAATCCTCAAGTAAACACTTAAAAAATACAGATAGAGTTAACAAGCCAATAAAGGAGATAATATTCACTAATGCTAATATTATACTCAGTCTAAAATGAAACAGGAAAATGTAAAAATGGGAGCAAAAAAGTACACGGGGCACATAGAAATAAAATAGAAAGTATATTAGTAGTCACATTAAATTTAAATGGCATAACACTCTGAATAAAACACATCATAATATTTGATACAAAAGGAAAACCCAATTATGTTGACAATAAAACATCCATCAATTTAAATAAAAAAGATAGAGATTAAAAGGAAAAAATATGTCATGCTAACACTAGTAAAGGAAAGCTAGGAAAAATTATAAAATCAGACAAAGTGTGGAGATTGATTCAAGATGGCAGTGTGAGAGATGAGACAGAGAACTCCTCCCAAAACCACATATAGTACAAAAATATAGTTATAACAACTAATCCTAAAACAGCAAGAGGAAAGAAGGCTGCACAAGACTGCATACACCTGGAGAACAGAGAAGACCTCATGAAACAGGGTAACGTACCAAAGCCTTGATAAGCCCTTCCCATACCCCAGCTCATTGGTGGGAGGAATAGAAATGGGGCAGAAGCGGGTGAAAGCCTAAGACTGCTGAACACCCAGCCCTGGAGATATACTTTGGAGCACAAATTTACATTGTGTGGTAATCCGGAGGTTGGTGCGGTTGGGGAGCTGGGACAGGCAGAGTGCTTGATAGACTGAGATTCTGGCCATTTGTGGAGGACAGGGATCCACATCCGGCCACTCTGGGACAAAGGAAAGGTAGATGGTCTGAGAGGCTTTCCAGTAGCTAAAGGGCTGCTGCAGGGGTGGGGTTACACAGAGCTTATTGTGCAGGAGAAGGGATAGGTGGACAAGGTTGTCTGGGTGTGCTCTGCCCAGCACATTGGGAACTTTGAGGAGCTTCAGGTGCTCCATACCCCTGATTGGCTACTCAGCCCTGAGGTCCCCCACTGTGACACGCAGTCTGCTGCACCTTCCTCCTGGCCTACAGCCACCATCTCACAAATCGGCAGTCACTGTGCTGGCGTCAGGCCAGCCAGAGGGAGGCCCCACCTACAACAGCTAAAGACACAAAGAAGAGAGGCTTACACCTGTGTGCTTGGTCCACTGGCTCTGACAGTGGAGACAGGCACTGCAGACGGAATCAGGAAACAGCTCTTTCCTCCCCGAAAGCAAGCAGCACCACTCCCCTGTGACCACCCAACCTCACGCCAGTGGCTGAGCAGCTCCAGAGACTAGAGCTTCAGGGCACTAGAGGGTACCAAATAGAAATATGAAACGTCAAAGAAAACTGGTTTAGACCAAAATCTCACAAATCCCAAAAAAAGGGCCAAATGAAACTGAACTTACCAATCTTCCTGAAGAATTCAAAATAAAAATGAGAAAGATGCTCATGGAAGTACAGAAAAGTATTCAAGAACTCAGGGATGAATTTAAGATGGAGATTTAATCATCAAGAAATTCCATATCTGAAATGAAACAAACAATCGAGGGATTTAAAGGCAGATTAGATGTAGTAGAAGAGATAGTAAATGGAAAATAAATTAGAGAAGAGGAATACAAAGAAGCTGAGGCACAGAGAGAAAAAAGAATCTCTAAGAATGAAAGAATATTGAGAGAACTGTGTGACCAATCCAAACAGGACAATGTTCACAGTATAGGGGTACGAGAAGAAGAAGAGAGAGAAAAAGGGATAGAAAGTGTCATTGAGTAGGTAATTGCTGAAAAGTTCCCCAATCTGGGAAAGGAGATAGTCTCTCAGGCCATGGAGATCCACAGACCTCCCAACACAAGGGACCCAAGGAAGACAACATCAAGACATATAATAATTAAAATGGCAAAGATCAAGGATAAAGACAGACTTTTAAAAGCAGCTAGAGAGAGATAAAAGGTCACATACAAAGGAAAACCCACCAGGCTATCATCAGATTTCGCAACAGACATCTTACAGGCCAGAGGGAGTAGAATGATATATTTAATGCAATAAAAAACAAGGGCCTCAAACCAAGAATACTCAACCGGCAAGGTAATCATGTAAATTTGAAGGAGGGATTAAATAATTTCCAGATAAGCAAAAGCTGAGAGAATTTATGTCCTATAAACCACCTATACAGTGCATTTTGAAGGGACTGCTATAGATGGAAGTATACCTAAGGCTAAATAGCTGTCGCAAGGGGAAATAAGTCCACAGCAAAGTAGAACAATTAATTACTAAGCAGATGCAAAATCAAATCAACTACCACCAAAGTCAATCAAGTGATAGATAAAGAGAACAGAATATGATACCTAATTATAAAGAAAGGAGGAGGAAGAAAAAGGAGGAAATAAAAAGAACCTTTAGGTTGTGTTTGCAACAGCATATTAAGTGAGTTAAACTAGACTGTAAGATAGTAAGGGAATTAGCCTTGAACCTTTGGTAACCACAAATCTAAAGCCTGCAATGGCAATAAGTACATACCTATAGATAATCACCCAAACGTAAATGGCCTGAATGCATCAATCAAAAGATATAGAGTCAGTGCATGCATAAAAAAACAAGAACGGTCTATATGCTGTCTAAAAGACTCACTTAAAACCCAAAGACATACACAGACTGAAAGGAAAGGGATGGAAAAAGATATTTCATGCAACTAAAAGGGAGAAAAAAGCAGGAGTTGCAGTACTTGTATCAGACAAAATAGACTACAAAACAAAGAAAGTAACGAGAGAAAAAGAAGGACATTACATAATGATAAAGGGGTCAGTCCAACAAGAGGATATAACTAGTATAAATATATATGCATCCAACACAGGATCACCTACATATGTGAAACAAGTACTAACAGAATTAAAGGGGGAAATAGAATGCAATGCATTTATTTTAGGAGACTTCAACACACCACTAACTCCAAAGGACAGATCAACCAGACAGAAAGTAAGTAAAGAGACAGAGGCACTGAAAAATATCTTAGACCAGATGGACCTAACGGACATCCACAGAACACTCCATCCAAAAGCAACAGGTTTCACATTCTTCTCAAGTGCAAATGGAACATTTTCAAGAATAGATCGTATATTAGGCCACTAAAAGAGCCTCAGTAAATTCAAAAAGATTGAAGTTGTACCAGTCAGCTTCCCAGATCACAAAGGTATGAAACTAGAAATAAATTACACAAAGAAAACAAAAAAGCCCATAAACACATGGAGGCTTCATAACATGCTCCTAAGTAATCAATGGATCAATGACCAAATTAAAACAGAGACCAAGCAATACAGGAAACAAATGACAACAATAATTCAACACCACAAAATCTGTGGGAAGCAGTGAAGGCTGTGCTAAGAGGGAAGTATATGGCAATACTGGCCTACATCAGGAAAGAAGAACAAACCCAAATGAACAGTCTAAACTCACAATTCAGAGAAAACTAGAAAAGGAAGAACAAATTAGGCCAAAATTCAGTAGAAGGAGGGACATAATAAAGATTAGAGCAGAAATAAATAAAATCAAGAAGAATGAAAGAATAGAATGAATCAATGAAAGCAGAAGCTAGTTCTTCAAGAAAATAAACAAAATAGATAAACCCCTAGCCAGACTTATCAAGATAAAAAGAGAGTCTACATACATAAACAGAATGAGAAATGAGAAAGGAAAAATCACAACAGACACCACAGAAATACAAAGAATTATCAAAGAATACTATGAAAAATTATATACTAACAAACTGATAAACCTAGAAGAAATGGACAACATTCTAGAAAAAGACAACCTTCCAAGGCTGACCAAGGAAGAAACAGAAAATATGAATAGACCAATTACCAGCAAAGAAATTGAATTGGTAATCAAAAAACTACCCATGAACAAAATTCCTGGACCAGATGGTTTCACTGCTGCAATTTATCAAGCATTTACTGAAGATATAATACCCATCCTCCTTAAAGTTTTTCAATAAGTATAAGAGGAGGAAATGCTCCCAAATTCATTCTACAAGGCCAGCATCACTCTAATACCAAAGCCAGGCAATGACACCACAGAAAAAGAAAACTACAGACAAATATCCCTGATGAACATAGATGTAAAAATACTCAACAAAATATTAGCAAACCGAATTCAAAAATACATCAAAAAGAGCATCCATCATGATCAAGTGGGATTCATCTCAGGGATGCAAGGACAGTACAACATTCAAGAATCCATCAACATTATTCACCACATCAACAAAAAGAAGGACAGAAACCACATGATCATCTCCATAGATGCTGAAAAAGCATTTGACAAAATTCAACATCCATTCATGATAAAAACTGGGTATAGAGGGCAGGTACCTCAACATAATAAAGGCCATATATGACAAACCCACAGCCAACATTATACTTAACAGCGAGAAGCTGAAAGCTTTTCCTTTAAGATCCGGAAGAAGACAAGGATGCCCACTCTCCTCACTTTTATTTAACATAGTGCTAGAGGTCCAGCCATGGCAATCAGACAACACAAAGAAATAAAAGGCATCCAAATTGGCAAGGAAAAATTTATAGTGTCACTGTTTGCAGATGGCATAATACTGTACATAAAAATACCCTGAAGAATCCACCCAAAACTAGCAGATCTAATATATGAATTCAGCAAAGTTGCAGGATACAAAATTAATACACAGAAATCTGTTGATTTCCTATACACTAAAAATGATCTAGCAGAAAGAGAAATCAGGAAAACAATTCCATTCACAATTGCATCAAAAAGAATAAAAAACCTAGGAATAAACCTAACCAAGGATGTGAAAGACCTACTCAGAAAACTACAAGACACTCATGAAAGAAATTAAAGAAGATACCAATAAATGGAAATACATCCCATACTCATGGATAGGAAGAATTAATATTGTCAAAATGGCCATCCTGCCTAAAGCAATCTACAGAGATTCAATGCAATCCCTATCAAAATACCAACAGCATTCTTCAACAAACTAGAGCAAATAGTTCTAAAATTCATATGGAACCACAAAAGACCCTGAATAGCCAAAGCAATTCTGAGAAGGAAGAATAAAGCAGGGGGAATTATGCTCCCTAACTTCAAGGTCTACTACAAAGCCATAGTAATCAAGACAATTTGTTACTGGCACAAGAACAGACCCATAGACCAATGGAACAGAATAGAGAGCCCAGATATAAACCCAAACATATATAGTCAATTACTATATCATAAAGAACCATGGATGTACAATGGGGAAATGACAGCCTCTTCAACAACTGGTGTTGGCAAAACTGGATAGCTACATGCAAGAGAATGAAATTGGATTATTGTCTAACCCCATACACAAACGTAAACACAAAATGGATCAAAGACTTGAATGTAAGTCATGAAACGATAAAACTCTTAGAAGAAAACATACGCAAAAATCTCTTGAATATAAACATGAGCAACTTTTTCCTGAATGTATCTCCTTGGGCAAGGGTAACAAAATAAAAGATGAACAAATGGGACTACATCATGCTAAAAAGCTTCTGTACAGCAAAGGACACCATCAGCAGAACAAAAAGGCATCCTACAGTATGGGAGAATATATTTGCAAATGACATATCTGACAAGGGGTTAACAAACAAAATATATACAGAACTTATGTGCCTCAACACCCAAAAAGAAAATAACCCTATTAAAAAATGGGCAGAGGATATGAACAGACACTTCTCAAAAGAAGAAATTCAGATGGCCAACAGGCACATGGAAAGATGCTCCACATTGTTAATTATCATGGAAATGCAAATTAAAATCACAATCAGATATCAACTCATCCCAGTTAGGATGGCCAACATAGAAAAGAATAAGAACAACAAATGCTGGCACATATGCAGAGAAAGGGGAACACTTCTACACTGCTTGTGTGAATATAAACTAGTTCAACCACTATGGAAAACAGTATGGAGGTTCCTCAAAAAACTAAAAAGAGAAATACCGTTTAACCCACGAATTCTACTCTTGGGAATTTACCCTAAGTATGTGGTTTCCCAATTTCAAAAAGACGTATGCAACTCTACATTTATCACAGCACTGTTTACAATGCCAAGAAATGGAAGCAACCTAAGTGTCCATCAGTAGATGAATGGATGAAGAAGATGTGGTACATATACACAATGGAGTATTATTCAGCCATAAGAAGAAAACAAATCTTGCCATTTGCAACAACCTGGATGGAACTAGAGTGTATTATGCTCAGTGAAATAAGCCAAGCAGAGAAAGACAAGTACCAAATGATTTCACTCATCTGTGGAGTATAAGAACAAAGAAAAAACTGAAGGAACAAAACAGCAGCAGACTCACAGAACCCCAGAATGGACTAACAGTTACCAAAGAGAAAGAGACTGGGCAGGTTGAGTGGGAAAGGAGGTATAATGGGAATAAGAGGCATTGCAATTAGGAAACACAATGTAAGAGGGGCACAGGGAAGGCAGTATGGCACAGAGAAGACAAGTAATGATTCTATAGCATCTTACTGCACTGATGGACAGTGACTGTAATGGGGTATGTGGTGGGGACTTGATAATGGGGGAAATCTAGTAACCACAATGTTGCTCATGTAATTGTATGTTAATGGTACCAAAAAAAAAAAAAACAGGCCTGTGCCAGATGATAGACTTGGCCTGTGGGCAATAGTTTGTTACTCCTGACCTATAGGGTAATGTTGCTAAGAGATGTGAGGATCCAGTGGATAATAGCAAAGTGTGAGCGAACAATAAGATGAAACTATTATTTACAAGCTCTCAAGTCTGAACAAATCATTAAAAAGTTTTCCCTTAAAAAAAAAGAGAGAAAATTAATAAAACAGCAATCAAAATAGAGTTACAAAAAAAATCAAAGTTTATTTCAGAGCAAGGAATATTACAAGGAAAAAAGAGAAATTTAATAATGATGAATATGTCAGTTTTTAAAAGAGGACAGATTTATAACCCTAAATGCATAAACACTGATTAACATATCTTTGAAATAAATGTAACAAAAAATGTTGAAACCTGAAAAGAAATGAAATCGACCACAATTATACCTGGAGACTGTAAGACCCTTCTATTACCAACTGTGAGAATAAGGTGATATCAAATCAACAATTACATAAAAATTTTAATAAATTACCAACCTACAAACTTATTTGGCAATTATATGACACTCAATTTAAGAAAAAAAAAGGAAATAAATCATATTACATATGTTCTCTGACCAAAATGAAATTAAAGTAGAACTCAATAACAGAAAGAAATCTAGAAACTCAGCAAATATTTATAAATTAAACAATGCACCACTAAATAACCTATAGCCCAAATAAGACATCACAAAGCAAAATCAGAAATTATTTCTAATTAAATGAAAAGGAAAATAATATTACCCCAAATGTATAGTAGGCAGCTAAAGCAGGCCTTATATTAAAATTCAAAACAATAAAGCCTTCATTAGAAAAGAAGAATGTTTTAAAATCAATGACTTAATCTTCCACATTGGAAAATCAGAGAAAAATTGGAAAAATCAAAAAAATTGAACATAGAGAAAAATGAGAGTATGGAAAATTTGAATGGCAGGATCATTTAAGTGGCTTAACTGACATTTATGGAACAGCCAACCCAACAACAGCAAAATTCACATTTTTTTCAAGTGCACAAGAGATATTTTTCAATATAGACCACATTCTGGCTCATAAAACAAGCCTCAGTAGATTTAAATAGACTCAAATCAGACATAGTATTATTCCCTATCACAATGGAATACAGGTAGAAATCAATAACAATGATTTCTGGAAAATCTTCCAAATTTTTGAAAACAAATATAAAACTTGTAAATAATCTCTAGAGAAAAGATGTCACAGGAAAAATAAAAAATTATTTTTAAGTGAATAAAAATTGAAACACTATTCATCAAAATCTGTAGGATTTTGTTAAAGCAATATGTTAAGCAAATTCATAGTTGTAAGTGCTAATTTAAATAGTATGGTTCTAATTTAAATGGCATAACTCTTTGAATAAAATGCATTATAACATTTGTTACAAAAGCAAAAATATAAAATACAATTTAACATTAGCAAAATAAAAAGGTTTTAATCTCAAAATATTAGAAAAGAAGAAAGGACCAAATCAAGGACCTCAATTTCCACATTAAGAAACTAGAGTGATACCTTAAACTAATGCAATATTTTATGTGATTATATCTCAATAAAGCAGGTTGGGGGGAGAAACTTGAATGAATAAAAGAGTAAATTAAACTCAAAGTAAGGAGAAGAAAGGAAGTAATAATGACAATTGTGGAAAGAAATATAAGAGAAAACAGAAAATATGGTAGAAACAAAACAAAACAAACAATGAAACCAAAGACTAGTTCTTTGAGAAAAATCAATAAAATCAACAAACCTGTAACCAGACTAATCAGGAAATAAGAGGAAAGTCACAAATTACCATACTTCAAGGGTGAGAAGTGTTACATAAATACAGATGCCACAAATATTTAAAGAGATAAATAGGGAATATTATAAACAACTTTATGACAAGAAATTTGACAACTTACATGAAATTATGAAATTCCTTGAAAGATACAAATTAACAAAAGTTACCTAAGAAGAAACAGATAACCTGAATAGTTCCATATCTATTGAGTAAATTGAATTAATAGTAGAAATCCTTTTCACAATGAAAAGTCCACGCCCAGATGTCTATATTGGTAAATTTTAACAAACATTTATGGAACAAACCATACCAAGTCTACATAAAACTATACACAAACTCAAAAAATTGAAAAGAATACTTCCAAACTCATTATATAAGGGCTGCATTACCTTGATACCAAAACCAAAACCAAAGATATCTCAAGAAAAAAAAGTACAGATAAATTACCTTATGGACTTACATGCAGAAGTAAACAAAACTAAGCAAAATTTTAAAAAATGGAATCTAACAATATATAAAAGATAAAATGTCATGACCAAAGGGAGTTTATCTTAGAAATGCAAGATTGGTTTAACATTTGAAAATCAATGTAATTCACATATTAACAAACTTAAGAAGGAAAACCTCATAAACATCTTAGTAGACTTAAGAGATATATTTGAAAAAACAGTCCAAAATCCTTTCCAGTCACAAAACTCATTGCAAATCAGAAATAAAAGGAAACTTCCTAACCTGATATAGGGAACCTATGAAAAACCTACAACTAATATATGACTTTGTGGTAAAGGCAGAATGCCTTCCTGCTAATATCGAAGATATAACAAGGATGTCTGTTCTCACCACTACTATTCATAAATGAACTAGTGATACTAGCTAGTATAATCACACAAGAAAAATAAAAGGAATTATAATTAGAATATAGAACAAACATTCAATAGAAACATACAACTTTAAAATGGAAATTTTAAAAAATATTTACTATATAATAAAAAACATGAAATATTTAAAGGTAAACCTAGTGAAAACTGAGCAAGACCTACACACTGAAAACTCCAAAATTTGCACAGAGAAAGAAGGTAAAGACCTAAATAAATGGAGTGGTATGTTTATGAGTCAGAAGATAGTATTTTTAAGCTGTCAAGAACCCTCAAATTGATCTTTTAAGTTCAATGTAGCCTCATTCAAAATGACAGCAGGCTTTTTTTTGCATAAATTAACAAACTGATTCTAATATTCATATGGAAATGTAAAGGAATTCTAAGTACTGAAATAACTTTGAAAAAGAACAAAGTTGGAGAACTTATACTACTTGAATTTAAGGCTTATTTTAAAGCTACAGTAATCAACACAGCATGTTACCAGTGTGAAGATTACTAATATATCAGTAGACCAGAAGAGAGAATCCAGAAATAGGTGATAAATTTATGGCTAACTGATTTTCAACAGAGACATGAAAACAATTCAGTAGAAGAAAGATAGTCTATTTAGCAAACAGTGCTGAAACAATGGATATCCATAAAGGATAAAGAAAGAATCTAAATACCTCTTTCATGTTATACATAAAATTTAACTCAAAATGTATCTCAGACCTAAATGTAAAACCTAAAACCATAAAATTTCTGCCATAAAACAGGAACAAAACAAGTATGACCTTGGGTTAGGCAAATATTTCTTAGATACAACAGCAAAAGCACAACTCAAAAAAATATATATATAAATCGAAAGTCTTAAAACTAAAAACTTCTGTTCTTTGAATGATACTGTTAGGAGAACTCAAAGACAAACAACAGATTGGAGAGAAATATTTGGAAAGCACATATCTACTAAAGAACTTGTTTTCAGAATTTATAAAGAACTCTCAAAATTTAACAATAAAACAAACGCAATTAAAAACTGAGCAAAAGATTTGAAAAGACATGTCAGCAAAAGAAATAAACACATGAAAAGATGTTCAGCATCATCAGCTTAAGAAATGTAAGTTTAAATCACAGTGAGATACCAATACACATTTATGAGAACAGCTAAAATTTAAAAGACTGACCATACCAATTTTGGCACAGATATAAAGGAACTGAAATTCTCATAGACAACTGATAGGAATATAAAAATGTGCAAACATTTTGGAAGACAGTATGACAGATTCTTAAAAGTTTAAACATACATCTATGATATTATCTAGGCAACCCACTCTTAGGTACTTATCAAACAGTAATATCCATCCAAGAACTTGTACACAAATGTTCATGGCATCTTTATTTGTAATGGCCATAAAATGAAAACAATCCAAATGTCCATCAACAAGTGATTGATAATCATACTGTGCTATATCCATATGATAAAATACTGCTCAGAATTTAAGAGGAATTAACCATTTGGTATGACCAATAACATAGATGAATTTTAAATTAACTATTCTCTCTGAATGAAGACATACATACATATCATTCAATTTATGTACAGTTCTAGAAAATTCAAACTAATTTATATTCAAGGAAAACAAATCAGTCATTGTCTGGGGATGGTGGGGACTGGGGTCAGCAGTAGGGAGCAATTACCAAGGAACACAAGAAAACCCTTGAGGGGGGTGGATACTGTAGTGACAGTTTTATGAGTAAATAAATATGTCAAACGTTATCAAATTGTGCATTTAAACATGTACTGTTTATTTTTTGTCAATTATACCTCAAAGAAGCTATTAAAAATAAGTATGGTCACCTGAAAAAAGATGAGGATATTATAAACAACTTCTTGCCAATAATTTTGACAACCTACGTGAAATGAACAAAGTTTTTGAAATATAAATACTTCTAGAGCTCACTCAAGAAAAACAATACATAAATTTAATATTTTTACAGTAAATTGAGTTTACAATTCAAAATCAACCATAGAACTGGGACTTATGGTAGTACTAATGTAAGGAGACAGAATGACCCCTTTCTGCAGAATAGAAGGATAAAAATTTTTTTTAAGTTTTCAAACTATTTCAAGACACAGGAAATTGAACAAAGACACACACTGAGAAGCATTTATTCTTGGAAACTCTAACAACACTGGATGAGAATGGCATCAAATCTATTATAAATCTATGGACTTCTTGTTTTGGGTTACTCCCATCCATGCACCCTCCACTTAGCTGTCAAAACTGTAGTTCAGTGATTTGAGACTGACAGCACAAACAGCACCTTTGCAGCCAGTGGTGCTGAACTCAAATTGCTCTGGGGTGGGTAGGGGTGGAGGGATGCAGGAAATTGAAGGCTTTGCTGGCTTAAAGTGACAGACGCATGTCAGAGCACAGAGGAAATGCCCGTGGCCTTGTTAGCCCAGCCACGCTAAAATAATTCAGGGTCAACAGCAGACAAGAAAAAAATTAAGGGGGTGATCCTAGAAAATAGAGAGGCATGTAAGGCCTGAGATAAGCTTTCACACAACCCTGGCTGACTGCTAAACCACACATGCATGGGGGATACCCAAGAGAAACCATAAAGAAAAATGAAAGCAAAGGAAAATGAATTTGATGCAACTTTGAATGCATTTCTGAAATGACACAGCTCAGTCTGCAAAAGGGTGGAGGCCTAATGGGTTCAAAGTATCTGAACACAAACTTTCCAAATCAAAGGCTGATGATGACCCTATGCAAGCACAGGTGCAATCCCTATGAAGATAACTGAAAAATATAAATAAGAATTTTTAAAAAGATAAAGAAAAGAAACATCAGGAGCTAGAGAGGTGCAGAAGACAGACTGCCCAGCAGTTGAGGCAATTTATCAAAACAAAAACAAACAGAAACAAATGACTTCTAAAAACTAGAAAAATACAATAGAAGCCAGATATGTTATAATATATCATATGAAATAACCTGTTTTTAACCAAAAATTATTCAGCATACAAACAAAAAGAGAAGTAAGACCCCATACTCAGGAGAAAAACAGTCCATAGAAACAAGCAGCACCTATATGGTCAATTTAGAAATAGCTTCAAAACAGCTACTATAAATATGCTCGAAGAATTGAAGTAAAACATATTTAAATATCTAAAGGATAACATGCTAAAAATCAGTTGAAAATTGGGAAATATAACAAATGAGAGCTATAAAAAAGAACCAAATGGGAATTCTAAATTTTAAGAGTACAATAACTTTAATGAAAGATTTGCTACTTGGGTTCAACTGAAGAATTGAGGTAGCAGAACAAAGACAGTAAACTTGAAGATGAAATCAAGAAAATCATTCCATCTTTAAAAGATCTCTAAAGGCTTAATGAACTAACAATGAACAGAGCCTCAGAGTCCTATAAGAAAATGTGAAGCATGCGAAATATGTGTAATGGGAATCCCAAAAGAGAAAAGAAGGGGCATAAAATGTTTGAAGAAATAACAGATTAAAGCTCCTAAATTTTATTTTTAAAAACCCACCATCTTAAAGATCCACGAAGTTCAATGAGCCCTACATAAAGTAACCACAAAGAGAACATATCCTGATACATTATAGTCAAACTGCAAGACAAAGGCAAGTGGAAAATCAATATAAACCACAATCATCTCCTCACACCATAATAAGAAATTTATACAAAAGTGATAATAGACTTAAATGTGAGAGATAAAGCTAAATTTTCCAGAAGTAACATAAGAGTAAAACATGATTTTGACGGACATATTCTTGAATAGGACTCCAAAAGCATAAAAAATAAAATAAAAAAGTGGATAAACTGAACTTTTTCAAAAGTAAAACTTTTGTCCATCAAAAGAGTGTTTTAAAAATGAAAGGAAAAGGAGGAGGGGCGGAAGATGGCGGCGTGAGTAGAGCAGCGGAAATCTCCTCCCAAAACCACATATATCTATGAAAATATAACAAAGACAACCCTTCCTAGAATAAAGACCAGAGGACACAGGACAATATCCAGACCACATCCGCACCTGAGAGAACCCAGCGCCTCGCCAAGGGGGTAAGATACGAGCCCCGGCCGGCGGGAGCCGAGCGCCCCTCCCCCCAGCTCCCGGCGGGAGAAGAATAGGCAGAGCGGGAGGGAGACGGAGCCCAGGACTGCCGAACACCCAGCCACAGCCATCCGGGCCAGAGCGCAGACACGGTACGTGCCCAGGGGGCCCTAGATGCTAGGGAAACAGGGTAGCAAGAACAGTGACCGGGCACTGGAGGCCGGGTGCCGGAGGACATAAGAAAAGCGCGCGACCGTTTTTTTTTTTTTTTTTTTGCTGTTTTGTTTTAGCGAGCGCTTTTGGAAGTCTTAAAGGGATAGGGCCCCCAATACTAGGGAAACAGGGCAGCAAGAACAGTGAGCGGGCACCGGTGGCCTGGCGCCGGAGGACACCAGAAAAGCACACGAACATTTTTTTTTTTTTTTTTTGCTGTTTTGTTCTGGCAAGCGCTTTTTGGAAGTCTTAAAGGGATAGGGACCCCAATACTAGGGTAACAGGGAAGCAACACCGGTGAGCAGATGCCTGAGGCTGGCGCCGGAGAATAAAGAAAAACGAGTGGCCATTATTTTGTTTTTTGGTTTTTTTTTTAATTTTTTTTTTTGTGGTCGTTTCGTTTTGGCGGGTGCTTTTTGGAAGTCTTAAAGGGGCAGGGTGGGAAACTTAATCCAGAGGTAGGGAATCCGGGGATTTCTGGGCACCCTAACCCCTGGGCTGCAGGGAGCAGGGAGGCCCCTTACAGAGATAAACAGCCTCCCGGCCGCTCCTGCTCCAACGCGACTCCACCATTTTGGAGTAGCTGCCCGAGCCAGGCCACGCCCACAGCAACAGTGGAGATAAACTCCATAGCAGCCGGGCAGGAAGCAGAAGCCCTGTCTGCGCGCAGCTACCCAGCACAAGCCACTAGAGGTCGCTGTTCTCCCAGGAGAGGAGGGCCACAAATCAACAAGAAGGGAAGTTCTTCCAGCCGTCACTCGTCCCAGATCTGCAAACTATTCCTATCACCATGAAAAGGCAAAACTACAGGCAGACAAAGATCACAGAGACAACACCAGAGAAGGAGACAGACCTATCCAGTCTTCCTGACAAAGAATTCAAAATAAGAATCATAAACATGCTGACAGAGATGCAGAGAAATACGCAAGAGAAATGGGATGAAGTCCGGAGGGAGATCACAGATGCCAGAAAGGAGATCGCAGAAATGAAAAAAACTCTGGAAGGGTTTATAAGCAGAATGGATAGGATGCAAGAGGCCATTGATGGAATAGAAACCAGAGAACAGGAACGCATAGAAGCTGACATAGAGAGAGATAAAAGGATCTCCAGGAATGAAACAATGTTAAGAGAACTGTGTGACAAATCCAAAAGAAACAATATCCATATTATAGGGGTTCCAGAAGAAGAAGAGAGAGGAAAAGAGATGGAAAGTATCTTAGAAGAAATAATTGCTGAAAACTTCCCCAAACTGGGGGAGGAAATAATCGAACAGACCACAGAAATACACAGAACCCCCAATAGAAAGGATCCAAGGAGGACAACACCAAGACACATAATAATTAAAATGGAAAAGATCAAGGACAAAGAAAGAGTTTTAAAGGCAACTAGAGAGAAAAAGGTCACCTATAAAGGAAAACCCATCAGGCTAACATCAGACTTCTCGACAGAAACCCTACAGGCCAGAAGAGAATGGCATGATATATTTAATACAATGAAACAGAAGGGCCTTGAACCAAGGATACTGTATCCAGCACGACTATCATTCAAATATGATGGTGGGATTAAACAATTCCCAGACAAACAAAAGCTGAGGGAATTTGCTTCCCACAAACCACCTCTACAGAACATCTTACAGGGTCTGCTCTAAATGGGACCATTCCTAGAAAGAGCACAGCACAAAACACCCAACATATGAAGAATCGAGGAGGAGGAAAAAGAAGGGAGAGAAGAAAAGAATCTCCAGACAGTGTATATAACAGCTCAATAAGCGAGCTAAGTTAGGCAGTAAGATACTAAAGAGGCTAACCTTGAACCTTTGGTAACCACAAATTTAAAGCCTGCAATGGCAATAAGTACATATCTTTCAATAGTCACCCTAAATGTTAATGGGCTGAATGCACCAATCAAAAGACATAGAGTAATAGAATGGATAAAAAAGCAAGATCCATCTATATGCTGCTTACAAGAAACTCATCTCAAACCCAAAGACATGTACAGACTAAAAGTCAAGGGATGGAAAAACATATTTCAAGCAAACAACAGCGAGAAGAAAGCAGGGGTTGCAGTACTAATATCAGACAAAATAGACTTCAAAACAAAGAAAGTAACAAGAGATAAAGAAGGACACTACATAATGATAAAGGGCTCAGTCCAACAAGAGGATATAACCATTCTAAATATATATGCACCCAACACAGGAGCACCAGCATATGTGAAACAAATACTAACAGAACTAAAGGGGGAAATAGACTGCAATGCATTCATTCTAGGAGACTTCAACACACCACTCACCCCAAAGGATAGATCCACTGGGCAGAAAATAAGTAAGGACACTGAAGCACTGAACAACACAGTAGACCAGATGGACCTAATAGACATCTATAGAAATCTACATCCAAAAGCAACAGGATATACATTCTTCTCAAGTGCACATGGAACATTCTCCAGAATAGACCACATACTAGGCCACAAAAAGAGCCTGAGAAAATTCCAAAAGATTGAAATCCTACCAACCAACTTTTCAGACCACAAAGGCATAAAACTAGAAATAAACTGTACAAAGAAAGCAAAGAGGCTCACAAACACATGGAGGCTTAACAACACACTCCTAAATAATCAATGGATCAATGACCAAATCAAAATGGAGACCCAGCAATATATGGAAACAAATGACAACAACAACACTAAGCCCCAACTTCTGTGGGACGCAGCAAAAGCAGTCTTAAGAGGAAAGTATATAGCAATCCAAGCATATTTAAAAAAGGGAGAACAATCCCAAATGAATGATCTAATGTCACAATTATCGAAATTGGAAAAAGAAGAACAAATGAGGCCTAAGGTCAGCAGAAGGAGGGACATAATAAAGATCAGAGAAGAAATAAATAAAATTGAGAAGAATAAAACAATAGCAAAAATCAATGAAACCAAGAGCTGTTTCTTTGAGAAAATAAACAAAATAGATAAGCCTCTAGCCAGACTTATTAAGAAGAAAGCAGAGTCAACACAAATCAACAGTATCAGAAACGAGAAAGGAAAAATCACGACGGACCCCACAGAAATACAAAGAATTATTAGAGAATACTATGAAAACCTATATGCTAACAAGCTGGGAAACCTAGGAAAAATGGACAACTTCCTAGAAAAATGCAACCTTCCATGATTGACCCAGAAAGAAACAGAAAATCTAAACAGACCAATTACCAGCAATGAAATTGAAGCGGTAATCAAAAAACTACCAAAGAACAAAACCCCCAGGACAGATGGATTTACCTCGGAACTTTATCAGACATACAGGGAAGACATAATACCCAATCTCCTTAAAGTTTTCCAAAAAATAGAGGAGGAGGGGATACTCCCAAACTCATTCTATGAAGCTAACATCACCCTAATACCAAAACCAGGCAAAGACCCCACCAAAAAAGAAAACTATAGACCAATATCCCTGAAGAACGTAGATGCAAAAATACTCAACAAAATATTAGTACACCGAATTCAAAAATACATCAAAAGGATCATACACCATGACCAAGTGGGATTCATCCCAGGGATGCAAGGACGGTACAACATTCGAAAGTCCATCAACATCATCCACCACATCAACAAAAAAAAGACAAAAACCACATGATCATCTCCATAGATGCTGAAAAAGCATTTGACAAAGTTCAACATCCATTCATGATAAAAAATCTCAGCAACATGGGAATAGAGGGTAAGTACCTCAACATCATAAAGGCCATCTATGATAAACCCACAGCCAACATTATATTGAACAGCGAGAAGGTGAAAGCATTTCCTCTCAGATGAGGAACTAGACAGGGATAACCACTCTCCCCACTGTTATTTAACATAGTACTGGAGGTCCTAGCCATGGCAATCAGACAAAACAAAGAAATACAAGGAATCCAGATTGGTAAAGAAGAAGTTAAACTGTCACTATTTGCAGATGACATGATACTGTACATAAAAAACCCTAAAGACTCCACCCCAAAACTACGAGAACTGATATCGGAATACAGCAAAGTTGCAGGATACAAAATCAACACACAGAAATCTGTGGCTTTCCTATACACTAACAATGAACCAACAGAACGAGAAATCAGGAAAACAACTCCATTCACAAATGCATCAAAAAAAATAAAATACCTAGGAAGAAACCTAACCAAGGAAGTGAAAGACTTATACTCTGAAAACTACAAGTCACTCTTAAGAGAAATTAAAGGGGACACTAACAGATGGAAACTCATCCCATGCTCGTGGCTAGGAAGAATTAATATCGTCAAAATGGCCATCCTGCCCAATGCAATATACAGATTTGATGCAATCCCTGTGAAACTACCAGCAACATTCTTCAATGAAGTGGAACAAATAATTCAAAAATTCATATGGAAACACCAAAGACCCCGAATAGCCAAAGCAATCTTGAGAAAGAAGAATAAAGTAGGGGGGATCTCACTCCCCAACTTCAAGCTCTGCTATAAAGCCATAGTAATAAGGACAATTTGGTACTGGCACAAGAGCACAGCCACAGACCAATGGAACAGACTAGAGAATCCAGACATTAACCCAGACATATATGGTCAATTAATATTTGATAAAGGAGCCATGGACATACAATGGTGAAATGACAGTCTCTTCAACAGATGGTGCTGGCAAAACTGGACAGCTACATGTAGGAGAATGAAACTGGACCATTGTCTAACACCATATACAAAAGTAAACTCAAAATGGATCAAAGATCTGAATGTAAGTCATGAAACCATTAAACTCTTGGAAGAAAACATAGGCAAAAACCTCTTAGACATAAACATGAGTGACCTCTTCTTGAACATATCTCCCCGGGCAAGGAAAACAACAGCAAAAATGAATAAGTGGGACTATATTAAGCTGAAAAGCTTCTGTACAGCAAAAGACACCATCAATAGAACAAAAAGGAACCCTACAGTATGGGAGAATATATTTGAAAATGACACATCCGATAAAGGCTTGACGTCCAGAATATATAAAGAGCTCACACGCCTCAACAAACAAAAAACAAATAACCCAATTAAAAAATGGGCAGAGGAACTGAACAGACAGTTCTCCAAAAAAGAAATACAGATGGCCAACAGACACATGAAAAGATGCTCCACATCGCTAATTATCAGAGAAATGCAAATTAAAACTACAATGAGGTATCACCTCACACCAGTAAAGATGGCTGCTATCCAAAAGACAGAGAACAACAAATGTTGGCGAGGCTGTGGAGAAAGGGGAACCCTCCTACACTGCTGGTGGGAATGTAAGTTAGTTCAACCATTGTGGAAAGCAGTATGGAGGTACATCAAAATGCTCAAAACAGACCTACCATTTGACCCAGGAATTGCACTTCTAGGAATTTACCCTAAGAATGCAGCAATCAAGTATGAGAAAGATCAGTGCACCCCTATGTTTATCGCAGCACTATTTACAATAGCCAAGAATTGGAAGCAACCTAAATGTCCATCGATAGATGAATGGATAAAGAAGATGTGGTACATATACACAATGGAATACTACTCAGCCATAAGAAAAGGGCAAATCCAACCATTTGCAGCAACATGGATGGAGCTGGAGGGTATTATGCTCAGTGAAACAAGCCAAGCGGAGAAAGAGAAATACCAAATGATTTCACTTATCTGTGGAATATAAGAACAAAGGAAAAACTGAAGGAATAAAACAGCAGCAGAATCACAGAACTCAAGAATGGACTAACAGGTACCAAAGGGAAAGGGACTGGGGAGGATGGGTAGGTAGGGAGGGATAAGGGGGGGAAGAAGTAGGGGGGTATTAAGATTAGCATGCATGGGGGGGGTAGGAGAAAAGGGAGGGCTGTACAACACAGAGAAGGCAAGTAGGGATTCTACAACATTTTGCTATGCTGATGGACAGTGACTGTAAAGGAGTCTATAGGGGGGACCTAGTATAGGGGAGAGCCTAGTAAACATAATATTCGTCATGTAAGTGTAAATTAGTGATACCAAAAAAAAAAAAGGGCAGTTCCTGTGTGGTAACCTCCAATGAGTTCTACACAAGAGTATAAAGGGCATATAAAAGTGTAGGCAAAGGGTCTGTTTGTGTTTATACAGAGGATCAAAGCCTAATTGGGCTACCCCGAAAATGAACTAAGATACGATATGAAAAAGAACTTCCAACATCAGCACTCTCTGGAAGACTCATGACAGAAGATGATCATCAAAAAACCCCAACAAGGATCCACGCACTGCTACAGCTGTAGATGCACTCATCCCACCAGTTCCTGGACTTGCCATGGGAATTAGGAAGGAGATATCTAAGCTGGCCTGTGCATAGAGTAAAACAATAAATTTGACTGGATCTATACTGTTGGAACTCAATCAAGAATTAGGAGAAGTGCAAATTGTAGCACTCCAAAATCTTACAACTACAGACTATTTACTGTTAAAAGAACATAAGGGATGTGAACATTCCCCAGGAATGGGTTGTTTTAATTTGTCTGATTTCTCTCAGACTGTTCAAGATCAGTTGGACAATATCCACCATATCATAGATAAGTTTTCACAAATGCGTAAGGTGCCTAACTGGTTTTCTTGGTTTCACTGGAGATGGCTGGTAATTACAGGTATGCTTTGGTTATGTAACTATACTGCTATTATGTTAATGTGTGTGCGCAATTTAAGTAGTAGCTTAAAACCTATCCATGCTGAAGTTACTCTACAAGAAGATATGTCAAAGAAATAATCAATCTTCCCATGTTTTCTTCCACCTGCTACTTCTATAGCTTTTCTTCTTCCTTCCTAATTACAACCCTTAAATAGAATTCATGCCTCATATCAAATTTACCGAGTATCATAATTCTTCCAAGTGGTAAAGATACCTCAAGACAAATGCTGGGCATAGAAGCTACAGGGCATAAATATGCAAAGAAATAAAAAGCTAACCATTTCAAACAATAAGGCTTCTCTCTCACTTACCAACTTTACATTTCCCTGTATGGCCCCGGAAGATGACTGGTTAGCCAGAGACGGGTAAGATTCCTCAAGGGAGGAACAACCTAAGACAGGCACAGTTGCAGGGGGGTCATCAGGTGAGAAACTGGGGATCAACAGAGGTGAGGCTTAGAACCTCACCCCCCCGTTCTGAGAGAAATCTTCTGCATACGTGGATGTTTTATTGCCCTTGTCTAGCTTGGATTAACACATAGTCTACAGGCACACACCTGATCATCTACATTTGCTCTCTTACAACACTAAACTATGTTTTCTACCTTTATCTTGTATCTACCTACCACTTCAGCATTTTATTAAAAATAATAATAATAAAGAGAGAAATGTGGTATCCACATATAAATCAAGTATAAAAATCAAATGTGTATTCATATTTGAACTGACTGTTTATAGTTCATAATGCATGAGCAAAACCGAAGGTTTCTGTGATGGCTGCCCTTGTACTGTTCACCATGTAAGAACTTATTCACTATGTAAGAATTTGTTCTCCATGTAAGAATTTGTTTGTTATGCCTCAGAAGATTGGAGACTGACAAAAATTAGGCTTGGGGTGGATTAATGATTGTGCATTGAGCATTGACTGACTCCCCTATACAGAACTTTATTGTTGTTAACAACCATTTGATCAATAAATATGAGAGATGCCCTCACAAAAAAAAAAAATTATATACTTCCAATGGTAAAATAATAAGTAACCGGGATGTAATGAATATAGTCAAGATATTGTAACAGCTTGGTATGGTGATAGCTGGTACCTAGAATTGTCAGGTATATAAATGTTGAATCACTATGTTGTACACCTGAAACTAATGTAATGTAATACTGTGTGTCAACTACCCTTCAATAAAAAAATAATTATCTACAAAAAAAAAAATGAAAGGAAAAGACAAAGTCCATGGTAAAATACTTGCAACACATATACCTGATAAAGGACTTGTGTTTTGAACATGCAAAGGATTCTTATAACTGACTAATTAGTCAAACAACCCAATAAAATACTGAACAAAACAGTTGAATGGGGATTTCAGAGAAGAAGATATACAAATGGCAAATAAGCACTTGCAAAGATGCTCAAAATGATTAGTCAAGAGGGCAATACAAATTGATGACACGGTGTGATTACATTACATGCCCAAGAGTATGGAAAAAATAAAAAAGACTGACAACACCAAATTTTGGTGAAGATATTCAGGATGAAGGATGACCCCTCAAAAATTGCTGATGGGAATGTAGAATGGTACAGACAGGTTGGGAAATAGTTTGTCCATGTACTAATAAGTGAAGCATACACTCATTATATAAGGTAAGAACTCTACTTCTAGGTATATATCCAAGAGAAAGTAAAACATATTTTCACATAATGACTTGTGTGCTCATAGCAGGATTCTTTATAAAATTCAAAATTTGGAAGCAATCCAAATGTCAATCAGTTGGTGACTGGATAAAAAATTGTGGTATACACACAGAGGAATATTGCTCATACTGTGTTGATTACTATAGTTTTGCAACATAGTTTGAAATCAGGAAGTGTGCTACATCCAGTTTTGTTCTTTCTTAAAATTTATTTTGATATTCAAGGTCTTTTCAGGCTCCATACAAATATTAGGATTGTTTGTTCTATTTCTGTGAAAAAATGCCATTGGAATTTTGATAGGGATTGCACTGAAACTGTAGATGCCTTTTGGTAGCAAGGACATTTTAAAAATATTAACTGTTCTGATCCATGAACATGAACTACTTTTCCATCTATTTGTGTCTTCTTCAATTTCTCTCATCATTGTCTTACAGTTTTAGGTGTATAGATCTTTCACTGCCTTGGCTAACTTTATCCCTAAGTATTTCATTGTTTTCAATGCTGTTACAAATAGTGAAATAATTTCCTTTATTTCTTTTTCAGATAGTTCATTGTTATTGTATAAAAACACAAGTGAATGTCCCTGGCATAAAAACAGATACATAGACCAATGGAAAAAAATCAAAAGCACAGAAATAGACCCAAGTATAAATGGTAAACTAATATTAGACAAGGAGGCCAAGAATACTCAATGAGAAAGGATAGACTTCTCAAGAAATGGTGCTAGGAAAAGCTGAATGTTCACATTCAAGAAAATAAAACTGGACCTCTATCTTACACCACTCACAAAAATTAACTTGAAATGGATTAAGACTCAAATATAAGACCTGAAACCATAAAACATCTGAAGAAAATATAGGGACTAAGTTGCCTGACATCAGCCTTGGCAGTCATTTTTTGGATATGATACCAATAGCACAAGCAACAAAAGGAAAAATTAACAAGTGGGACTACATCAAACAAAAAAGCTTTTTCACAGCAAAAGAAACAATCAACAAATGAAAAGAGTCTCAGTAAATTCAATAAGATTGAAATTCTATCAAACAACTTCTCAGATCACAAAGGTATAAAACTAGAAATAAACTGTACAAAGAAAACAAAAAGGCTCACAAACACATGGAGGCTTAACAACATGCTCCTTCATAATCAATGGATCAATGACCAAATTAAAACAGAGATCAAGCAATATATGGAGAGAAATGAAAACAACAGCACAACTCCCCAACTTCAGTGGGACACAGCAAGGGAAGTTCTAAGAGGAAAGTACATAGCAATCCAGGCCTATTAAAGGAAGAACAATACCAAATGAATAGTATAAAGTTACAATTATTGAAACTGGAAAAGGAAGAACAAATGAGGCCCAAAGTCAGCAGAAGGAGGGACATAATAAAGATCAGAGAATAAATAAATAAAATTGAGGAGAATAAAACAATAGAAAAAAATCAATAAAACCAAGAGCTGGTTCTTTGAGAAAATAAACAAAATAGATAAACCCCTAGCCAAAAGTAATAAGAGAAAAAGAGAATCTATACACATGAACAGAATCAGAAATGAAAAAGGAAAAATCACAACAGATACCACAGAAATACAAAGAATTGTTAGAGAATACTATGAAAATCTATATGCTAACAAACTGGATAACCTAGGATAAATGGACAACATTCTAGAAAAATACAACCTTCCAAGACTGACCCAGGAAGAAACAGATAATCTAAACAGACCAATTACCAGCAACAAAATTGAATTGGTAATCAAAAAATTACCCATGAACAAAACCCGTAGGACAAATGGATTCACTGCTGAATTTTATCAGACATTTAGAGAAGACATAATACCAATTCTCCTTAAAGTTTTCCAAAACATACAAGAAAACGGAATACTTCCAAACTCATTCTACGAAGCCAGCATCACTCTATTACCAAAGGCAGGCAAAGACACCACAAACAAAGAAAATTACAGACCAATATCCCTGATGAACATAGATGCAAAAATACTCAACAAAATATTAACAAACTGAATTCAAAAATAATTCAAGAGGATCATACACCATGATCAAGTGGGATTTAATTCAGGGATACAAGGATGATACAACATTAGAAAATTCATCAACATCATCCACCACATCAACAAAAAGAAGGACAAAAACACATGATCCTCTGCTGGCAAAACTGGACAGCTCCATGTAAGAGAATGAAACTGGATCACTGTCTAACCCCATACACAAAAGTAAATTCAAAATGGATCAAAGACCAGAATGTAAGTCATGAAACCATAAAACTCTTAGAAAAAACATAGGCAAAAATCTCTTGGACATAAATATTAGTGACTTCTTCATGAACATATCTCCTCGGGCAAGGAAAACAAAAGCAAAAATGAACAAGTGGGACTATATCAAGCTGAAAAGCTTCTGTACAGCAAAGGACACCATCAAAGAACAAAAAGGTACCCTACAGTATGGGAGAATATATTCATAAATGACAGATCCGATAAAGGCTTGACATCCAAAATACATAAAGAGCTCATGTTCCTCAACACACAAAAAGCAAATAATCGAATTAAATAAATGGGCAGAGGAGCCGAACAGACAGTTCTCCAAAGAAGAAATTCAGATGGCCAACAGACACATGAAAAGATGCTCCACATCGCTAGTTATCAGAGAAATGCAAATTAAAACCACAATGAGATATCACCTCATACCAGTAAGGATGGCTACCATCCAAAAGACAAACAACAACAAATGTTGGCGAGGTTGTGGAGAAAGGGGGACCCTCCTACACTGCTAGTGGGAATGTAAATTAGTTCAACCATTGTGGAAAACAGTATGGAGGTTCCTCAAAATGCTCAAAATAGAAATACCATTTGACCCAGGAATTCCACTTCTAGGAATTTACCCTAAGAATGCAGCACTCCAGTTTGAAAAAGACAGATTCACCCCTGTGTTTATCACAGAACTATTTACAATAGCCAAGAAATGGAAGCACCCTAAGTGTCCATCAATAGATGAATGGATAAAAAAGATGTGGTACATATACACAATGGAATATTATTCAGCCATAAGAAGAAATCAAATCCTACAATTTGCAACAACATGGATGGAGCTAGAGGGTATTATGCTCAGTGAAATAAGTCAAGCGGAGAAAGACAAATATCAAATGATTTCACTCGTCTGTGGAGTATAAGAAAAGGAAAAACTGAAGGAACAAAAGAGCAGCAGAATCACAGAACCCAAGAATGGACTAACAGTTACCAAAGGGAAAGAGATGGGGAGAATGGGAGGGTAGGGAGGGATAAGGGTGGGGGGAAAAAAAACACATGATCCTCTCCTCAGATGCCAGAAAAGCATCTGAAAAATTCAACGTCCATTCATGATAAAAACTCTCAACAAAATGGGTATGGAGGGCAAGTACCTCAACATAATAAAGGCCATATATGACAAACCCATAGCAGCATCATACTTAACAGCAAGAAGCTGAAAGATTTTCCTCCAAGATCGGGAACAAGACAGCAATGCCCACTCTCCCCACTGTTATTCAACATAGTGCTGGAGGTCCTAGCCACGGCAATCAGACAACACAAAGAAATAAAAGGCATCCAGACTGGTAAGGAAGAAGTCAAACTGTCACTATTTGCAGATGACATGATATTATACATAAAAAACCCTAAAGACTCCACTGCAAAACTACTAGAAATAATATCGGAATTCAGCAAATTTGCAGGATACAAAATTAACACACAGAAATCTGTAGCTTTACTATATACTAACAATGAACTAATAGAAAGAGAAACCAGGAAAATAATTCCATTCACAATAGCATCAAAAAGAATAAAATACCTAGGAATAAACCTAACAAAGGAAGTGAAAGACCTATACCCTGAAAACTACAAGACACTCTTAAGAGAAATTAAAGAGAACACTAACAAATGGAAATTCATCCCATACTCTTGGCTAAGAAGAATTAATATTGTCAAAATGGCCACCCTGCCTAAAGCAATCTACAGATTCAATGCAATCCCTATCAAAATACCAATAGCATTCTTCAATGATCTGGAACAAATAATTCTAAAATTTATATGAAACTACAAAAGACCCCAAATAGCCAAAGCAATCCTGACAAGGAAGAATAAAGAAGAGGGAATCTTGCTTCACAACTTCAAGGTGTACTACAAAGCCACAGTAATCAAGACAATTTGGTACTGGCACAAGAACAGACACATAGACCAGTGGAACAGAATACAGTCCTGATATTAACCCAAGCATATATGGTCAATTAATATATGATAAAGGAGCCATGGACATACAATGGGGAAATGACAGCCTCTTCAACAACTGGTGTTGACAAAACTGGACAGCTACATGTAAGAGAATAAAACTCGATTATTGTCTAACTCCATACACAAAAGTAAACTAAAAATGGATCAAAGACCTGAATGCAAGTCATGAAACCATAAAATTCTTAGGAAAAAACACAGGCAAAAATCTCTTGGACATAAACATGAGCAACTTCTTCATGAACATATCTCCATGGACAAGGGAAACAAAAGCAAAAATGAACAAGTGGGACTATATCAAACTAAAAAGCTTCCTTAGAGCAAAGGACACCATCAATAGAACAAAAAGGCATCCTACAGTATGGGAGAATATATTCATAAATGACATATCTGATAAAGGGTTGACATCCAAAATATATAAAGAGCTCACATGCCACGCCAAACAAAAAGGAAATAATCCCATTAAAAAATGGACAGAGGATCTGAACAGACACTTCTCCAAAGAGGAAATTCACATGGCCAACAGACACATGAAAAGATGCTCCACATCGCTAATCTTCAGAGGAATGCAAATTAAAACCACAATGAGGTATCACCTCACACCAGTTAGGAGGGCCAACATCCAAAAGACATGGAACAACAAATGCTGGCGAGGATGTGGAGATAGGGGAACAGTCCTACACTGCTGGTGGGAATGTAAATTAGTTCAACCTTCATGTAAAGCAGTATGGAGGTTCCTCAAAAAACTAAAAATAGAAATACCATTTGACCCAGGAATTCAGTCCTAGGAATTGAACCAAAGAAAATGAGATCCCAGATTCAAAAAGACATATGCACCCCTATGTTTATCGCAGGACTATTTACAATAGCCAAGAAATGGAAACAACCTAAGTGTCTATCAGTAGATGAATGGATAAAGAAGATGTGGCACATATACACAATGAAATATTACACAGCCATAAGAAAAAAAACAGATCCTACCATTCGCAACAACATGGATGGAGCTAGAGGGTATTATGCTCAGTCAAATAAGACAAGTACCAAATGATTTCACTCCTCTGTGGAGTATAAGAACAAAGAAAAAACTGAAGGCGCAAAACAGCAGCCGACCCACAGAACCCAAGAATGGACTTGGGAGGGAAAAAGAGAGGGAAAGGGACTGGGGAGGATGGGTGGGAAGGAAGGGATAAGGGGGAGAAAAAAAGAAAGGGGGCATTATGATTAGCATGTATAATGTGGGGGCGGGGCACAGGGAGGGCTGTACAAGACAGAGGAGACAAGTAGTGATTCTACAGCATCTTACTATGCTGATGGACAGTGACTGTAATGGGGTATGTGGGGGGGACTTGGTGATGGGGGGAGTCTAGTAAACATAATGTTCCTCATGTAATTGTAGATTAATGATAACAAAATTAAAAAAAAGAAATAAGACAGGCAGAGAAAGACAGTATCATATGATTTCACCCATCTGTGGAGTATAAGAACAAAGACAAAACTGAAGGAACAAAACAGCAGCAGATTCACAGAACCCAAGAATGGACTAACAGTTACCAAAGGGAAAGGAACTGGGGAGGATTGGTGGGAGGAGGGATAAGGGGGAAAAGGGGCATTACAATTAGCACACATAATGTGGGGGGGGAGCAGGGGGAGGGCTGTTCAACACAGAGAAGACAAGTAGTGATTCTATAGCATCTTACTATGCTGATGGACAGGGACTGTAATGGGTTATGTGGTGGGGACTTGATAATGGGGGGAGTCTAGTAACCATAATGTTGCTCATGTAATTGTACATTAATGATACCAAATATATGTATATGTATATATGAACATGGTACAAAAGTAAAAAAAAAAACTCTGCAGTTAAACAGAGGGTTGGATTAAGGGTGTTCCCTTTCTACAAACTTAGGTCAGATGGTCACAAGGTAGCAGCATTAAGTTAGGAGTAAGGGGCATCCGTTAAGGAAACTAGGAAACAGAGGAGACTTCGTGATGTCTAAGAAAGAATGCTGGGTGTAATTACTGGCACACTGAACTGCCTGTGAGCAAATAGATAGAAACCTACTATAGTTTTTCTTTTCCAGTAATAATTTCCAAAGGAATACATATATAAAATCATGGGAAAAAAATCATTGAGTCCCAAGTTAGAAACAGCAAGAGACATATTGCAAAATGTGTACATTTCCCAAAGAGAATGTCCCTTCTGCATTCAGAAACCAATACCAGAGACCACCAGGGAAAACTCCTGTAGGCAAATTAGGGTTTTTAACTCACTGCAGCACCATGAATACTCACAGGGTGCCCCAGTAAGGGGGAGTTAGGATGGTTATTGGTTTTCTAGTGCTATCATAACAAATACCACAGACTAGGTGAGCTAACATAAATTTATTTCTCAGAGAGAATGGAGGCTGGAAGTCTGAGACTGTGGTGGCATCCGTCTTGCCTTCCCCTGAGACCTTGCTCCTTGGCTTGCCATGCCTGCCTTGCCTCCAGCCGCACCTCCCACCCCTTTGTCCTCATATCCCCTTTTCTCTGTGCATTCCTGCCTCTGGCGTTAGTCCTAATCACCTCTTTTCACAAGGATACCAGTCAGATGAGATTAGAGCCCACTCTAACAGTCTCATTTTAACTTAATCTCATCTTTAAATAGAGAATCTCCAAATAAATGGTTATACGCTGCAGTACTGCGGGTTAGTTCTGCGACAGATGCATGTGGTTTTTTGTGGGGGAGTGGGACAAAATTCAGTCCTTAGAAGATGCCAGTGTTTGGGCTTGAGCTGCATAGTTTGAGGGAGAATTCAAAGAAATGCGGAACTGGGTTTGGATTGAATGTTATCAGGAAGCGGTCAATTCTATGATTCAGCATCGTAAATTTTATCTAGGAGGCAGAAAGAACAGTAGGGAACTAGAGCTGCCACTGGTAAAGCACAGCCATTATCAGGAATGGGACGTGTTTGGTTATTTATTGTAGTTGAATAGTGTTCTTTTTGTCTGTGTTTAGTCGTGATTACTGAGTGGTCTTGCTTTTTTTGTCATATTCCATCAAGGTCATAGAGGGATCTTTTTCAAATATTGTTGATATTGCATGGAATTGTTTGTTTCAGCGGGGAACACCATGGCCTAGCTATTTAGCAGTAAACACCATGGCCTAAATTTGGTTGCCAGGCCCACTACCAGCTGTCAGCTGTCAGGGCTGTTTATTTCTTTCTCACCCACTTCAGATGTGGAAATGAAGAATAGTGAACAATAAAGAACATCCCAGAATGTATACTGAGAGGCCACTGAGAGTAATAGCAAAGAGGAATTCCTTCAATAAAGCAGGATTAGGGACTCATCACAGAAGATTCTTCACTGCCATGGCAGGGAACTCCCACAATATCTGTCCAGCAAAATTCCATCATTGCTGTGTACTAGTGATTGCCATATGTTTCCCAATTTTCCCTTTCTGAATGGGATTTCTACTGTGTTCACCCTTCCCAACTCCACCATTCTATATCGGGCACAGTGAGGTGGGCATACTGATAATTCCGCTTGTCATTTTAGGTCACAGGTAATCAGAAAATAAGGAACCATATCAAGATCTGATGGAGCTAGATTCAGTGATTGCATGAGGTTTTGGGGTATCGCCCTTATAAAGGTCTCAAATATGTGCTATGTGTGAGAAGGATACAAAGAAATATTTTAACCAGAATGGCAAACATGGAAGGGACTGCTAGTAATTCACATAATGGTAGACTGTACTTCCCAGCCACACTTGCATCAAGTGTAGTTACATGACTGAGATCTAGTCAACAAAATGTGAGAAGAAATGAGTGTGCCATAGTAATTCCTGATGCATTTGAATCTCTCAATTGTATTCATGCGCTTTTCCCCTTGCAGCTGATTTGGATGGAGAGTACCATGGAGAACTGGAGGGATAAGTATGATAATGACAAAGTCCTCGTCAGCCTGGGCCACTGAATGATTGTTTGTGGAAGCACCCATCTCCCAACCAGAAGCATTCATCTTGCCATTTTAAATGAGCAAGAAGTAAATCTATGCTTTGATCAGGCCATTACACATTTGGGTATATATTCATTACAGCAGCTGGGGATACCCTAATCTCAGCCCTGGTTAGCATAATTGTTGTTTGATGAAATGGTTAGTTAGGTATTGGTTGACTGCTATTTTAGAAAAAATACATATAAACCCTTATAAATCCATAATTCTTGAGGAAGTTACATTGTTTGCTTGAATATTTTAACCACACCTAGGTTTCATCCCTCTGGCACCCAAAAATTCACCATTATAGAACTACAACATGTTTTTGCCTTTGAGTTTCCTGAGCTTTTCATGTCGCTGCATGGGGGAATGTCATCGAGGATATAACACTCTTATCTGAGAGCCCCTGTCGACAAATTCCTCCTAGAGCTCATGGTAAGAAAAATGTTTGTGTCATCTAATAAACTCAGATACTTACACTAAAACAAGGGTAACTCATGAAGTATGTTTCCCTATTTGTTGTAGATCTTACGTTTAGATCTAAGTTTCATGACAGCTGTTGTCAGACAGGGTAATTTTAAATATATTCTCTTCCTTCTACCACTTGGTTTATGTGTTTTATCCAGTGTTAAGCCTTCCCTCTTAGAAAATCCATACATCTAGGTAGGTTGCCTTGCATCTTTCTTGGAAAAGGACGTTGGATATTCATACATTTACACATTTACCTTTCTCCTTCAATTCTTCTCACCCCCTGCATGATCCCTAAAGTTTTGAAAATAAAGTTTTCCCCAATAATTCCAAATCTTCCTAATTCATGTTATTTTTACTTTTTTGAAACTATCCAAATTGATCAGTAGAAGGCTTTGAGTTCACCAATCAGGTTAATATGGTTGGGAAGCAATACGGTTGGGAATAATACATAAACTGAAATGGTAGAAGCAGCAAAGAGGGCCCAACTACTTACCACTGACCAGGGGAAGCAGAAGGCAGAACAAGACACATGCATGCATGCATCCAACTCAATACTTCTCCAGCTCATCTTCTCTTATCTCCAATCACCCTGGGATTCTTGGTTCACACGGTGGGCAACTATGGGGATTTTCATGGAGAAATAATAAACACCTCCAAGTAAGTCATTCTGGGTATTTGTTTTTCTGTTTGGAATGCACTTTAACCCTGAGGGCAATCCTTGAACAGTGACTTGGGATATCTGTAATGGCCTCATTCTTCTTACACTTCCAACTTAACAATGGAGATTCTCGAGTGACGTCAGCAACATGGCTGAATAACACGCCCGTCATTTGTACCACCCTTCAATCACAATTTGGCATCCATTCATAGGATCTAGCAGAACACGCTTAGGACCCAGGAGGAGTCTCTCCTACCCGTTTGTTGGATAATAGGTATACAGACTTCGGTCTTGGCTGTGGACCCTTCCATGGCAGATGAGAGATCTTTTGTGGAAGTCCAGGTTTCCAGAGGAAAAGCTATAGCACACTGTTGGAGCCAAAAAAAAAATAAAAATACAACTCTGAATGCACTGGAGAGGGTAAGAGGACCAGTTTGACTTAACCTACACCACCTCTCCCCTAGGTGGTACAGCTCTTAGGAGGCTGGGATTTCTCCCACAGGCAAGTGACAGTGTGTGAGTACCTGCCTTCACCAACTTTGGGGATGCTGCCAAAGAGACCCAGCACTTTCTCCTCCCAACTAGAGCACTGGAGCAAGAACTGCATGACTGGGGCCTGGGAAGAGGCTGAGAGAGTGGCTCATGGGACTCCGGAAGGGCATTCAAGTGAAGTGTATCCTACTAACTGCATCATCTGCTCTATTAAGAAGTCCACCCACAGGCGGCAGGGAACACCTTGCTCTTGGATTCCCCCAAATGGCCCATGGGTAGCCCCAGGCCTCCATACCCCTCAACCTAAGTGTCCATTTGTGTATGAGTCAACAGAGATGTGGTATGTACATACAATGGAATATTTATCAGGCAGAGGATGTCAGGATATCCTCTCATTTGTGACAACATGGATGGGCCTTATGGACTTTGAGGGTATTATACTAAGTGAAATTAGTCAGACAGAGAAATATCACTTATGGGTGGAATGTTAAAAAGCCAAACTCAGAGAAACAGAGCACAGCGGTCATCACCAGGGGCTGGGGAGGGGAAACAGGGAGATGTTAGTCAAAGGGTACAAACTTCTAGTTATAAGAGTGAGTGCTGGAGAACTAAGGTACAACAGGGCGACAGTGGTTCACAATCTGCACTGTACTTGAGAGTTGCTCTGAGAGTAGATCTTAAATGTTCTCACTGCAGAAATAGGGTAATTATACGAGGTGATATAGGTGTTGACTAACTCTACTGTGTTTATCAATTCACAATATATAAGTGTATCAAATCATGTTGTACACCTTGAACTTACACAATGTTATATGTTGATTATGTCTTAATAAAGCTGGAAAAAATAATGACGATTTTAAAATTTAATACCACTATTTAAACAGTCAGCACTATCTCCTTTACTCCCACTCCCTTTTCTCTTGCTTTCTCAGGAATATATAAATACATTCACCAAAATATTCTTTCCAATGTATTCTACAGGTAACTTTTAAAGAACAGAAGAAATTAACATATCTGTCAGAAACATGACAGCTTATTATTTATTATCAAAGTTTGAGAAACAGTAATGTCACTGAATACTTCACTATACTCTGTCTATTCCCCACACCTGGAGGTGTGATGGGAACTTCCATCCTGAGAGACTACAAACACAAGTGCCTCCATCTGCCTCCATCCTTAAAGGCTCTCCAAAGTTACTCTCACTAACACACTCCAGACTGGTAAGAGCTAGAAGGGAACTTAGAAGTCACCTAGTTTAATCATTTTCTTTTCTTTTTTCTTTTCCTTACTTATCTTTTCTTTCTTTCTCAACACTTGAAAAGGACCTTATACAACCAACTAATTGAGAGAAAAAGTAAGCTATTATGACCATTTCAAAAAGCAGTTACAAAGATAAGATATTTAGAGGAAATTTAGCAAAAAAGACCTATTAGGTTAACGTCCAAAAGGCTACAGATATTTAAGGTCATCTATTTTATTGAACAAAAATTATTTGCATTTGCACTGGACAGAAACCTACAAGTTAACAAGAAACATCACTGAGTCTAGGACCTTTAACTAAAAGTGACAAGTATTACTGGAAAATGGCTTATATAAAAGTTATGGTAAAGAGGAGCTCCAGGTTTGAGTCACACAAAGGTGAGCAAATAATTCGTTAATTATGATTGATGGACTTGTGAAAAATAATGAGAAGTAGTATGGTGTAGTAAAAAGATTATCTTGAAACTAGGTCTGGATCCTTTAAGCATTCACTAGTTAATTATTTAATAGTAATGAGTATTAAGAAAAAGAGACTTAAGAATGAGATAGGCTAAACTTACTCCCCTATACAATCCCTGAGTGGCCTTTGCTCATTCTATTGAAAGGATGTGTCTTATTTCCAAGTCTTTGAATATTTTTTCTGATTGTACGTGCTCTTAATATCATAACAATCTCCAAAACTTATTTTTAAGAAGGTTTGCCTCAGTAAGTTGGTA
This sequence comes from Manis pentadactyla, assembly GCF_030020395.1. Classification (NCBI taxonomy): domain Eukaryota; kingdom Metazoa; phylum Chordata; class Mammalia; order Pholidota; family Manidae; genus Manis; species Manis pentadactyla. The sequence continues at coordinate 140,200,405 of NC_080038.1, forward strand.
TGTTTATGTCTATAGGTGCAACAATAATGTTATGTAATCACATAGGCCTCCTTGAGTTTGCTCTGCAAATGTAGAACCATGGAGTAGTGAGCAACTACCATGGCCCTCATATTAACTTGTCTTAAAGTCTACAGAAGAAATCTTGAGCTGGACTTTAAAAAAGCTTTTATTGTTTTTCTCCTTGCCAAGGCTATGAAACCAATCCCAAGATAGATACACTCTGCACCAGACTGCACATATAGTACCTATAAATTTAGGTGAATCCTCTCTTTTTGACCTCTCCCAATTTTGATAATATCTCTGACCTGTCAAGAGGTGAGCTTCCCTACCACCTGTGAGATTGGAACCCTCTAGTCAGACACCAGGCCAGTTTTCTGGAGGAACTTTGCAGGTATCAACCCATATATGTTTCCTAATAGTAGGCTTGTCACATCTGATTCAAAGAGAATCATTCTCAAATATGGCACTCCACGTAGGGCCTTGGTTGCACAATTGAGTTGGCCAATTACAACCTGATAAAAAGGAGAACATATTCATATAAGCCAATGCAAATAATTATATTGCCACAAAAGTGAGGACACTGAGTAAATGTATTTGTCTCTGAATTCTGAGGGGGTCAGTGAGAACCAGCTATCATCTAATGATTCACTTCAGTTTATAGAAGCATAATCTAGTAAATTGCTGTAAGAAAGAGCTTAAGAAAGATAATGGGCTTCCTCAAACACTCATAAAATAACATGTAAAAATAAAATTACCCATATTCCAAACAAATAATTTCTCATCCCTATGTAATTAATTCTTGTCACTCTGGGTCTTAGGTCAGCAGTCTGCTTTAATAAAGTTATGTCTGGTTGGAAATTACAAAGTATTCTGTAAATCCCTACTCAATCCACAAATGCAAGTTGAAATTTGTCTAGGAGGTGTTAGCTCAGAAGCCAACAGTCTATTATTCGAAGTATCAATAGTTCAATGTACCTGGTACCCTCATTTTTCCTAAGCTCTGAGTCTGTGCCTCTTTGTTGAAGAGACAAATTCTAGCCTGTAGCATGTAACAGAGGCTTCAGACGAGGATCGGGAAGCTGAAAATCACGTAGTTAGCATTTTTTACTGCTCTTCCTTCCTTTGCGTAAGTCTATTATTTCCATCTGGTATCATTTTCCTTCTTCTTGAAAGACTTCCTTTAATATTTCTTGTAGTGCAGTTATGTTGGTGGTGAATTTGCTCACCTTTTGTATGTCTGAAAAAGATACTGAGACTTCATCACTTAAAAATATTTTTTGCATATAGATTTCTAGCTTTACAGGTTTTTTCAATACTTTAAAAATATTACTCCACTGTCTTTTTGTGTTGTTTCCAGTGTGAAATCTGCTGTCATTCTTATCTTTGTTTTGCTGCACATAATATGTCATTTTTCCTCTAGTTGGTTTTAAGGATTTCTCCTTATCATTGGTTTTGAGCAGTTTAATTGTAATTTGCCTTGGGTTCATTTTCTCCATGTCTCTTTTTCCTGAGACTCATTGAGCTCTTTGAATCTATGGGTTTATAATTTTTATCAAAGTTAGAAAGGTTTTGGATATTAATACTTCAAATATTTTTCTGAGGCATCACCCAACCAGGGCCTCCAATTACATGTTTATTAGGCTGCTTGAAGTTGTTACATAGCTCACCAGATGCTCTTTTCTTTCTTAATGTTTTTCTTTTCGTTTTTCATTTTTGTATTGAAGTACAGTTGATATACAATATTACATTGGTTTCAAGTATACAATTATATTGGTTCAACAGTAATACACATTATTAAATCCTCACCCCAACTAGTACAGGTACTATCTGTCAAAAAAGAAAGACGTTACAGATCCATTGGCTAAATTCTCCATGCTGCACTTCCATTCCTGTGACCAACTTATATCATGCTTGAGATTTTTGTGCTCCCTTTATCCCCCCTCCCAATTCACCTACCCCAACCCCTCCCCCATGGTAACCACTAGTCACTTCTCAGTGTCTATGAGTCTACTGCTGTCTTGTTCATTTTGTTTTATTTTTAGATTCCATAAATAAGTGAAATCATATGGTATTTGTCTTGCTACTGGCTAATTGCCTTTCTGCTTGGCTTATTCGCTTAGCATAATACTCTTTAGGTCTAGCCATGTGGTTGCAAATGGCAGGATTGCTTTTTTATGGCTGAATAATATTCCATTGTATATATGTACCACATCTTTATCCAGTCATCTATTGATGGACACTTAGGTTGCTTACACATCTTGGATACTGTAAATAGTGCAACAATAAACATAGAGGTGCAAATATCTGTTCAAATCAGGGATTCTGTTTTCTCTAGGCAAATTCCTAGAAGTGCACTTACTGGGTTGTACGGCATTTCAAGTTTTTTGAGGAACCTCTATAGTGCTTCTATGGTGGCTGCACCAAATTACATTCCCACCAACAGTGCAGGAAGATTCCCTTTTCTCCACATCCTTTTCAAAACTTGTTATGTCTTGTCTTTTGGGTAGTGGCCCTTGTAATTTGTGTGAGGTGACATCTCACTGTGGTTTTGATATGCAATCTATAGCCGTGCCATCCTGAATGTTCTTGATCTCGTCTGTTTTTCATTTTTGATAGTTTCTATTTCTATATTTTTAAGTTCATTGATCTTTTCTTCTGTGCTTTTTGTTAATCCCATCTAGTGGTTTTTTTAATCTTAGACATTTTAGTTTTCATTTTAGCAGTTCAATTTCAATACAATTTATATCTTCCATGTTGCTACTTTATTTCTGAACATGTGAAATAGAGCCATGAAACTCATTTAATATCCTTCTCTGTTAATTCTAACATCTTTCAGTTTTCTTGATTATGGCTCATACTTTCTTGCTTTTATATGCCTGGAAATTTTTGATTGTTTGCCAGCCATTGTATATTTTACTTTGTGTTAGATATTTCTGTATTCCTATAAATATTTTTTATCAGTTTTCAGATGTAGTTAAGTTGCTTGGTAATTGCTCTTATCAGATCTTGTTTTTTAAGATTTGTTAAGCAGGATAAGACCAGTGTTTTCTCTAAGGCTAATTATTCCTCATCACTCAGACAAGACCCTTCTGAGTACTCTACTGAAAGCCTTATCAATCTTGAGTTTTTCCCATCTGAATTTTTGGACTAGGCACTATTACTAGCCCTGTATGAGCTTCAGGTACTGTTATCTCTGATGCTATTGGATAGTTCTTTCCCTGGCCTCAGGTAATTTCACATGCAAGTGCCAACTAGTGCTATACTAAATACTCAAGGGAGACTCTCTACAGAACTTCAGAATTCTCTTTCTGTGTAGCTCTGGGAATAATTCAGTCTTACTGTGATTTACTTGCCCCTATATAAATGTGGTCTATGGCTTAAAGCCACTTGCTGGTGAAGGAAGTTTCAATCATCACCTCAAAAAATTCAATTCCTTTTTAAAAAATCCAAATGCCATTACCTAATTGAAATATTTAGTAAAGTAAATGCTTACTTAATGGTAATTGCTAAGCTATAGATATTGACCTAGTAATTACACAGTTCTCATACTCTTTTAATATTCTCTAAGATTCTCAACTCTTTTCTCTCATGCTTATCATTTCCTATACTGTTGATCTGAAGATGGGCTTGCACTTTCCATCACAGAGAAGACTTGTAAAAGAAAGAGGAAAGATTCAAGCACCAAAGAACTTGTGTATTTGTTTGAGTGTCTGTGGGGAAGACTGAGCTGGAGTGCAGTGTATGAGAGTATGTGGGTGTGGAGGAGTGTGTGTACACTCACATGTCCATCAGACTGCAGCACAGCCATGTGTCTGAGAAGCCTTTTTTATGTTATATACCTGAGGAAATGAGATTTAGTATGGCTGTGTACCTATAGGATCTTCTGTACAATCGTGTCTTATATGAGAGAACTTGACTTTTGAGGAATGTGAGTTGGTTAACTAGGCTGCCAAGAGGTACCTGGGTGTAAATGGCAGGTGAGGAGGAGTAGAACTAGGCTGCATGGCAACAATGAGCACACAGGGTGTCAGATTCTAAACTTTTATTGCAGTTAGATTTTATTCTATGGAAGTTGAATTCAGTGACCATGTCCTCAAAGCCCCTTTGTTCTAGGACAAATTCTGAAAACTAAATGAAGATTACAGAGCATGCCCACCAAAAGCTCATATTTGAAATTGCTTTATGTTTCAAAACTTCATTTTGAAGTAATGTTTATGCTGTACCAGCATTTAAATAAAATTTGGATGACCTCTAAAATCACCCTGCAAAACAAATGAAGTATCATGAGCAAAGAGCTAAGAAGTCAGAATCTATTTGTTTAAATACAATTTGGCTGTGGAAGATGACTTTGCTTGCCAAGTTGGAGAAAGCCTATATTGGTAGCTGCTTTGTTTTCAGATGTAGGACTTCCATGTATAAATAGAAAAGCAAAATTAATAGGCAGAGAAAGGGTCATTTAAAAAGGAGCCCATCACTCATTATTTTCCCACGTCTCATGGAAAATAGCCCAGATAAAATTCATGAGCCAGTTGGAGAATCATGTACTGCTGTTCTTTTAGAGGAAAGACTGGAAGACATTAGAAGAGAATCAAATAAATGCCCAATTGCCGATTAGATGTGATGTTATTCACCAAACAGTTCCTAAACACATCTTCTCAGTGTGCCTAGCAAAGTGCTCGGAGCAGAGGAGATAGATCCTTATCCCGATGATCAAGTAGAGATATCTAGCAAACATAAATGAGGCAGTGTTTTACCATGAAGAATGTGCCATGTTTCCTGTTATTCACTCAAGCCCCAACACTCTGTGATCCTTGGCTTAAGGAGGACAGCATCAGAGGATCCAGTGGTAATACAGGATGACTTTTGCTTGCTATTTACATTGAATTTTGATATTAAGAAATTGATTTTCAATGATGCATGAACAATATCTGATTAAACAAATTTTATTCAAAGTTCATTGAATAAATAGTTTCTGGATGACTATTATGTTCCCAGGCACTGTTCTGGGACCTTAAGATATAATGGTAAACAAAATAAAACATGATCCTGCTCTTATCTTTTAGCTGGGGAGAGAAAACAAGCAAAAAACATAATAAATAAGGCAGTGATCTTATGCAATAGAAGATGATAATTGCAATGGGGGGTGGGGAGATGTCACAGTGGTTAAGAGGGCAGGTTGGAGATTTAAATAGAGAGGACAAGGCAGTCCTTACTGAGAAGGTGGTATTTGAGTGGGAACATGACGGTGCCATAGGGGTTGGCCAAGGAAACAAGTGTGGAAAGAACAATGGGCAAAGAAAACAGGCAGAGCAAGATCCTAAAGTGGAGCATGCATGGCCTGCTCAAAGAACAGCAAAGAGGTCAGTGGGCTGAAGCAGATTGAGGGGAGAGTAGGAGGTGACGTTAGAGGTCGGGGAATGAGGGTGGTAGTGGTGCAGACCATGTCAGGCCTTGGGGATCTTTAAGAGGACAGTGAAAGAAGGTTGTAATATGGGGAAAAGAACACTATACCTGGAGTCAAAAAGATCAGGTTCAAATGCTGACAAATAAATTTTTAGTGGCATAACTTTAGGCAAGTCTCTTAATTATTCACGGTCTAAGTTTCCTCCAATCAGTTCAATAAATAGTTTTAAAGTGCCCCCTCTGCACCAGTAGATTCTGAGATGGGAAGCTTCCCAAGTGGGAAGCACCCAATTGGCCAAGAAGTCTACAACTGTTATGGAGAGAAGACAAGGAAACGAACAGGTCCTTTGAGTGCAGTGACTGTAACAATACAAGTGAAAGGTAGAGAAATGGAGGCAGGGGTGAGGCTTCTCTGACCAGCCAAATCCCCACCCCTATCCTCATGCTCTATCACATCACCCTGGCTTCTCTTCACGGCACATATCACAACCTGGAATTCTTGTATTCCTTGTTTGGTTTATTGTCTTTCTCCTCACTAGAAAAAAAGAAAGTCTCATCAAGGGCAGGACTTTTGTTGGTCTGTTTCACTGCTCTTTTGTATCACAGATATCTAGCACAGGGCCAGGCATAAGGTTGGTCCTCTGTAGAAAAAAAATGAGCGGAGAGTGCATTAAAAGGGAAAATATCACAGAGTTGGGGACAGTTAAGCCAGATTTTGGCACTCAAATAAAGTTCAGTAGACAGACGAGGTGGAGTAGGTCATTTCCAGAATAGGAACCAGCTTGTGCAAAAGCAGAGGGTGTGTTTGGCAAGAGTCACACATCTACAATACAGGGGGTAATACCAGTTCTCCCACAGATTGGTTGTGAGCATTCAGCAAGATCATACACCTGACTGGTGAAACGGCTCCCATAGTTACTGTTGGAGCCATGCAGAGAATGTTTGTTAGAGAGTTACCTATGTGATACCAAAAAGACCTCTTTGATGGAACTGTTATACAACTGCCTAGGTGTCTCAGTGCCATTTAATGAAGCTGTTATTTCAGCAAGAAGGATTTATGAGCAGGTTGTTGCTGCCTTTCAGATTTTCCAAATGGGTATCTAAACCATGCTTCTCCCTTTGTAGTCTCCTACTACCTCAGCACCACCGGGAAAGAGGCCCTAATAAATAATCAATATAGCTCCTCTCAAGGGAAATGCCATTCTTGCAGTCCATGAAAGATAAATGTTGCTGTAGCCTTTGAAAGAAATTACCTTTATAAAAGATCTATTAAATCAATATGGGGGATCTTCAGGGCAAGAAAAAGAATGCGAAGGGATTTTGGCAGACTCACACAGACCAATCCAGAAATGTTGTAAAGCAGTTACACATAACCCCACAAGAACTCAAGGAATCAGCATTTGTAATGCAACTGGGATCCAGGCTTGTGATGTGCTCATATGATTTCCACAACGCTATTTTTAATTTAAATCAAAACCAACAGTTGAAAACATTTTCAGAAATCTATGCCCATAATCATCTTTTTAGCATTTCATTGCATCTAGTGTTGGAGTAATGGAACGGGAAATGAGATAGGAAGAAACATTCACAGCAAGATTGTTTTTCATTCTGTAGAGCTGAAGACTGTAGAAAAGTAGTAGGGGATTGGGAGTAAGAGAATATTTGGGTTCAAATCCTGGCTTGAACACTTAAAACTATGCTCAGCAGCAAGTCATTAGTCTCTAAGCCTCATCAATAAAATGGGGATAATAAGAACATCTGACCTCATAGGGTTGACAAAAGGAACAAATGAGATAATAGATGTGACATTTATTCTTTGAAGTGTTACTATATACAAATATAATTTATTTTATTATGCCAGTTGGTTTAATTCCCACAATTGTTAACTGAGAGTAGCACAGGCTTCCCAGCTGTTTGACTTTCTACTAGTGATAACACATTACTAGTAGCTACGTAAAATAGTTTTTTTTCTGAAAAGCTATGTTCATGTTGTTACCATGGTACTTTTGAAAATTCCCTTTCCTATATATTATCAAAATCCTATATTTAGCCTCCAAGGAACTTCCCAACATTGTATAAGATTAAAGACTGCCTCTTCCACTTGTCCATCACACTGTCTAGAATAATCCCTGGCACATAGGTGCTCCTCAATAGTTCTTGGCTAATGCACTAGTTAACACACCTGCATTTTACTCCATTTCCTACTACTCTTCTTAATACACATCCCAGAGGTTAGCCTCACTGAATTACAATCCGCAAATATGTATTTCTGCTTCCTCAGCTCGGAGTCCTTTGTTCTAACACACCCCTTTCACCAGGAATACCCTCCCACCAGTCATTTTCATGTGTCCTTATACCAACATACAAGCCGTCACTTTTGTCCCACTTAGAAGTAATTATCTTCCTCCCTTGAGCTCCCAGAACACTATATTCATACTTCTCATATAACACTTACAACATTCCATCTTGCGCTATGAAAACTGAAGAATGTGGTTTTCTTTCACCATACTAAGTGACATCCTTAATGGATTCAGGATCCTTAATGGATTCATTGGTGCATTTTACACAGTACCTACCACAATGCCCTGCACAAAACAGATGCTAAAAAAACAGGTGTGGAATATATGAATGAACGTCAAGCAGAAGGGAAAAAGAAGTAACTTTCCTACACACTGGATAAATATTATAGGCCAATTTTATTTAATCCAGAGTGTGGTTTCTTGATAAAATAAGCCCACATTTTGCTAGTAAAAAATTAAGACACCAGAACATTTTTAATTCAACACTCATATTAAAATGTCCTGGGAGCTTATATTTTCTAACTTAATGATTCAGTAGAGATGAAGGAAATGTTTGTTAAAAATTCAGCAACCTATATTAACTAAATCTCAATCAGCAAGCTTGAAAGCTTCTGTATGATAATATTCTATTCAATGACCTTTCATATTTATCCTTTGGAAACTGCTTAGACTTAATAACCCAACTTTTTCATTATCATTTATTTTGACCTGAAGACTAATTTTACAGCCTTCAGGGGAAAACTTTTCCTACTAATTAGTTCTTCTTGGTTTCATTCCAAAAGAAATGACAAATTTCACCTTGATTAAGATGCCTCTTGATACTGGTTTAAGCCAACTGAAGAAACCATGTATAATATTTAAACTCATGTATTTTTCCCCATGAGAAAGAAAGCAACATTTTATCCAAAGATTTCTCATTCCTTAATACCATTTACCAACACACAACTTGAAACTCTGGTATTTAATGGTTAGCGTAATGAAATATAGAAGTAGTAAAATAATTTGAAAATTGCATACTAATTTCAATAAATTAACTAGTTTGACTTTTATCCTCAATATATTTCAAATGATTGGTTTATTACTAATGTCTACCTCTATTTCCTCTGTCAGGTTGATTATACACTATTAAGGCTTATGCAATTGGGAAATACTGTAGTGTTGAAGTTAAATAGTTTATTAATGAATCTGTATTATGAGTGGCAATCAGCCATTTGTTTATCCTTCTAAAAGGAGACCAAGAGTTACAATTAGCAATTCTGTTCTAATTCCAACTTCTCCACTGTTCAAAATTCTTGGCGATGATTCAGCTTTTTAAAGTCATCCATTTCTAATAGTGATATTTTTATTGGACTATTGACAAGGAACATACTTTTGTGTTGCCAACACCACCCTTCCACATGTCTTTTTACTGTTGTTCTTAAACATCTCAAATCAAAAAAGTATATTTTCTCTATCTTCTCCATTTATTGCTGCTTAATCAAAAGGGATATTGGGACAACCTGAGTTCAAATTTCAGTTCTGCCACTAACTTAAGTGTTTTGGTTTTGCCAGTATTCTCTTTAGATATACTTGCTAGAATATTTAACATCTCTAGGCCCGTTTTCTCATTTATAAAATGAATACAACAAAAGCCAAAGCAATCCTGTAAAGGAAGAATAAAGCAGGGGGGATTATGCTCCCCAACTTCCAGCTCTACTACAAAGCCACAGTAATCAAGACAATTTGGTACTGGCACAAGAACAGACACATAGACCAGTGGAACAGAATACAGTCCTGATATCAACCCAAGCATATATGGTCAATTAATATATGATAAAGGAGCCATGGACATACAATGGGGAAATGACAGCCTCTTCAACAACTGGTGTTGGAAAAAATGGACAGCTAAATGCAAGAGAATGAAATTGGATTACTGTCCAACCCCATACACAAAAGTAAACTCGAAATGGATCAAAGACCTGAATGTAACTCATGAAACCATAAAACTCTTAGAAGAAAACATAGCCAAAAATCTCTTGAATATAAACATGAGCAACTTTTCCCTGAATGCTTCTCCTTGGGCAAGGGAAACAAAATGAAAAATGAACAAATGGGAGTACGTTATGCTAAAAAGCTTCTGTACAGCAAAGGACACCATCAGCAGAACAAAAAGGCATCCTACAGTATGGGAGAATATATTTGTAAATGACATATCCAACAAGGGGTTATCATCTAAAATATATAAAGAACTCAGATACCTCAACACCCAAAAAGCAAATAACCCTATTAAAAAATGGGCAAAGGATATGAACAGACGCTTCTTCAAAGAAGAAATTCAGATGGCCAACAGGCACATGAAAAGATGCTCCACATCATGAATCATCAGGGAAATGCAAATTAAAACAACAATGAGATATCAGCTCACACCAGTTAGGATGGCCAACATCCAAAAGACTAGGAACAACAAATGCTGGTGAGGATGTGGAGAAAGGGGAGCCCTCCTACACTGCTAGTGGGAATGTAAACTAGTTCAACTATTGTGGAAAGCAATATGGAGGTTTCTCAAAAACCTAAAAATAGAAATACCATTTGACCCAGGAATTCCACTCCTAGGAATTTACCCAAATAAAACACATTATCAGATTCAAAAAGACATATGCACCCCTATGTTTATCACAGCACTATTTACAATAGCCAAGAAATGGAAGCAACCTGTGTTCATCAGTAGATGAATGGATAAAGAAGAGGTGGTACATATACACAATGGAATATCATTCAGCCACAAAAAGAAAACAAATCCTACCATTTGCAACAACATGGATGGAACTAGAGCATATTATACTCAGTGAAATAAGCCAGGTGGAGAAAGACAAGTAACAAATGATTTCACACATCTGTGGAGAATAAGAACAAAGCAAAAACTGAAGGAACAAAACAGCAACAGACTCACAGAACTCAAGAATGGACTAACAGTTACCAAAGGGAAAGGGACTGGGGAGGTGGGTGGGAAGGGAGGTATAAGGGGAATAAGGGGCATTACGATTAGCACACACAATGTAGTAGGGGGCACAGGGAAGGCAGTATAGCACAGAGAGGACAAGTAGTGACTCTATAGCATCTTACTATGCTGATGGACAGTGACTGTAATGGGGTATGTGGGGGGGACTTGGTGATGGGGGGAATCTAGTAACCACAATGTTGCTCATGTAATTGTATATTAATGAAACCAAAAAAAATGAATACGACACATGTGCTGCCCTCAATTTACCCCCAACACTTTGCAAAATACAAATTTAACCATGTTTCCTCTGCTTAAAATCCACCAGTGGCTTCCTGCTGCCTGCATGATGAAGTCCATACTCCCTAGCTTGGTACACTAGGTCCTCCTTGATCTGACCATGTTGATCTCTGCAGTTTTTACATCTGCAAAATGAGATGCTGCAACCGGCTCACACTACTCCATGCCAGTTGTTAACATCTCTTCCACTCCACATTCACTGATGTGAAAGGAGCCATGATGGGAGCATGTACATCACAGAAATTAGCAACCAAACACTGGGTTGCTAAACATTTAGCAGCAAACCACTGCTGTTAGGCACTTTAATCAGAGGAGCTCTGACTATAACCCTCCAAACACATCTCCTCTAACTCAAAAGCAAAGCCAAAATCTTTGTCATGGCTTGGAAATTTTTAGGCTGTCAGGCCCTCACTACTTCTCTAATTTCATCTCCTTCTCTTTGTCTCCTTTAAGTATGCTGTTCCAGCCACTTTACTCTGTCCATTTATTGTTCTTCAAATACACCGGGCAAACTTCCAACTAAAGTACAACCAGACAACTCTTGGCTGTTCTTTTGCCCTGATACACATCTTTGTATAGATTCGCTTCTCATCCTTTACATCAAATCTCAAACATCACCTCTTCAGAGACATCCTCCCTGATCAGTGCTGTAGCTTTCTTATGCAAATTAGAACAAAATCCCCTCCTGGGTGAGCCCATCCCTGCAGGCACAGGCCTTAGAGAGCAGGCAGTTACCTTTGGAGGAAGCAAGAGGTGGCCCTAACTCAAAGAAAACACAGCATGACCCAGGTCCCTCAACTTGGCAAGCAGACATGGAGCTGAAGTTTCAGCCCTCACTTGCCCCAGCAGGTGAGCACCTTTGTGCAGATACAAACTACACATCCATGGGGCGCTGTCCTTCACAGCTGACAGGTCTCTATCAACAGCCCCAGCCTCGAGTACCCTGTTTCACAGTGCCTTATTTGTTTCCTTCATATAGCCTATCACAATATAGAATTACTGGTTTGAGCCCACTGAAGAGGCTATGCATAATTTTTAAACTAGAAAATTTTCCTCATGAGGAAGAAACCAACAGTTTATCCACACATTCCTTTCTCTTTAACACCATCTACCAACACAGAGCTTGGAACTCTGGTATCTAATTGTTATCAGAATGAAATATAGAAGTAGTAAAATAATTTAGAAGCCACATGCTAATTTCATAGTGTCTGACTTTCATCCTTGATTTATTTCAAATGATTGGTTTATTACTAAAGTCTACCTCTATTTTCTTTCAGGTCACAATGTTTGTTTATTAGTTTGTTTAATAGCTCTCTCCTCCACTCACAACAGAATGTGACCTTCATGAAAGTAAAGACTGTGCCTTGTTTACTACTGCATCCGCAGAGATAGAACAATGCCCAACAAATGTTTATTGACTATTGAAAGAAAGGTAAAACAACAGGCTTACATGTAACATTTCATTTGAATGAAGAAATTTTTTTCTGCCTCAAAGTATAAAAACTTTTCAAGTAGATTACCTCTACATTGCTTCCAACTCAAACATTCTAGGATTTGCTATTATCACTCTGAAAAATTCCTACCACAAGAGATAGGGTAGCAAAGGTGGGGTGAGGAACTGTCACGCAACAGGTTTTCAAAATCCTGGAGTTCTCCTGTTTTCTAGAAGTGGAAGGTTAGTTTGAACCCCAGTTTGTATACCTTGAAAAACTATGTTCCTCTATTAGGGCCTCAGTTTACTCATCTGCCAAATGATGGGCTTGGACCAAATTGATCTTGAAAAGGAAGCTCCATCTTTTAATTTTTTCATAGCAAAATACTTTTTCCTAAAAACATCTTGCTGGGAAGCCCAGCATGCAACATAAACAGAAGAATTTCTGCTCTGGTAGAAGTGAGGGCAAGAGGGCCCAGACCTCAAGTCTATAGACCACAGTGTGAATACTTTTGAACTAGATGCTCTTGAAAGTCTCTGCCATCTTTAAAATTCTATGAATTTATTATTTTGTCATTCACCACATTCTAGGGCCAGTGGGGGTGTGGATAGGCAATGATGATGAGTTGAGAATTCATTCATTCAACACATATTTGAGAGTTTTCAGAAGTCTAGGCACTATACCCATGAAAGAGTGGGTAAACAACATGAAAAAAAAGCATGCAGATTCTAAGATCCAATCAGATGGGTTTTCTAAGACAGTCTCTCAAGTCTTCTTTCATTCCCACTGTACCTTTATCACCTCCCCCGAAAAAAGGACATTGCATCTGAGCATGTGGAAGGAAGAATATCATGACCTTTATGTACATTAGGACCATCGTTTTTCCATTACAGGAGTAAAGTCTTTAGCTTGAATGAGTCAATTTGCCCAAACCTTTTCAACTGTGAATTAAGTAATCTAAATATTACTCTGAGATAATCTATGGTAATTTCCACTCTACTTTGGTCATTGTAGTGAAGCCAATTGCAAATAAATTAAAAAGCAATAGAAAATCAACCAAGAAGTTCATTGACTTGCAAAGTCCATGCAATGTACTTCCCATGTCTTAGTCAATAAACATACTAGACTGAGAAATAAGTGCCCAAATACCAAGCTAACAATTTTGAGTAAGATCTTGCTCAAGACCCAATTTACCATCCCAGTTTTCTGACAAACAAGGAAGTCAGACAGAAGGTAAGCTGTACAGTAACAACTATGATAGGGTTAGATATGTTGATGGCATGAAATGGGATAGCAATATTCAGATAAATTCTAGAGATATTCGGAAGATAGACTCAGCAAGACTTGATGTTTTATTCCCTATAGACCACAGGCAGAAGGAAAGGGTCAAATATGAATTTGTTTTCTTATTTGTATAACCAGATAGATCAGGGTTACCCACTGCTCAGATAAGAAACACAGGATAAGGAGCTGACTGAGGAAGAAGAAAGTGAGGTTAGTTTAGACATTTTCAATTTAACTTTCCCATGGAACTTCAAAGTGAGGTCCTGTATCTCAAAGTGGGATCACAGACATTCCCAGGGATCTTTTACCTCATTCAATTGTCTGTTTTGACTGTGATGGTAAAAATTTATAGAAATAAACAAGCACTTTTTGGATCATACAGTGGAATGGAATTAAATAATAAATGATGCATTCAAGTCAAGTGAAGGCAAATGATGCCATGGCCAACTGTTAAATACATAGGTATATACAAACATTTCACCATGGTTTAAAAAGGGAAATGTTGTGGCAAAACTGAGTCATGCAATATAAGCATGCTGAGTCAAAAAGAATCTGTTCTTAACAGTCAGCACCATATCACGATAATGTTAACAAAACAAAATTATCTGTCACATTATGCTGTGATTTTGTAGATTTTGTTATATTTAATTATTTGAAATGTCATTTTAGCTTTAATTATAAGGAATACTCACACTCATACACACACACATGTGATTTATAACCTTAATGTATTCTTATAAGAATAATTAAAGTCAATACTTGGCATCTGGACTCATTTTCTCTCTTTTAAAAAGAATCAACATATTCAAGTTTTCAAAGCAAATGTGAAAAACATGGCTAAAGCTCAAGACTTGTATTTGAACTGGACTGTATATATATGTGTGTGTGTGTGTGTGTATGTGCATATAGATAGATAGACAGGTATATGAACCTATCTACAGATAACATTAAAGTCATGAAACTAGGAAAGAGCATAAGTAGATAACAAGAAAGAGCCCATCACAGAGCTTTGAAAACCATTAATATTTAGAAGTGGAGCAGCGAGGGAAGATGAGCCAGGAAAGGAGACAGAGAAGGAGCAGCTGGAGAGAGAAAGGGACAACCAAGAAAGCGCACTGTAGTGAAAGCTGATAGATAGGGCATTTCAGGGAAGAGGTAATGATCCACACACAGTAGCAAATGCTGAGAGGTCATCTTAGAAATCACTCAGAATTAACTATCAACTCTGGCTGAATTCTTCCAGTTTATGGATATGGGACTACTCATCCTCTACCCACAAGTCACTCCTACTTCTGTCACATAGTCAATAGCTGACGAGCTAAACAGCAAGTGAGCCTTAACAATACCCCTCCCACATGCTTGTAGGCTGGCTCTTGTTGCGGGTTTGCATCTTTTGGTTACAAGCCCAGCTCCACCTGTCCACCGTGGCACCAGCTTGATGCTGACTCTCACCTTCCTGAGTTCTAATACCTGAATCTTCTGACATCCAACCTGCTTTCCAAAACTTTCATTATGGCCTAGTTTGGGGTCTCCCCTAGTCTGCATCAGTTGATCAGTCCAATTTGCAGACTTTAGCCCCTGTCTTCACCCGTTTTTCTAGTACAAAACAGACATCAATTTCAGCATAGAGAATTTCATGTAACTGCATTTGGCCTTCATAGATCCTTTTACGGCCTCTTTTCCAATCAAGGTATTTCCATTCTACCTGAACTACTTCTCCTGCTTAAATCCCTTGTCCGTTGTCACCAACATTCTGTTATAACAACAAAAAAAGTAAATAACCAAACATCTCCAATATTCAGAATAAAATTGTCAGTTCTCTGTATTTTCCTTACATTTTCTGACTTATTCCTTTCTGCATAAAGACCCATTCTTCATACTGTACTCTACTCCATGCCTTTAAATCTACTTTATTCCACCACAGCAGCAAAGAGATGACTGTCAGCTAAATTGCACTTTCCATTAAGAAAATTAAGTAGCTTTTTAAAAAGAGCAAGATGACATATTTCAGCCCAGCCACTGCATTTACTGCAGAGTTTGTTTTAAAAACTTGCCGTACAACTTTAAGACTATATGTGTGGCTTCTTCATGGGTCATTAGGGCACACTCTGCAGGCGTCAGCAAGGTGATTTTGTAAAAATCTACACATGTTAATGAATCCAAGTTTCATTAAATTGTTAATTACATTCCGTGAGAAACTACAGTGCTGTTACTCTCTACAATTACTGGAAATCACAGCCGAGGAAACTCTGGGAAATTGGAAGGGCGAGTACGTACAAGTTAGCAAGGCTCGTTCCTTTCGGTTTCACCTTTTGTTAACTTTGAGCATTGCCCCCCACCCCCCACCCCGCGCCTGCCCAGGATTCTCAGGCAGCTTTGGGACTATCACTTGCTGGGAAATATCACCGGAGTGAATCCCAAACTATAGAAACATTGTGCAAGGCAGTTCCTATTGAGATCTGACACACCCTCAGACTGCTGCAAACTTGGGCAGAGCCTTGAATTCCTAATTGTGCCTTACACTTGTCATGTTAAGCACCAAGAAAAGCACAGACAGAAGTCAGAACTGAGTTTCAGTCCTGGCCTTGTAATATGCTAAAGCAGGGAAAGTCCGCTCACTCACCTTCCTCAGGAGTAGGTTCCTGCCTTGTAAATGGCACAGAGATCCATATTCTGCCTACCTGCTCTAATTTGTGAGGGTCAAGGAAATTGCATCCTTTCAGGAAGAGCTCCCCGCTGGACCTGAGAATCCCTGCAAGTCCTTGCTGACGGTGCCCGAGTGCAAGCCTTATCAGTCCCCTGATACTATTGTCTCTGTGGCTGGTCACATAGGCAACTAAGTAGGTCAAGGTGACCAGAGCACGACTCCCGTGTAAATGCTCACTCTATGGTAAAATGACACTGGCTTGGTTTGTTTGCTGCTTGTTACAATGTTTTCTTCTTGCACAAAACATCCTTGAGTCCTTGGCCCTAGTTTCCTCAGCTCTGGTACAGTGCAACCCACCATGTGCCCAGCATCTTCTTGGCCCTGTCTCATTACCCCATGGGACTTGGAAGCAGGGAAACCGTACAACTGTGCTGATGTTTATTTACCTTACTTGGTGTGCTGTGGGAACCTGCTTTGCTTTAATTCATTAAGCCCCATTATCAATTTCCAACACTCTCAGTGTTATGACAGGTCTAGTCCTTGCCTTCCCCCATGAAGTGGGTCCTTTCTTCCCTTAAAGTCCTCGACCTTACCATCTTCTTCCACATATGGTATCACAGCTTTGGTTATCATCTATGTGATAAGGATCCCAAATTTATGTCTTCAGCTCTTCTCTCCTATGTTTCTAGACCTTATATCCATCTGCCCACTGAACAGCTCCCCAGATGTCCCACGTGTACCTCCAGGTCTGTCTGTCCACATCTGAGTTCATTGTCCCCTTTGTCCCTCACTCAGATCTGCTCTCCTTCCCCTTCTGCCTATCTTGGTTACTAGAACCAGCGACTGACTGCCAGTTCTCCCCAGAGAAAAAACATGGATAATTCTCGACCGTTCCTTTCCCCTCATCAAACCCCCCAGAACACACACATTCAATTAGCCAACATATTCCTTAATTTCTACCTGTTTACTATGTCTCAATTCCATTTCTCCTCCTCCATCCCCATTGCCACTGTTCTAATATCATTACCTTCTGCTTAATACACCTTCTTTCTTTCCCTAATACATGACAAGTTTATCTCTGGTTTGGGAATTCACATCTGCTCATCCCTCCACTTGTTCAAATTGTATAACATATCATCAGTACCTGGCTTCCACTTATCTCACCAGCATCATCTTTTGCCACCAGCCTAACACCACTAACTTGTGCCCCAGCAAGAAAAAAATTACTTGCTGGTTTCTAAACTTGTAAAGCTATTTTGCTCTTCCTTCTCCTCTATGATCCCTCTTTAAGGGCCGACTTCTTGTCCCAGCTGCTGGGAATTCCATCAGTGAACAGCCCTCAGCTGGCAACCCCCTGAAGGAATGCCTCCGTTGCAGAGGGCTGCCTTGGCCAGGTCACACCGCTTCCTAGGAGAACTCACATCTAATGACCAATGCAGAGGTAGAAGAAGATGAACACCTGGGCCCAAGATGGGACCACTCATAACCCTGTGAGGCCATCTCAGCTTCCGAAGGCCTTGTAGGAACCTCCTCCGCCTACATCACAGCTGGACTTCTCCCTCTGATCAGTCTGGCTGCTTCTCCTTCCTTCCCTAAGTATTGAACCCACAGGCACTCCTTAATAAAGAGCCGGCACACTAAACTCCAACTCAGAGTCTGCTTCCCAGGAAACCCAAGCTATGACACCATCGCACTTGCTATTTCTTCTTCAGGACAGCCTGCCCCTCTGCTTATCTTCATGGTGAATACTTAATGATCCCTTAAGAATTAAATCAAGCATCACCTCTTCCATGACCTCTTTCTTGAACTTTCTCCTCCACTGCCGCCCCCACCAGTGGAGGTCATAATTACATTACCCTTCTTTTGTGCTACTATAAGGTTTTGTAGAAAATTCTGCCAACACACTCATCACAGAGCATTAGGTTAGTCACTTGCCTGACTGTATCTCTTAATTAGACCTGGTACTCCTTCATGTGAAGATCTATATCTTGTCTGCCTATATATCCCCACTGTCTAGCACAGTTATTGACACATAATTGGGGCACAATAAATACCCATTGGATTACAACATTTCAGTGGATGTTGGGAAATGGCATTTCAGGTACATTGGATATGGATTTTATATACATATACAAAAAGCCACCAAGCCATGGCAGTGCATGATATGTTCACGTATCAGTTACATTAACTCATTCAACAAATATTTTTGAGTATCTACTATGTGCCAATTGCCATATTTTTTACAGAGGGCACAGAGATAAACAAGACACATATAATATAGTCCCTTTACAATTTAGCAAAGAAGACAGACACTAAGTCACTACAGGAGTTATGACTGTTACACAGGAGAAGTGCAGAGCATTATGGGATTCTATAGCAGGGTGGTCTAGTCTAGCCTAGGGGGCTTCGATAAAGGCTTAACAGAATAATGCATTTTTAAGCTGAAACCTTAATAGTAAAAGTTAGCTAGGCAAAGGAAGGAGGGGAAGAGTGATCCAAGAAAATAATAAAATAACAGGTGTCAGGACCTTGAGGTAGCAGAGTATAACATGTTCAACGACAGGAGAGAAATGCCAAGAACTGTCACTGGAAAGGTAACTTGGAGCCAGAATATTTTTAAATGTTAACTAATGGAAACACATCAGAATTTTATTTGACAGAAACCTACATCTATTGAAAAATAATGTAATCAAATAGCAACATGATTAGCTGCTTCACTGATGACAGATTAGAAAAAAGAGGAACTGGAGGCAGACTAATTACAATGCTGTTTATTAATTTATTTATATTTAGAAAATATATTTAGGTGAGAAGTGATGATGGCTTCAACTAAGGCAGTGGCAGATGGGACTGAGGGAAGGTTTTACACAGTGGAGAGATTGCTGCAGTGGGATTGGAGGGCTCGACGGCTTAAATGAAGGTAAAGAAGAGGAACAAACTGAATAAGGCCTTGGATTGGCTTGCAGAATATCGGAGGAAGAGAAATGAAGAGTTCTTCTCTGCCAAGACGGAGAAATGAGTTAAGAACTAAGACTCTATATGCCAACTATTTCTCAGTAAAACAGGGGACAAAAAGAACTAAGACTCTAGAAGGAAAAAAATGGATTTATACAGCTAGGCACAGTCAGGTGTTTATGGAGAATAAACATGATTTTCTCTTTATAGAGAAGTCAAAATAGCACAGCCATAGGAGTTGCATTTTGCCCACACCAACCTTAGGTTAGTTCTTCATTCAGCTAAGACATATTTATTGAGCCCTGCCTGCCATGTGCCAGGCACGGGGCCAGGCACCAAGGATAGAGCATTGAAAAAGAAAGATTCATTTCCTGAGATCATAGAACTTAATTTTACCAAATGAATAATCTGATCAATTTATATTCCAATGATTCCCTGTTCTATGTATTTTTATAATTTTGATAAATTCTCATCAGTGCAGACTGTAAATATGTGTCATTGTGTTAAACTGTAAACCTACTAGGAGAGATAAATGCATCGCCAGTATTTATTTTCAATATTCACCCAACAGTCACTCTTCTGTATAGTAACACAGAGCCTGCTTAAAGGAGTTTTGTGAACTGATTCCAAGCACCCAACCAAATTATCAAGATTAAATAGAGATTAGGCACTGTCAGTATGTGGGTTGCTTTTCAATTAAAATCAGTGATGGTTATTTTAATACACTCTTCTCTCTGGGGAGAGTTTCCAAATACAGTAAGTGCTGCTAAATGAAGTGTTTCTGGCTGTTGGTTAGACACAATTTTGAGCAAGTAGAAAAAGTAAAATGCCCAATGCAGGCAGAAAAAAAAAAAGAGCACAGTGTATCTATTTCATAGTGCCGTATTCTTTGACTTCTGGGAACTTGTTATTCTGGCCTTGAGAAAGGACTGTGGTTGTGGCTTGCCAGGTCTGCCTCTTGTGATACAGTTGCAACTCTGAGGCCTCTGCAGGCCCATATTTAAGTAATGAGGCCACCACACACCCTCTTACTGTCCAAATGAAAAGGTGGCTATCAGGAAAAAAAAAGGCACAAAACCTCACTCCTCATCAGAACCAAAAATCAAACAGGAAATCATTTGCTTAATCTCTGCTCTGCACATCATGAAATATAATGCCCTCATTGGCATGTTGTTTTCATTTGTGAAATGTAAATGTCAGGAAAATGATCGGTGGATCTTTAATAAAGCATTAAATTAATTAACTGTCCCTGGGGTGTAATGACATACCTCCTAGTGGCATACATCTTGGCCTCGTAGCCAGGCCAGCATGGTACACCTTTACTCATGGCTGTATTGTTTTAAAAACAGAATGGAAGGCTTTCAGGACACATCTCTAAAGAAGCAGAACAACTAATGTCTAGCTTTTCTACATGAACCAGAGCAACCATTTAAACTGAAATCTGTCAAACAGTAAAATCCATAGTGATAGTGTCAGATATGCTTCTTGGAGCTTTAGACACGCTACCTCATTTATTACCCACAACAATTTCGGAGGCAGCTACTACTCTGTCCACTTTTTCAATGTTGTAAGTGCTTAAATCTCTCATCCACAGTTGTCTAACAGTTGTCTAGCTAGTTACTACACAGTCAGGGTTCAGCCTATATCCGACTCCAGAGTCCATGTCCTAAACCACAGTGCCATCTTCATTTGAAGATGATCCTCCCAGCAGGAGGATTGAATTTACTACACTCCTTATGCCCTCCACTAGTTACCTTGGACTGTAAACTATGTAATCATCTTATATTTCCAAAACCCAAGTAATTAGTCCCTCTTGGACCATTTCCATATCCATTCAGTAGAGAGAGCAGAGCACAAAGACCGAACAACACGGTTTCCAGAGCGGCCGCACGGCCTAGAATGCCTACCTCCACACTCTTCATAATGTGAGGAAATAAAGCCGTTAAGCTGTAACTTGTTTGGGGAGGGTGTTTTTTTTTATTGTGTTCAGCCAAATACAATCACCGCAGCAATACAGGCATTCAATAAAATGTCTGAGACCAAGGATCTTCTGAAAACACA
The DNA here is from genome assembly GCF_030020395.1 of Manis pentadactyla. NCBI lineage: Eukaryota > Metazoa > Chordata > Mammalia > Pholidota > Manidae > Manis > Manis pentadactyla. The sequence goes on from NC_080038.1 coordinate 140,221,765, forward strand.
CACACAAATATTCTAACTGAAAAAAATCTAAACATGTATATGATTTTAAAAAACATACAAAGCATGTTCAATAATATGTGGACATGGTACAAAACCCAAATAATAAAAAACAATGTACAGTGAAAACTCAGTCTTCTTCCTGCCCACCCAGAATCTAACTCACCCAGTCCACTCCACAGAGGCAACAGATAAGTTCCTTCTGCACTTACCTTTCAGCAATTTTCTATAAATCACAAACTGAAGCATACTATACATTTTCCACCTTGACTTTTCTCCCTTAGAAATGTGTCTCAGAGATCATTCCATATCATCAATCACTGCACTCTTTATAATGGCTGCATAAAATTCCATCACATCTATATATTGTCACTTATTTGATAAGTGCCTTATCAGTGGACATTTAGGTTACTTCTAATCTTTTGCTATTATAACAATGCTACAGGACTATGGCATACCAAGCATGGAATGGGACACAGTGGGAAGAATCACTGTGACAGGCAGTATTTTAACACTGACATAGTTTAGAATTAGTTGAATATGATGATAAAAAGGAGACCAACATTTAGTCATTTTTTCAACTGTTCTTAAATTCCCTGCCACAGAACACCCTTATCATCTCTTTTTCCTTGGTAAGCAAATGTTCTGGTGAATAACCTTCTACATAATGCTTTATGCACATATACTAGTTTATATGCACTAAAATTTTGATAGATAGCAACAAATTGCTCCCCAAAGGGGTTGTATCAATATACATTTTCTTCAGGAAGGAATGAGAATGCCTGTTTTCCCCACACTTCCAGCAAAACTGCAATGTTGAGCTTCTTTGTACTTTTCAATTCTGATAGGCAGAAATGGTCTTCTGTTTTAATTTATATTGATTTCATTATGCATTATTTCATGTGTTCATAAACTATTGTCCCTGTGAATTGCCTCTTCACGTTTTGTTGACTTTTTAAGATATAACTCATATGACATAAAATCCACCCATTTAAAGTGTACTACTCAGTGGTTTTTAGTTTATTCACATGATGGTACAAATATTACCACTATCTAATCCACAACATTTGTCCATCTTTTCATAGTTTATAAGGGTGGAGAGTAATTGATTAGAGATCTTTTATCTCTTTTAACATTGGCATTTACAAATGTAAATTTCCCTCTGTTTCAGCTTCATACCATAACTTTGGTAAGAGAGGTTTTTTGTTTCATTCATCTCAAAGTATATCCTTTTTTTCTTTATAATTTCTCCTTTGAAACGGTGTTTATTTAGAAATTTGCCATTTAATTTTTATATATTGGCAAATTTCCTTCTTTTTTGATTTCTACTTTTATTACTCAGTTATAAGGAAACATACATTTTATTATTTCCATATTTAAATGTATTGAAGGTTTTTTTAATGGCCTAATAATGTATGATCTATGCTGGAAATCATTCCATGTGCACTTGAGAAGAATGTATATTCTTCAGTTGTTAGGTTGTTCTATAGATGTCCATTTGGTGTAGTTGTTTATGATGATGTTCATATCCTCTACTTCCTTATTCAGCTTTTGTTTAATTGTTTTATCCATTATTGAAGGCAAGGTATGGAAGTCTCCAATTATTATTGTTAAACTGCCTATTTCTCCTGTCAATTCTGCCAATTTTTGTCACATTTCTGTCACAAGATTTTATTCAAAGAGTATTCTGATAATTATTGCATAATTATCCATATGAAATTTAGAATCCGTTTGTCCATGGTAAGAAAGAAATCCTTGAGATTACATTATTTTTGTGTATCAGTTTATAGAGAACTTTCATTTTTAAAATATTGAGCTTTCCTATCCAAGGTGATAGTATTTGCACTTATTCATATCGACTTTATGTCCATCAATAGAGTTTTAGTGTTTTAGTATCTTCTCCCTATACAACCCTACACATTTCTGGTTGAATTTGTATCTGTATATATTATGTTTTTTATGTGAATTAACATATTCTTCAATTGTGTTTTCTAATGCATTGTTGTACATATGAAGGGAAGCTATTGTTTTGTTTCTAAAAACTTTGTAACCAGTCTCTTGCTGAAATTTCTTTGCCTAACCATTTTGCAGTTGATTCTCTTACTGTTTACAAATATGTAACCATATATGTCTTAAAATCATGATAATTTTCACTTTTATTTTCTAGTCATTATACCCCTTTCCTAATACTACTGGCTGGCACTTCCAAAAAATGTTCAATATCAGTAGTGATTGTAGACATCCTGATTTTGTTTCTGAGGTTAATGAAAATAATTCTAGCATCTTACCATTAAGCAGGATGCATTTGGGGGACGTTTTGAAGTATGTGTGATTCATGTCACTTTGGGAGATGTCTCTCTCAATTTTATTAAGATTTTTTAAATGAATAAACATTGACATATATGACGTGACTTTTCATTGTTTATGAAAATGCTCATGGATTTTCTCCTTCAATTTATTAATGCAGTAAATTATATTAATAAATTCCCATATATGAAACCATTCCTATTTCCCACTTGGTTGTCTTCTATTTTTCTTTTAGTATGCTGGTGTATTCTACCTGATAATGTTTTCTTCAGGGTGTTTGTTTTGAAATTCAAATGTAATTGGTCTATAGTTTTTTGTGTGTTATCCTCTTCAAGTTTTGATATTTAAAATATAATGACAATAAAAAATTGAGAAGGTTTTATCTCTACATTCTAGGAAATATTAAATGAAACTACTCAGTAAAATTCATCAGTGAATCTTTCTAGGACTAGTGCTTTTTAAGTGGCAGCTCTTAGATAACTTCCAATTTTCTTCCATGGTTTTTTATTCCCTATTTTCACTTGATTTCAAAAAGGAATGTCAAAAATATTATTACTATGTTATTTTTAATGAAAACTAGTCTCCATGAAAGGTTGTAACCTAGGAGTGTTGGAACTTCCCTTCTTTGGAGCCTTTCCAAAATATAGAGCCATAGGTCTCACTCCTAGAGATTTTTAGTAGGGCTGGAGAGAAGCCCAAGTGGGTTTTTTTGTTAGTTTTAACAAGGTTCTCAGGCAATTGTGGCATACGTGTCAACAAGGGCTCTAATTTTTCTTCTAGATCTGGTATTTTGACTTTATATATTATGAGGTAGCTTCTTTAAAAAAATAGAGCACTTAGTGCCAAAGAAGCCATGACTCTATGAGACATTGCCATAACTTTTTGCTCATTGATATACCTTTCATAATTTTCAAGTAATAAAACATATAGAAAAATTTATTAGAGTTGTACTAGCTTAGAATCATACCATCTATTGTCTCCTTTCTCCTGCCTCCATCACAGACACATGCACACACAGACACACACATACACACACAGAGGTAAACACACATACATATGCATGCTTACAGAAATATGTATACATACACACACATGCTCATATGCAATCATATATAGACACTCCATACCCACGCACACTCAACAATGTTCACCCATGCACACATGTGAACAATCATGCACACATGCACACTCACACATATGAGCACCTGAACATGTAAAGACTCATGTGTGCTCACATGTGTGCATTTTTGTACACTCTCACATGCACATACACCCACTCACATATACTTTCTTCAAGAATGTATAGTGACAAGGATAAGGGCCTTGGCCAGACTTTGGGCCAAGTCCTGGCTGTGCCAATGACTGCTCATACGACCTTTCTGACCCTCAGTTTACTCATATTATTACAAGCCCCACCTCACTAGACCACAGTGAGAATCAAGATAGAAAATATCTATAAATACTCTATAGACTAAAAAGTGCTACTCAATCATGTATTCCTTGTACAATGTCATTTTTATAGAGACTTGTTTTTCTTTACCAAACCATTCAGTGTGATTTGGACATCTGTTAGTACCTTGTAGATTAAATATTCAAGACACTTATAGTTTTAACTTAACCCAACCTGTGAAGCAAGCATGGTGGAATTTGTATTCTAACCAAGTTCTCTGACCTCTGGGTGCCTTGCCCCAAGCATCTTCAGTGTTTTACTGCACCTTCTGGGACTACCATGCTGATGCCATAAAGGACATCACACCCAGATGGCAAATCAAGCCTAACCAGTTTTAGCTTTTAAAAAATTGGCTTAAAACACTAAATGGAAATACTATGGATGTGGCTCAGGAGGACTGCAGAGCCCTCTATTACTTCTTTTTCTTCTGAAATCCAAAAAATTTAATTAAATAAAAAAGGTGAACATGAGAGATGCATTGTTGGAGAATATAAAATTATACTGCCCATATGTTTGAATTTGAAGGTACACTACCTTGAGAAGGCTGAGAGTTGCCAAGCATGAGAAATTTATTGCTTGGTTCTCTTGCCCAGAATAACATTCATTCCATTTCAAATGTCACTGAAGTACATTTATGTCCAAAGAAAGATACCTAATCAAACTGACAATGACTCAGTGATCAGCATTGGGCCAGAAATTATTTTATGAAGTATCTGCCATGCAAATTAATGGGGAAACTTAACAAAGATGATACCTCATGTCTCATCAGACATCACAGCAATTTCTCAAAGCCAAAAGCGTGCCTTTAAAAAAAACCTGCAAGTTCTTTTGAGGTTATATTAATGGTCCCACTACCCAGAGCAGATTTGGCTTACAATTTGTAGAGAGCCTTTCTAAATATACTATATTTTTTCATTGAGATGGTTCATTTTATGTGTCAACTTGACTGGGCACAGGGTGCCAAGATGTCTGGTCAAACATTATTTCTGGTGTGTCTGTGAGGATGTTTCTGGATGAGATGAATATGTGAATTGGTGGACTGAGTAAAGCAGATGGCCCTCTGCCATATGCCCATGCCTCATCCAATCCAGTGAGGCTCTGAGAATAACAAAAGGCAAGGGAGGGAGAAGTCTATCTCTACCTTAGTCTTCGGACTGGAACATAGCATAGGTCTTCCTCTGCCTTTCGACTCAACTTCAGAATGGAACTTACACCACTGGCTCTCCTGGTTCTCAGGCTTTTGACTCCCACTGGAATCATACACCATTGGCTCTCTGCGGTCTGGACTTCCACTGGTTCTGTTTCTCTGTAGAACCCTGACTAATACACAGATAAATGCAAGGCTCTTTTATTACAATTCATGAAGCCAGGGAACAGAAGACATAGCTATAGATGTTCAAGATGAAGAGTATCAAAACAAAGTCAACTGAAAAAGCCGGACAGTTTTACATTGTTGTGGAAATAAATTTCAAACTCCTTGGAAGCAAACTCACTGAGAAGAAAGAAATAAAATATATACAGGAAGAAAATATGGATCTGCTAAGGGTAAGAACAAATATTTTTACAACAGTTTAAAGTTCACAAAGACTTTTCCCTATATCATCTCATTTAATCCTCAGAACAACCCTGTAAAACAAGAAGAACAAATATATTCCCCATTTTTTAGATAGCACCTTGACTTGCAGTTGTCAGCTAGTTCAAGACTCCAAAGAGTCTTAAAAGCAAATAAACGGAGCAGGAAAATGTATAATAGCTACAGAAAACAAAGCATATTCTCTAGCATGTTTTTCTACCTTCAAATCTAAATCAAAATTATTTAGAACACTGATTTTCAAACTTGGCTACACATTAGAATCACCTATGGAGGTATAAAAAAAATAGTGATGGATTCCACTCCCAGAACTTGGCTAGTCTGGGCCTCAGGCTGGGCATCATAATTTTTGCAAGGAATCTAGGCAACTATAAGTTGCAGCAGTTTAGGAACCACTGTCCTAGAACACTACACCAAGCTTTAGAATCAAGGTCTTTATCACCTCCATTATTGAATTAAAGATGCAGCAGTATTTTAATGCTTAGAGAAAATCCATAAAAAACAAAACTTTTTCTTTCATTCAAGGAATTATATGCACTTGGCATTATGGAAACTCAGAAATGAGTCTTACCTCAGAAGGTTCACAGACTAGTAAAGGAGACAGGCAAATATTCCAGAAGCCATATGACAATTTCATACATGTGTTACTTACAGTATGAACTAAATGCTACAAATTTTAGGAAGCAACTGGTTGATGTAAATGCTGGGAGAAGTTGGGAAATTCCAAAAAGAGAATAGTTGTGGAGCTAGACATACTCTGAAAGATAAATAAGTCAGAATGTTAGGTCAAGGGTAGGATATTTGTGAGATGTGGGGGACAGAGATTGGAATACCATAGAAAAGAAAATGAGATGGGGGAGGAGAAGGGGAAGTAATTTGATAAGGTTAAATCACAGGATGGAGTCATGGAACAAAAAGAGACTAGGCTAGAGAGGTAGGCTCATTTGCTCATTGGTTACTTTAAGTAATAGGTTCATATGGTGAAAAATTCACACTTCCCAAATGTCTGTTTAATAAAGAAAGCTCAGTTCCTGGTTCCTAATCCCCAAATCATTAGTGATAGTTTTTGGTATATTATTTCCACAGCTATGTTGTGAATATGCATAGTTAGTGGCCCACTCTCAGTCTACAAGGACAGATGTTCAAAATATGGAATTCCCCCTTAAGTGACCTGGATTTTTATGTGAGCCTCCATTCAATCAAGTAGAGGCCATCAGTCTCACCTAAATCAACAATGTACTCAACCACACACACAAACACACACACACACACACACATACACATACTGTTTTCCTAGATGGGTTCTGACTTCTAGGAATTTAAATTTACTTGGTCTCAAACCTTTGGGGAAGGAACCTGTGGGTATTCGGTCTGAGTTATCATCCACCCATTCTGGCAGTCCAGAAAATCCTTCCCTCCCCGTCCCTCCCCGTCTCTCCCCACCTCTCTGGCTCTCCTTCCTTCTCCTTTTCCTCCTTTTTCTCCTCCCTCTTCCTCCCTCCCCTCGCCTCCCATCCCCACCTAGATGCCAGATCAGAACTTGGAGGCTCCCCAAGCTAAGCTCTCAAGAAATTCAAAGAGACTCGGGGGTTTTCCACTTCTGTGCTGTTCTGAGGAATGGAGAAATCACTTACATCCCCCACCACCTCCCTAAACACAGGGAAAGCTCTCCGAGGCCAGCTCATGCGGGCAGCCTATGCCAGAAGTGCAGAGTGGTGGCTGTAAGGGTGTTCTACATGGCCATGCAATGCTTCCATTCGTTGCTTATTTTTTGCTTTTAAATGTGAGCTAGTTACAGCACGTAAACATTAGAGTATTGCTAATAAAACCTAGATTTCTAGCTTCTCTTGAATCATCAGAAGATCTGGCAACACTGGGCTTGTCTTCTCACAAGGCAATAAGGGACTAAAGCTGGTAATCCCAGCATGAGTTTTCCTACTGACTGTTCCCAAAGGGCCCACAATGGTCATTTAAACTCTGACCTGTTACCTGTAGGAATTTAAGTTTTTAGTTTCTGTCATACTACACAACTTTTTCTATTCTACCATCTGGCTTCTTCCATGAACTCTCTTTGGGCAATGATTTACACATTCCCATCACTTTTCAACTCCTATTAACCATAACTTGTCCCAAGAACTTATAAGATCTTTTCACTCCCACTTCCCCCCACCACCTGCCCTAGGCCAGGGGATAGTGTCGAGTCTTGAGTGGATACACTCTTTGATCAGCAGAAATTACACAGCACTGCTGAGTGGTCTGTGCACCTGTATTTGCCCTTTCTGTTTCTCCAAGAGGACCTCGGCCTTTGAAACTCAACAGCCAGGAAAATTATTGTGTTTTTTTTTTGTCCTGTACTCTCCTTTCCTTCAGGGAAGAAATATAAAATGCCTTAGCTCTTGGCTGAGTGTGAAAAAGGGCAATAGGGTAAAAGGAAGTAGGGAAAAAGAAGTTAAGTATATCATATTAGTTATAATACACATATTATTTATAACGATCAAATAACATATACATACTATTTATAATATATAGTCCTTATACAACATAAGTATATACGTATATGTGTGTGTATATATATTTTTCTTCCATTTCTTTTGTTTCACTTAACATATCTTAGATATCATTCCACATTTATGTATGTGTGTAAATTATTTTTATCAACTGAATAATATTCCAATAAGTAGATATGCCATGATTCACTTACCCAGCCTCCTATTCGCAAGTAATAAAATTTCCTACTTCTTACACTAAAACATCCTAATAAAGTTCTCTGCACATATATGCAAATATATCTATAAGATAACCCCTAGAAGTGGGGCAGCCAGGTATGAAGAATTTTTTGTTTTTATAGGTATTACCAAATTGCAGTCACCAAGTAGAAGCACACCAATTATAATGTCTTCAGTAGTTTAAGAGCATACCTGTTTCTCCATATAGTCACCATGTTTTGCTTTTATTATTATTATTTTATCTTTGCAATTTGGTAAGTAGAAGGTAGAATGTAGGTTTTTTTAATTTTCAATTTGCCTTTTTCTATAGTCATGAGGGGATCTGAACAGTCCATGAGGTGGAATGTATGATTAGTGGTTTAGGGAACCAGCACATGGCCTTTTTCTACCTTCCCCATGTGTCTTATCACCTTGCCTTTATACTGCCACCTCTAAATCTTTTCCTTACAGTGTCATCAACTAGGCAACAAAAATGCTACTTCAGGAGAACCTACTCAGAGAAATGATTGCCCTCATCTTCACTCCAATATTTCATAACCCCTACTAAAGACAGGCCCTACCCAGTTAGGTCTTTTGGCAATGATCGGAACTCTTTCAGACAGATGACTCTGGAAGATTGATTAGAAAGGCAAGAGATTGGAGGCAGGGCAGACCAGTTATGAGGCTATGGCAATCACCCAAGGGAAGAGAAAATGTTCCAAATTATGTCAGAAGTAGGAATGGATAGGGATCACATGTTGAAACCTCTTGAGAGTAACTCAACAGGACTCAGTAACTAATATAAGGGCAGAGGAAAGGGGAGGTTTTAGAGATGATGCTAAGATTGTTGCCTTGTACTGCTATATCAATGATGAGGCCATTAACCAATTCAACAAACATAGAAAGTGGAAGAGAACCATTTTGAATTTGACCATTTTGAATTTAAGATGCCTACAGAATATCCAAGTGGAGAGACTCAGGAACCATTTCAAAATTGGGGTCTTCTATTTTAGGTGATGTGTAAAGGATCAAAAGTGATCTGCATTTAAAATCTTATGTAAGAAAAATTGGACTTAAAAAAATTCAGCTTATGTTCTATATTTAAACATACTGATGAAAAAGAAGATAAAATAGTGTCGAAGAAAAATAAAATGTGTTAAGGATATACTGAACTACAATGAAATATGCTTACACATTTTTATTAAAACAGTTCTAAATTTTCCACCTTGCAACTGTGTCTATAAAACAAGGACAGTAAAGGAAACAATTACTTGATTAAGCACAGTAAAAAATGCCTTCACACAAAGACTCCCACTGTCACAAAGTAAGCATGGGTATCTGTTCTCTTCCTCCTCCCCACCAAAAAGAAGAGCTACAGTTTTAGAAAACCTTGGATGGAGCAAGAGAGACATTTACAAGCAAAATACCAAAGTAGAAACCTTAAAGGACGAGTTTACCAGATTTGACTACCAGAAAATGTAAAGCTCATGCATGGGAAAAAAAATCATTACAAAATAGCAGACAAATGATAAAATGGGTAAGTATTTGCAAAATATGACATACAAAGAGTTAATATCTTAATATAGAATAAACTTTTACAAATCAACAAGAGAAAAATGACAATCCTCCACCAAAAAAAAACACAAAGTGATCAAATAGACAACTCATAAAAGAAAAGGTACAATTATCCAATAAACAATGTAGAAATGTAGAAAACATTCTATCTCACCAGAATTCCAGGAAAATAATTAAGATGATACAATATTTTCACCTAACATAACTTCAAAGTTATAAAAAGTAAGGTCCTCTCATGAGCTCATGATGGCAGCATAAATTGTACCACTTCCTATAGAATAACTTGGCAGCAGATATCAGAGGTCTTTAAAATGTTCATATTCTACCAATTTATCATAAGAAAATAGATCAAGATTTGTAAGGATCTGTATTAAAAGATGTGCATCAATTATAACAACATGATTGATGAAATAAATTATGATGCATAACAATGGAGTATAATTCAGCCACTACAAATCACTCTTCAAGTAACATTTAATGCTGACTAAAGCATGATACCAAGCAGTTTATGGAGCATAATCCCATAAATGTAAATCTGTCTTTTCCATTCCTTCCTCTCTCTCACTCACTCACTCATCCGCACACACAGAGCAATAACTACAAGGAAACACCCTAAGATGCCTGTTATGGTTACCCTGGGCAGTAGGATTATTGTTGATTGTTACTTTATTTTATAATATTCTTTATTCTCTGAAATGAACTTGTATGTTTAATAATCAGGAAAAAATTCTAGACGTGCAGCCTGTCTTCCTGCCTACTGCTATATATAACTAATAGAACTTGCAGAATTTCAACGTCTTGGTGCCATTTTCACATTACTTTCCTTTTTGGACCCAGAATGTTAAGCAGGAAGCATCCACAGGGAATATCAACTAAATTGGGCTCATTTTGAAGACAAGGATAAGGGAGGCTCATGGAGAAAAATATCCTCACCCAGAATCACATAATAAAACATCAACAGGTTAGAATAAAAACTCTGGTGTTCTGTCTGCTAACCTAGTTATCTTTTTATTACACTACATATTTGTTTATATTCCTTCTTTCTGGATATCTGATTTTAAATTCTGGCCTCTTTTCAGATTAGAATAGAACTATCTTTGAAATAAAAGAAATATAATAGCTATTTCCATTTCTCCAGGTTGCATTAATTTTAAATACACTAATTTATTTAGCTTCCATTATGTTCAGAACACGGATCCCTACCTTTGAGAAGCCTTTACTCTGGTAAAAGAAGCAGACATGTAAAGAACTAATATAAGGCAGAACAAAACAAGAGCTATGCGAGCACAGGCAGGGTACAGCAATTCTGATTATCTGAAGGGATTCCACGCCTCTGAGTCCATCACTTCACTGATTCTTTGGCACATAGAATCTTTAGTTGTTGATCTCAGACACTTGTCATTGTCTACTGATATTTTCCATTACAAGATATCTGAGAAACCAAAACAGAATGCATATGACATTGAGGGCACATCCATCTTACTGCATCTCTGCTTACAACAGCCCGCTGGACACATTCTCGGGGCTTATCCTCACATTACTGATTCCCTATTCTGTAGACACTCTTTAATTCACCTTATTTTATGAGGATTCAGAGGTTATGATAAATGTATATTGGATCTTCTATACATTGCCCAAATAATTTCTATGTATGCCATCAATATATAACGGTAATACCTACAAGGGAAAAGTCCATATGACACTGTATATGCTGTCAATCTTAGTATCAGTGTGCTAAGCTAAGGGAAACTCCTGGAAAATCTGAAACAGATACCTACATCAAGTCATTTCATTGAGAAAACCTACTGGTAGAAAGCTGTTTAAGTGCACATGGAGCTTCTCACTTCTCCCTAGAAGGAATGGAAATTGTCCTCTCTTTCTGTGGCACAGTCAGGTTTTGTTTTCATTCACTTCCAAGCATCCACTTCACCAGTGAGCCTGATGTCCTAATGCTGGGAATCTCCCTGCTACTTCATTTGTAAAATACCAGCAAAACCTTTCTGCTTTGCCTTAGGCTTTTCCATAGCATGAAGGACAAAGAGCAGTGGTTTTGAAGTCACCAAAAATTTGTTTGTGGCCCGTCTTATCCTCTTGTTCTGTGACTGTTACTCTGATATGCCTTTGTTCCTATAAAATGGTTGGCACTTCCTGCCTCATTTTCCTTGCGTTTGCTTTCCACAACCCCTTTCAAGTGTAGTCATGGTCAAAGCTTATCTACAGGTTCAAGCCCACATCCATTCCTGGCCCAATCTAAGCCAAGCCCACATGTGTTGATAGCCTCAGCCTTGCCCATGATGGAGCCCGGCAAGTGGCCCCCCCACTAATTTAGGGCTCAGTGTGCCACAAATGAACCTTAAGCATCTATCTGCCTCAATCTTTATGAACAGTTTTCTGTCTCATTGCTTGTGCCAAGCTATCCACTCTGATGCTGGTCCTGTGAATCTGATTACTCTACTAGACCCTGGCCATGCCTTCCAAGGCCCCTTGCTGATAAGTCAAGACCATATTGACTCATACTGGATTCTGCCCAACACCTGAAACACCCCACTACAATGGCCTGTTCACCAGGTAGGGTTCTCACAAAAAACATCAATATTAGGTTCAAACACCAACAAAACCCCAAGGCAGCCATGCCCTTAGGGCAACTCTGCTACTGAATTTGTAATACCCTCCTCCCCAGACTGCATCCCAACTCATACCATCTTCCGCTACTTCCTTGTCACCCAGAGGTCATGAGGTTCCAATATGCCTCGTCCCTAAGGCACCCAAGTAATGACAGCATCCACTCTGCCCACCTCACAAAGCTGTTTAAGGCATTAGATGAACAAGAAATATGAAAGTGCTTCAAAAACTTGAAAGAGTTATTCAAATGGTATTGCTTTATCCTATTGTTTATATGCAGTTGTTAAAGGCACTTTCCTTTCAAGATCCTTCAGAGAGTTGTACACTTGTAGGACTGTGAACTTCATCACTTTTTTAGCACCTACCTGGTCGGTTATATCTTTTAGGAAAGATTTAATGCTTTTTTAAGACATGATTTTCATGTTTTTTCCCCCAACATTGGCACATGGTTTTATGAAAGACTGTTTAAACATGTTTCCTCAGACGTCACTGAAAGATGTCAGCATGCTCTGTCTTTCCATCAAGGAGAAGAAGCGGAATCCTCAACAGGCAGAGTGTTAAAAATTGAAAAGGTCACAATAGCAGTGCTCACCCTCCTAATCTATATACATTCATCCAATTTATGAAACCTGAGTGGCAATTGGAAAAGCAGAGGAAAACCAGCACCACGTACATCAGAGAGCATCGTGGAAACACAGGAACAGATGTCAAATCATCTATCTCCCAGCCAGAACCATGTGATCTTCCTCAGGTGCTCCAGTCAGTACAAAACCATGACAATTCTCCTGGTTTGAATAGTTCTTTTTTAACTGTATTGCTAATATCTGCCTTCCCAAATAAAGTGTCTCTCAATGCTAGAGAAGAGACTGGTTTCCAGAGGAATAGAGGACTTTATGAAGAAAAAAATATGAAAAAACAGCACCCTTATAGTCAGTTCCCTGACAACAGCAACAAAACTACCCTAAACCATAGGGCAAGCAGTTCTCAGTTTACATGCTTTTGTACCCCACCATAATTCACACAGGAGTTAAGGTGACAGGTTCAATCATTGTCAAGTGGCCCCACAATTGAAGAGACATGCTGGTCTCCTACCTTCTCCTTCACCCTCACTCTCAGCACATATGCCAAAGAGTAAGGCTTCAGGTCCCTCAACCTTCTACTCACTCTGTAATTCAGTATTGACGCTAGCAGAGGTAGGTAGTAGGCCCTGGACCCACTTCTCGGACAAGCAGCATTTTCGCATTCAATGGATTCTCTCCTTACTACACCCCAACTTCAAGCAGTCCAATTTCCTCCTATTCTCCCCTTAAACATGAGTGTACATTTAAATCAATATGTGACTTCTCCCCTGATTCCTTCTCTTGATTTGGAAGACTGAAGACTTGGTCCTCCAAAAAATAAAGATTTGGGGATCTAAATTCTTTACCCAAGCCCCAGACTTACAACATTGCACAGCAGCCTCTTCTACTTGTATGTTGACAGGACCAGCAGAGCAGCGTGACTAAAGGCCCAGGCTCTGAGTACACATCCAGGTGTCCAAACTCGGCAGCTGTATGATTTCAGGAGTCACTTCACCGCACGATAGCTCCCTCATCTGTAAAATGGAGGTGAGACAGCAGTTATTTAAAAGTGTGTTCCTTGATATAAATGGAATGGCCCTTATAAAACATTTGTCTGGTACATGGTATGTGTTTTATGAATTACTAATGTTTATGATTTGAATTGTGTCCCCAGTTCATATATTGAAGTCCTAATCCTCAATACCTCAATTATGTGACCTTATCTGGAGATACAAAGATTTTATGTGGTCTTTACAAAGATGACCAGGTTAAAATAAGCTAAAATAAGGTCACTAATATGACTGCGTCCTTAGAAAAAGGGTAACTTTTGAGATGAAGAGAATGCCATGTGAAAACACCCGGAGAAGAAGGTCATCTACAAGCCAAGGAGAGGGGGCTGCACCAGATTCTCCTTCACATCCTCAGAAGGAACCAGCCCTGCCCATCCTTGGTTTTAGACTAATAGACTCCAGAAATGTGACACAAAAAATTTTAAGCTGCCTAGACTGTGGTATCTTCTTACAGAAGCCCCAGTGAACTAATACCATTATCATTTATAATAAAGCTGACTGCACATACACATCTCTTTCTGGTCAGCACCTCTGCCTGAGGATCCCAGAAAACAGGGTATATAAAAATAATTGTAACCTGTTTGGAAGGTTAGAGTACCCGTGTCTATTCCTGGTTATAGGCAAGTAAAAAGAAGTAATAAATAGGGTACCCATATAATTTGTCACTCAAACTGGGGTACTCTTGAGGATGAAAAGGGACATTATTAATAAATAGGCTCAATCACCAGCAAGCATCAAAACAGGACAAACCAGGACTTGAGGTCACCCTAGCAATGGAGGACAAGGATGCATCCCCCTCTTTTTCCATGAACCAAGTCTGCTATAACACAAGATTCACTAGTTCCACTAGAGCAATCTAATTAATTTAACTACATTTATCAACTAGCTTGCAAAAATATGAGTTAAGGTCAGAAGAAAAGAAGCTCAAGTTAACTACCACCATGTAACTGACTTTGACATTTTGTTCATTTCCAAAATATCCTAAAGCTAACAGAGCTCAAGTTCAGAGATTTGGACAAGTTTTGGTGTAGAGGTAAGTGGGTACACATTGATGATCAATTATTTTCTGATTCTCTAACTTGGAACGGGAGGACAAGACCAGAAGGAACTCGGTATCACACATGTGTCAACTCAGATCCAGATCATTGGCAAACTGAGGAAACAAGTCAAGGGCAAACATTACTCAGTGGGCCAAGGGAGAGAGAGAAAATTCCTTCCCACTCCTGGGTGAAGAACAGTTAGTGTGCCCCAGGGGTTGTTTCCCTGGCTTCAGTTCCTTCCTGCTCACCTTCATTGTCACATAACCACCTCTGTACAAGGGGCCTTCTCTAAACCAGAGGTTGCTGTGAGCAAAATATTTGCTCTCCATACTAATTGATTTTTTAAATTAATCGCTTCATTTAGAATCCGTTCAACCCAGCAGAGATGAGCATTTATCATTCCAGGAGGACCCTCAGCTCAGAGAGAACATCCATGACTAGTAATTAGTCAATGAACTGGTTCAGAAATCTTTAAATGATATTGAAGCTATTTTTATGAAGCTAAAATGCCATGGAACATTAAAAAGTTAAGTGACCTTCTGAACATTTTTAAAGAGAAAAAACGTAAACTTATTTGGAAAACTCTTAAGTCAGTTGATTTTAATATTTATAAGAAAGAGATTAATAAATGTACATTTCCCAAACTTACAACTGCCCTCTGCCAATGGAGAGGCAATACAGTATTTGGAAAGATGTGTCTTACAGTAAGCAAACTGGGACTCTGCCATTTTCTAGCTCTGTGGTCTTGGTTCTGAGCCTTAGTGTCTATATCTGTAAAATGGAGCAAGTAATATATCCCCTTCCTAATTTGAGGGGCTCTTATGACAATTTAATGAGATAAAATGCATGAAACCTCTTCACAAAATATGAAATATCTCATAGTTAATTTGTATTATTATTACAGAATATTTTGAAAGCACCATGGTTATTTATAAACCTTAATAAATAATTGTTGAGGTACCAAAATAATGGAATGTTCCCACCCTAATCAAACAGATGACAGAGCAATGGCATAGCCTGTAAAACACTGCAGACTCCCTTTTCCTCCACTATCCTCACCAAACTCACCCTAAATGTAATGCTGCTAATGACCGACACACCCCATGAGGAGCACTTCGATAAAGGTCAGGTGTGCCTGGGTGGGCTTGCCAACAACTGCCAGAGCAGCAAAGTCCGACACTGAAGGGACATATGTGATGGGCCAGAAGACATTCCAGACTTTAATAAAAACGAGAGATCAGCATTTTAATAAAAGAACATCACACTTTAAATTTGGTATTTAGGCTGCAAATGATAAAATGGTAATGAACAGAGAAGACAACGAAATTTAAACAAGTTGTAGCAATAATCAATTATAATTCAATTGGTTTAACCAAGTAACTGATTACAAAGCCCAGATTCTAGTTCACTGAGCAAGTTTAGATTGCTTATTTAAAGGTTTGATTACAGCAGAACATATCATTGTTTTTCCTCAGTGTTTTGAAACACACACACAAAACGTTTTTTTCTCCATTCCAAAAAGAAATCTTTTCTTGCCATGTTATTCTTAATCATTACATTCTTACCATATTGAAAATGACCCTTAGACTCAGAGTGAGAGCTTAAATTTTAGTACCAGATTAACCTTGTGTTGCAATGAATATCATTAATACTAAGAATCTAATAACAATTTATTATCAGAATAATAATTCCATTAACGGCTTTTAATAAGATTGTACTAACTCTAAGTGCAATTCTAATATAAATTATTCCAAAACTAGTGCCACTTTCATATAATCACTCCCTTGGAATATAGCAAAATAATAGCCTCAGCTCACAACTCCTGAATTTAAGTTTCCTTTTGTGACTTCCCCTCATACAACTAATCAAAGAACATTAAAGCCAGAAAGTTTCTTAGAATCATTTAATCCATTTTCCTCATTCCGCAGGTCAGAAAACAGAGGCTCCAGAAAAGCCACACAGGTTGCCAGTTCCAACACGTCCTCACAGAAGCAGCTCTGCTAATGTTTTAATGTGATGAGGTTTACACAAGAGCCTACAGGAGTGACCTGCATTTCACAATCATGCATTTCGAGTCATGAGCAGAATTTGTAATATTAGCTTACCTTTCTAGGATAACCTAATTGTGGCTTGTAAAATAAAAGGGACTATCTTCTAGATTAACAGATACTGAAGGTTATTTAAAAGAGATGCAATGTGCTGTTATGGGAAAAGCCTGATACTTAAAGTAGGAGGACCTAGATTTACATTCCGGCCCTGCCACTTACAGGCTGTGTGTTTTTATTTCCTTAGTCTCCATGAGTGTCAGTCTTCTTATCACTAAAATGGAAATACTGGCACCTTCTTTTAGAGATCAATTCATGGATTCAGTGAAACAACAGACGTGAAGATGCTTTGTAACATGGAAATTGCTATATAAGTGTTCATTTTAAAAGAACTTCCTGAAAACAAAAAACATTTAATTCATAATGAAACAACATTTTAAAAGGGTTGGCCTGTAAATAAACAAATTTGTTAGGAATGTCATAAGGCTAGCAGCCTAGCAGAAGTGTATATGGATTGGAAGGTCAGTTGGTGGCATCAATGACAAAGGACACCATAGCTGTGGGTCCCATAGGAGAAAGTAGGTATGGGTTATGCAAATAAAATATTGAAAAGAGGCTGAGAGTTAAATTGCAAGATAAGGGACAGGGGCTGGACAAGCACTTTCTGTCCATATATCTATACCTCTATTTACCTCTTGATTTGATCCTTATAAGAAGCTGTTTACACTATAGAGTCTGAAGCTTAGTGGTATGAAAATTCCTGCCCAATGACATAAAACTAATAGGCGCAAGACTGGGATTTGGAGCCACTGTTCCCACCAAAACATGCTGCCAAGCGTTCATGCAAAAGCATCTCCTTAGTGCTGGTTTATTTTTAGTTTTGCCCTTTACTCTTTCTTCCTCCTTGTATCCTCCATAGGCATTCACTTCAATATTTTCTTCTATGGCCCTAGATAGATTCATAAATATATGTTCTGATATTTTGTGTTTGTGTGTTTCATCTACATAAACGATATTACTCTATGGATCACATGCTGTTACTATATTCCATTTAGTGTGGAGTTTTTAAACATCCATCCATGTTACCATATCTACATCTAGTTCATTTCTTGGAACAGCTGCATAGAATTCCATGGAATACATCTACTATCGATATCCCCAATGAGACACAACTTTTTATCTGCAAAGCACAATTATCTAGAAACTCAAAGGGTTCCTAAAGACACCCACAATTTAGTAGGACTTTACAATTGATTTTGCTCAACCTCATTATTTTATAGAGGATAAATTCAAGGGAAACTATCAAAAGAAAGTCTATTAGAACTAGCAGAATTGCAACAAAACACTAACCAACACAATTATCAATTTATAAGGCTACCATGAAGAAACAGATTTTCCCTTCTTATTAGGAACTGCCAAGTGCAGAGAAATCATGTCATTTGGTGACACAGAAAAACAAACATATAGGGTCTTTGGAGTCTGGGGACATGTATGTAGACATGGATGCACTTACTTATGCAAATGGCAGAGTGAACTCACTTAGGTAAAGGGAATATAGAAATCCATGCTCCCCAGTGGAGCGGCTACATGAACTTTGACACCTTCCTTAGTTTTCTGTATGGGGAAGAGCATGACCCCTGAGCTAGACTGCCTGGATCCCAATATCAGCTATACCAAGGAGGAGCTCAATAACTTTAGACAAACTGCTTAAATCCTTGGTGCCTCAGTTTCCTCATGGGGTTAAATGAGGATTGAGTTAATATTTGCAAATACTTAGAGCTATGCCTGGGCATAGGTAGTACTCTATAAAGGTCTCAAGTAAACAAAAATCCTCTCTAAATCACAGCTTTCACTTTCAGAAAATACTATCTACCTCCCAAGGCTTTATGAGTGGGGAAATAAATCCATTAAGTGTATCAAATTGCATATTACTATTCCTTCATATTCCTGGTGACTATTCTGAAAAATAACAGTAACAATAACAAAGTCCCATTCACATGGACAGATTCTAAAATCTCATAGCATAGGTAACAAATAAAAAAAGTAGAAGTAAAATCTAGCTCTACTTGGACATTAGGTATGTAGTTAGCTCCCACAGGGCAGAAGTTAGATTCAGCACTCAAAGGACACAGTGAGAACTTACTGTTAACCAAGAATGTAGGAAGAGGTCAACCAAGTAGTTGGAGAAAAGCAAGGACACTAAAGACTAATAGAATCACAGATTCTACGAATGGCAAGTATCCTTAGGGAACAGGAAGTGGGGCCCTTTGCTCAGAAAAGGGGGAAACTGAGATACAAAAAAAGTTTTAAAAAACAAAACCTTGTCCAAGGTCACAATCAATTGCAGTGCTCAAAGACTCAATCCAGGCCTCTTTCAAATATGTCATGCACAAACGCAAACTCCCATGTATTAGAAGTTCATGCACATGATTTTTTTCAAATCACATAAAGAAGATAAATTGGGAGAAATTATTTGCTTTGAAATAAAAAGGCTTTGTGTTTAGGGAAAAAAGCTCATAGCAGGAGTCTTTAAATTAGCTGCTCTCTTCCTGCCTTTGAAATTGAGAATTGACCCCTGCTGAAAATGAGGGGCTCCTGTAGTAGTGAGGAGTCCTAGATCCCCAAACACTAAAGAGAGACTCTCGTGAAATTTGAAATGAATTTCATTTGCATTTGCATAATCATAGTCATGACTTCACAAGCACATGAATCAGAGACATTGTGGACATGAGCCTTTGTTATTTTTATAGATGGACAAAAATCGCCAAGTCAGAGGAGACTGGGGGAAGGGCACATTTCTCTTTGGCTTGGTGAGTGAGTGTTTCCTAGTTTGTTAATCAGCCCTTCCACAGTGGAGTGTTTGTCACTCCTGTGGCCATGTGTCACTCCCTCTGGGAACCTGGGTCTTGTGTCTTTCTCTCTGATTAGGCTATGATTTCCTCAAGGGCAAGGGCAAAGATCTTGATGTTCTCATCTTTGTGTCCCTACTGTTCAGCACAATGGCTGGCACAGAAAAGGAGGTATAAAATGACTGTTGGTTGAATAAAAAGTGAGGGAGTCTAATGTTTTCTTCAAGCCAGGCATAAATTTTGTGCATATAAATCTCTGGTCAAAGGAACATGTGATGTTCTTGCAGATAGAAACAGACAAAAAATAAATGATGTAGTTCATCAGATGGTGACAAATGCTGTGGGGAAAAAAGCAGGGCAGGGTTATAGAGAGTGTTGGGGAGGTGGAAGGGGGTTGGAATTTTTAGGCAGGGAGCTCAGGAAAGGCCTTACTGTGAAAATGGTATTTGAGTGAAGATTTAAAGGAGACAACACACTTAAACTATGCTGTCAAATGGGAGAAAAGCATTCCAGGTAGAGGCGAGGACTAGTGCAAAGGTTTTAGTGGGAGAGCTTGCCTGTTTGAGGACCAGTAAGAAGCCTGTGCATCTGGAGAAGAGTGAGTAGGAGGAAGGGTGGAAGTCAGAAGGGTAACTGGGATCCAGTATCATAAAGGTAGGCCATTGTATGGGAAGCGGGTGGAGGGTTCAAAGCAGGAAACTGACATGATTGTAAGTGTCTAATTACCTTGGCTTCTGGGATTAGAATATGCCATAGGGAGCAAGGGATGAAACTGGGAGACCTATCAAGAGGCTATGTTCAATAATTTAGGTGGAAGTGGATGGTGACTTGGATCAGGTTAGTAGCAGAGCATAGAGTGAGAAGTGGTCAGATTCTGAATACATTTTGAACATGCAACAGATAGCATTTGCTGACTCATAGATGTTGGGTATAAGAGAGAAGAGTTAAGGATGACACCATTATTTTTGGCCTAAGAAACTGGAAGAAGGAAGTTTCCATTTCCTGAAATGGGAAAAGCTAGGGAGGAACAGGGGTTTTCTTGGAGGGTGTGTATAGAGATCAGAGTTTGATATGGGCTTATTAATCTGAGATGTCTATTGTATATCCAAGAAGATTCATAGAGTAGGCAGCTGGAATTCAGGGCAGGAGCTCAGGCTGGAGACATAATTTAGGGATCTACCAGCATATGGATGGTACTTAAAGCCAGATTATTTAATGACACCAACAGAACCATGTCTCCCCCCAAATTCTTATGTTAAAGTCCTAACCTCCAGCACCTCAGACTTTGACTTTGTTTGAAGGTAGGATCTTTACAGAGGCAATCAAGTTAAAATGAGGTCATTAGGATGGCCCTATTCCAATAGGACTAGTGTCCTTATAAAAGGAGGAAATTCAAAGATACTCACATGCAGGGAGAATGCTATGTGAACATGAAGATAGCCAGCCACAAGTGAAGGAGAGAGGCCTGGAACCGATTCTTTCCTCATAGTCTTAGAAGCAACCAATCCTGTTAACACCTTCATTTTGGACTTCCAGCCTCCAGAACCAGCACACAATACATTCTGCTGTTTAAGTCACCCAGTCTGTGACACTTAGTTGCAGCAGCTCTAACAAACTAATACATCAACCTAATGAGTGAATAGGACAGAGAGAGATGGCCAAGAACTGAACTGTGCCCTAAGCCACTACAACTTTTAGAGTTCATGAAAAGGAAAAGTAATCCGCAAAGCTGACTGAGGAGGAATAGCCAGTGAGATAGAGGAAAGCCAGAGAACTACTGAAAGCGACGTCAAGAAGTGTTACAAGAAGGGAATGATGGGCTTCATGTGGTATTACTTATAGGTCAAGTAAGATGAAGGCTAAGAATTGACCATTGGATTAGCATTGTGGATTTCATTCCTGATCTTGAAGAGAAGGTTCAGTGGGGGTGAAAGCCTGATGGATCTGGGTTCAAAAGAGAAAGGGAGGAGAGGGATTGGAAATATCAAATGGAAACAATTCTTTTGAAGAGGTTTCCTGGAAGGGAGCAGAGATATGAGGTACTGGTGGGAAAGATGTTTAGAAAGAGGATTCTGTTCTTAAGGCTGAAGAAATTATAGCATATTGGTATCAGAAAGGATCCACTGGATACAACTGGTCATGTAATGAGTGGGGAGAATTGAGGAAAACATGTCTTTGAGGAGGAGTTGGGATCTAGTATAAATGGAAGGACAAAAAGAGAGGACATGTGTAGTATAGTATATATAGTATGTATAGTATGACATAGCACAGAATTTTTGTAAGGATTTAATTCCAGAATATAGGGAGAGCTTTTAGCCCAGTGCCTGGCACAATGTGGTCATTTAATGGACATTATTATTAAGCATTATATAAATGCTGATGAACTAATTCTTCTTCTCTCCCCTTTTCTTTCATTCTCATTTGTGAGTCATCTACATATAAGTGTATATGATGGCATGTGTATACCTCAGATCATCTTAAGAGTATAGATAGAAAAGGAGACCTCTGAGTTTTTCAAAGTTTAGAGATCTGAAAGAAGAGATTGAGAGGGGGCCTGGAGAATGAATAACTGGAATGGCACAAAAGAAACTGCAAGGAAACCAATAGGGGTAGGGTCCTTAGACTGCATGGAAATAAAAGGTAACAAATCCTGACCAGCTAAAGTCTGGACAGTGTCAGTTTCAGTGAGCCCTGGGACAGAAGAAGGTGATGGCTCATTGGTAAAACAAACAGATCAAAGGGGCCTAGTTGTCTGCTCTCATCCTACATGGGTTGAGGGGAGATGAGGAGAAAAAGGCATGAGCTACTACAGAGTCACCAAACATCACCGTAGTCCCCAGTGAGGTTACATCAAGGGAGGGAAATCAGGGAATTCTATAGAATGTTATTTTCATTTTCAAAGTATCAACAATACAAGTTTCTTCCCTGCAATATCATAAATCTAGTTTCCCACTCCAATCAAATTAACCTAATTCACCTGTTCATCAAATACATCTTACATTTGAGGACAATCTGTCCCAAAATTTTGGCTAGCAGTTTTAATGTTCTATTCTACAAACAGAAATTATCCTACATGCTGAGGGTTTTCCAAATATGCAAATATGTCAATTCCAGAAACCTTGATAGACTTTTTGGATTGTTCTTCTCAGGACTAACATAGATCAGCGTATTTCTCAGTGAATTTTATTTATTTTATTATTATTGATAATGTATTGTTCAATTAATATGCTCTAACAGCTACCATTTACATACAAAAACTTTGATAAAGTTTAAAATAAAAGAAAGAGCAAAGATTCATCAGGTAAATGCAAGCAAATTTCAAGTAGGCTTGACAATATCAAATTCAGACAAAGAGTTGAAAGCAAAAGGTCATATTTCATTGATGAAAAGAACCATCGGAAAACTGTTAGGAGCTGTTAGAAATACAAAGAAAACATGTAATCATGGTGGTATTTAAAATAATGGTAAACTAGAAATGGCCAAAGCTACACAAATATAAAATGGTACACAAAATATATCAGAATGTTACCAATGATAATTCAGGGAGTAATACGACCAGATCTGCTAAAGAAAAGAAAGATTCCACTCATGTAGCCTACATTAAAACATGGGATACATATAAAACAAATATTAAATTTTGCTGACAGCATAACACATCTAAGACATACTATGTTCCTGGATGGGAAGAATACAGTAAAAATTTCAATTCCTCCCTTAATTATTCATAAGCTTGACACAGTCATGATTTAAGCCCTTAATAAAAGTGAACTAAAGATCTTATAGAAGACTAAAATTCATGTGAAGAATATTGGAGAGTAGTTTAGAAAATTTTTAAAAGAGGAATGCTAAGTCGAGAATTGTTCTCTCAAAGGCAAGTATATTTTGATAGGTATTTGTTCAAGGACTGCCAGACTGATCAATAAGACAGAAGGTAGAACCCTAAGATGGACCCTAGGGTTGACAGATTTAGCAACCAAACTTCATCAAACATGGTGGAGACAATAGCAAAAATTCCATAAATCCCTAAAACAACTTAAAAGGAAAGAAACGAACTTGGACAAATATTGCACAAATATGGCAGATAAGACAAAACAATTCTTAATGTTCTTACTGTTGTTTTACAAGCCAATAAGGAAAGGGTGAACAAAATGGTAAAGGATAAAATACAATTAGCCAGTAAGTACATAACACTATGTTCAACCTCACGTAGCCAGAAGAAAAAAGAAAAAATCACACATGAACAGAACAACTTTGTCCTGTTTCTTGGGTTTCTCTTGCTCCTCTTCTTTGCATGACTCATCCTTTCTTACTTTGCAATTCCCCGTTTAAATGTCACTGCCTCAGAAAGAACTTCCCTAACTGCCTTAGGTCACCACACTCACCTCCAACAGACACACCAGTTTTTCACAATTGCAACATGATGTCCTTCACAGCACATACCTTAAGAATATATATGTTTATTCTCTGTCTACCCCATTAGACAAAAATTCTGCAAGGGTAAGGAATATATACCATTTATTTACCAATATGCAGTATATCCAGTACTTAGCATGGTGTCTGGTATAGGGTAGATACTCAATTTTAGTTGAACTGATAAATAAATGAACTTTTTGGTTTCATTTGCTTTGTTTTATTTTTTATGACAATATCTGGTGTTAGAAACTCTCATATACTGCTGGTGGGGGAGTAAAATTGGTACAATCATTTTGTTGGGCAATTTGTCAATATTTTTAAATATAAGTCGCTCGTTATCTCTTTTCTGCTCAAAACCTTCCAATGACTTTTTGTCTCCAGCAGGGTCAAAGCCAACTCCAAAAAGGCAAACAGTACAAGACTCTATGTGCTCTGTCGTCCCCAACCCCTCCACTATTCTGGTCACACCTCACTCACTCTGCTCCGGCCACACTGACTTCCTTGCAGTACCCCCGATACCTTAGACATGCACCTGGCTCAGGGTCTTTACACATTTGCTATGCTCTCTGCCTGGAATGCTTCTCCCTGGATATTTATGTACCTCTCTCTCTCTCCCATCCGTCCCTTCAGGTTTTCCTCCAAATATCACCTTAGTACAGAGATCTTCTCTGACCACGTCATAAACAGTCATTCCAGCCATGCCCAGCCCCAGAGCTCCTCATCCTGTTACCCTGCTTTATTTTTCACCGCATCACACAGCACCACCTGACACATCATACATTCTCTTTGTTTTCGATTGCTTGTCATTCATTCCTCACTAGAATCAACTGCATGAGGACAGGGATTTCTCCTTATCCACTGCTATGACCCGACCCTTTCAAGAGAGCAAGGCACATAGCAGATTCTCAGTAAGTATGTGTAGAATGAGGGCATGAAGGAACAAATGAATGAATACCAAGAGTCTAAAAACATGCATGCCATTTCACCTAGTAATTCTATTTCTAGGAATCTATGCTAAGTAAATGAGAGGCCTAGTTATACAAAGTTCTCTTTACCAGGTTTTCCTTTACAGCATTACTTATAGGCCTGACAAATTAGAAACTTCATGACCTATCATTAAAAAGGACAAGTCAAATAAAATGTTATACACAAAAATTAAAATGGAATATTATGCAATCATTTAAAATTATATCATGATAAAGTTCTATTAGTGACTTGGGGAAATGTTCACAATGGAATATTAAATGAATGAATCTTGATTCTATGAAGTATCTATAGCATGATCCCAAATATGTAAAGCTAAAAATATAGATACAGTATTATGATAATTTTGCTGTATATGCCAAATATATATATTATACATACCTATACATCTACATATATATAGAGAGAGTAAGAAAGAGAGAAGACTAGGACTTAAAATATCCATAGTGGTTATTGTTGAATATGGGATTATGGGATTTATGGGTGATTTTACCCCCTTTTTGGATTTTTTCTGTAGTTTTCAATTTTCTATAAAGAAAGGAATTAGAAAGAAATGTTATAATGAAAGGAAAAAATCAGTAATATTCTTGTAGGTTAACCTAGTTCTAAACAAAATCACTTTTGACTGATAGTTTTTGCAGGATAAAACAGCCACAAAATGCAGCCAATGGAACTGAACAAATGCAACTTTTTAAAATGGAGGGCATAACAGATTTATTTTTTCCAAGGTAATGGTAAGTAGGTCCTACTAATCCATAGATAAGAGTCATTTGTCTTTATGGCCTGGCTTATTATAATAAAATCTGATGTTGGCTTACAGATAGATACTTGTCCTTCTATTTTTAGGTCAGGGGAAAAAGCATTGAATTTATCTAAAAATGGAACAAAGCCACAGAATTTAGTTACTTAGGAATAACTGTTGTAACATACATGCAGTGGATATGAAACAGCTAAATACCAGGCCAGACAGTTCCTTTGATGTTACATTTGCTGTGGGGATATTTATCCTAATAGCCAGGAAGTATCCGGAGAAAAGAGTAATGAGTGAACATGATTCAGGAAGCCTTCAGCACAGGAGAAATTCTTTTTCTTGCCTAAAACCATGAAGTTTTTACTACAAAACCTTGCCCTGCACAAGAGCAGTAGACATTCTACTCTATTCACAGAAGGCATGCTGGAACTCCATAAGGAAGTTAACACAGCAGAGAAGTATCACATGGATGTCTGCACTGCAATTAAGAACAAAAATTAGCAAGAGGAGAGCACTAGAAATTCAGTCGCCAAACTCTGTGAAATGGAGGCAGAAGACTTGTAATCTTTAAGGACAGACATTGTGCAAATACAAATAGAGAGACTGAGAATATATCTGCGTTGACAGCATCCTCTCTGGCTGGACCTGGGTCACATGCAGACATAGATACCATGGGTCAGAGACAGGACAACAGAAGACTGGAATCCAGATCAGTAAGGTGTAAAGGCCCTGCCAGAAATGAAGATCACAATTGCATTGGCTCATAATGCCTTGAGCATAAGTTGATTCTTAGTAGCAATAACAGCCATAATAATGACAACAATGTATTTTGCATGTAGATGTATAGGTATGTATAATATATATATTTGGCATATACAGCAAAATTATAGCACGGCCAAAATTGTGCTAGCTATTCTTTATATTGATCAGTCCTTTTCAATTGTATATTTATCAGCAGAATCATTTTATTTGACGTCAACTCTTTACAGGTGAGAGCGCCTGGACCCCACACCCCACTATGCGTGGGAAGTACACTACACTCCGCAGACTGTGGTAGTTCCCAGTGGAATTACATTCTTTCAGTTACTCGTGGCTCTGGCCTCCTCCCTTCTGCTGCAGGATATACACCAGCCTAAGGCAAAATCCTCATCAATTCAATTATCTGGGAGACTGGCTGTGGCAGTCCACAGTTTCTGGCCTGGACCCTCTCAGTGTTGGGCAGGCCCTGACGGCACGTGGAGCAGTACCCAAAGAGGGCAGCCCTGCCTAAAGGGAGCCTCTCCAAATCTGTGCCTCTCCAGTACCCCCACTCACCACCATTTCCTCTCAGTTAACCATTACATGAGCCTTCAACCTGCTCCTCGCTGGGCAAAGGTTTGAACAGCCTCCTCTGAATTTTCTCAGATTTGTCTATCCCCTTACAATGTTGCTCCAGAATTTCTACACATGGGGCTGTTGGGTGGCAATCTGGTTGAAAGGAAGGCACTCTACATGCAGAGCACTTGATGGAAGATTGGGAAAATGTTGAGTCTCCAAAACAAAGCGTACAGGGACATGTGGGGTGAAGAGGCCATCAAAGGTGATGAATGCCAGGAGACAAGACCCAAATCAAAACCAAACAACAGCACACACCAGATACAACAGGCCATCCCTGGGCCTGCTTACACTTAGGGCTTACACTTCTGCTCTGGACTGCATACCTCTATTTACTGCTACTAAGACTGACTCTTACTTAATTTATGATCAACTAAAATCTCATTTTAAAGTCTCTCTCTCTCTCTCTCCTGTCAAGTTGGGTTTTGGAGGCAGGGGCAGGGTGGACATTTTCTTCACTGTTTTAGTTGAATTGGCCCCTCATTCTAAGCTGTCAAGATCTTCTGGGGATCCTAAGGCACCTGCTATGTCCAAAGCCTTAGCAAACTCTTCCAGTCTCCTATCATTTGCAACTTTGCACTGCAGAATCATTTGCTTGGGAAACACACAAGCACATGTGCAGCTAAATAAACATGGCTAGTCTTCACTTCTAGCACTCCATTCAACTTTTTGTTTGCCTAATAAGGCAACAGTTAATCAATGACTCAAATTAATCATTTCATGCTATTTAGAGTAAACATATGAACTTTAACACAAAAGGACTAGAAGCTAAACATTCAAGTCTGAAATTAAAACATGGGCTGTGTGAAACCTGTTACTGAGACGATCATGTATCCAACGCTGTGGGAAATAAAAAGAACCTCTAGCTTGAGAATAGGAGAGAGGATGCTGAAAGTTCACAAATGGGACACGTATAAAGTGAGGCTTTCAGATTCAAACCCATTTCAAACCAGCATCACTGAGCAGGATAATTAATATAGACAGCTAGGCTAGGAAGAACCTTCTCCCCCTGCAAAGGCATGTATCAGATCTGGGCACCTCGGGCACCCCTATTCACATTCTTACTCGGGGAGTACCCATGAGTCAGCATTTTCTGCCTCCTGGTGCTTTGGTCTTTTCTGTGGTGTAAATATCCTTGCAGGTGGAGCAATACAGATTGACTATGTTAGGGGATTTGTTATTTGATACTCAGAGTTCCAAATTTTAAAAACAAAACAAAATCCTAGAGTCTCAGGATTCTGGTAAATTCATTACCTAGGCTTGGTCTGCTCTCTGAAGACAAAGCAAGACCTGAAATCTCAAAATCATGGATTTGAGTCTTACCTTGAAGGATTCATGGGAATGGGGAGATCTGGAATTTGGTATGACCACTGACTAGTTCTGTTCCCTTGAAAAAGCCAGAATTCTGTAAAATGAACAATTGGATGAGATGAATGAGTTTCAAACTCTTAAAAACAGTTGAAATTTTTAAAAATGCAGATGGAATCTTGTCAAAACTCAATATATATGAGATTAAAAATATATAAGTAGATGCTCCGGATAAAGCAAAGTGGTAGCCCAGATACTTGCCAGCTTAGCCCAGAAACACCTCTGAGAGACTCCTAGCACTTCTGTAAGCACAGTTTGAAAACCATTAAGAAAGGCCCCTTCCAGTCTTATGGAATTCAATTCTGGTTTGTGACAGAACAAATCTAAGCTACTGTTCAGCTCCTACATCCTTTGGGTGTATGATGTGAACACCTGTAACAGAGTATCAACATTCATGATAATCGTAATGACTACCATTTGCTAAGGTACACTGCTGAGGAAGCTGATGTTCACAACGGTCAAATGGCAAAGCCAGGTTTTGAACACAAGTCTAATATGATAATAGATAAATGTATTTTAGTGTGATAAATGCTAAAATAGCTCCATCTACCAAATATAGGAGAGTCACAAAAGAGGTTGTGATCAGTTCCAACTGAAGAAGTAAGAGAAGTTGCCCCTGGAGCTGAGTCTTGAAGGATCAATAGTTTACCAGGAAACAAATTTGGGAAAGGAATTCAGGGCTGTGGGCACAATACATGCAGTGGCGAGACGGTGCAAAACTTCATGCAGCAGGGCAGACAACTGGAGACCAGGCTGTAGATGTGGGCAAGCAGGAGTCTGATTATGAAGGCATCTGTGTCTCACACTAAGGAACTTCGACTTACCTTACCAGGCTGCCACGACTGCAGTGTTTCAAACAGCAGTGTGACATAATCCGTCTTTCTGGAATACTTTCTCCAACTCTCTTCCTTTCTCATCCTTCGGGGTTTAGCCTACGTATCATTGACTCTGAAAGCTCATCTGTTACCCTTTACCTAAAGAGGGCCTTCTTTCTCTCTCCTCTCATTAGAACCTAAGTTCCATGAGAGGTGGGGCCTTGATACCTGGGCTGACTGTTGTGTCTGCAGCAATTAGAAGAGTGCCTAGCACATAGTAAGTGCTCAGTAAATATTTGTTGCATGTATGAGAGAAATGAAAATCTGTCTGCAAAGCTTAGGCCCACAACCACCTTTGCAATACGTCTGTGTGTGTGCCTGCTTTGTTAGTGACCCCACCTTAAAATGAATAGGGGATATTGTGTTGACAAATAGCAAGGTATCCAACAAAAAAGAGGCAGCAATGAAAGCTGTGGTGTCTAACTATAAGAAAGGAGCAGTCTGTGTCTAGAAGGTTCCTTAGTGGCCTAAAATGCTGGTGCCCATCATGAATTCCTACCTAACTACCAGGGACCTAGGTCTCTGGGACAAGCTGCCCTATTATATTGAACTTAGAGCAGCTCTGATGACTTACAACACTTTATTTTATATATTAAAGTCATAATCACATCCTTCAAAATATAAAAATGCATTCCACCTTTCTAACCAAAATAAAATACAATGACCCTAAGTGGCTAGAAGGAGGCTTATCGTCATCTTTGGAAAACTACTTTACCTCAGTTTCCTCAATTGTCAAATAGAAATTATAGTAGCATTTCCCTTGTAGGTGTGTAGTGAGCATGAAACCAAATAACACACATAATGCACTTAGCACAGTGCCTGGCACATAGCAAATATGCGGTCAGCATTAGCTTTTACAATCATTATTGCTATAGGTAGCATCATTAACATAGTAAAAGCATTTATGAGAAATATCAAAGTGCTTTCGTGAAGGGAGCTGAACTTCCCTGTCATACACTTGCCCCCGCTATGTGGCAAGTTCCAAATCCAGACCACAAAGCCACCGACTGGGTAGCTGGTCTTCCCAAAAATATCCTCACACCTCTCTTCCATTGGTCTCTTTCCCTGACTAACAAACCATTCACCACTAATTACTTTTAATCATTTTCTGCTGCATAGTTTTCTATTTGTTTACTATGTTCACAGCTGTCTTGCCCACCAAGGATGAAAAGCTCTTATCTCATTATTATGCCTGAGTTTCCCGATCTCAGTGTCCTTGCCTTTCATTTCCTCCAAGTGTCCTTTGGCAGGACGGGCTTTCCCTCCTCTGCAGCCCTTCCTTTCCATCCCCCACACAGCTTGTAAGGAAAAGCAGGGTGAGGGTAGATAAAAGAGACAGGAACTTTGTTAGCATGCAAACCAGACTAGTTCAAACAGGAGATATGAGGATGCTATGAAAGATGGTCAAATTTTTGTCTCACAGAGAGTACACTCTGTAAAATTCATTTATTCACTCAAAAGTATTTGTTTAGCATATTCCATGCTCAAAGTTCTGAGGACTTGGCTGTGAACAAAAGCAGACTATATCCTTCCCTTTCATGAAGCACAAATTTTAGTAGGAGACACAGATATCATTAAATAGTGATCAGTGTTAAGTAAAATAAAACAGGGTAAGAGAACAGTAGGTGCTGAGTGCATTGCTTGAGGCAGTAAGGTCACAGCAGGCTTTTTATGGAGGTTCCCTTTGACAAGCAGAAGTTCTTAAAGGACTTCAAGGATTTCGTGACTCCCCCTTGGGAATGACATCAAGACTTCAGGTAAAAGGGAGGGTGATAAAAAGAGCAGAGGATCACAGGGAAGGGGGAGGAAATTCCAGATGCTCATTCGGATGGACTCTGCATGGAAAATGGGAGGGAATGTCTGCACCATGCTGGGCATTATTAAAAACTTGCACGAAAAATTTGAGTCACTCAAAAGAAAAAAAAATCTTGCACAATTAATAGCAAAATTTCTGCAGTAGCATCATAGACCTCCAAACCTGTATTGTCAGGTGTGTTCATCTTAAGGTTAGATTGAAGGAACAGTGCAGACAACGGATAGCAGAACTGTCCTGTGCCATCTTGTCCCAGGCTCCAGGGGACCAGGTCCCAGCTTATTGAGTGGACAAGGGAATGGCAGGTCAGAGTTCCAGGTGGTGATTGTCAGCCACATCCAAAAGACACAAGAGGTAGGAAAATAAAAGAATAAGGCCAAACCTTCTGATTGCTCCTGTAGGCCAGGGAATGCTGCCCCTCTGAAGATCAGGGACAGCAAGGGGGATAGCCACAAACACCTGGGTTACAGCACTGTTCTATTATGCTTACTAATAAAGTCCATTATCATCACAGAGGTGTTGAGGTACTTTACAGTTTTTTATATTTGATTGCTTAAAGTAACTTTTACATACATTATTTCATTTGATCTTCTGTGAGAGAGACGAAGCAGGCATTGTTATCCAATTTTGTATACAAAGAAACTGAGTCTCTGACTTGTTCAAAGTGCCCCAGGTGAGTGGGGAATTCAGACCCAGAACTTTCTGCCTCCTTAGTCAAGCATTTACCAAGCTTCTATGTGTCTGTAGCCCAGCACTGTGTAGAGCATCAACAAGAGACTAAAACATCAAGAAGTACGTTTGCATAAACAATTTTTGGGAAATCACTCACAGTATAAACATATAAGCTACTGCTGAACACCATTCCTTTGAATTAAAAGTTCAGAGAAGTCCATAGGGGGGAAAAAAAACTCTTTACCCAAACTTCGCACTTTACACAAAATTAACTCAAAATGGATCATAGACCTAAATGTAAAATGCAAAACTATAAAACTTTTAGAAAAAGTCATAGAAAATCTTCAGGACTAATGGCTATATGAAGAGTTCTTAAGATATGACACCAAAAGCATGATATATAAAATAAAAAATAGGTAACTTAGACTTCATCAAAATTAAAAACTTTTGCTCTGCTAAGGATCCTGTTAAAGAGATGAAAATACAAGCTTAAAAACTGAGAAACAATATTTACAAACCACATATCTACATGATACCCTTCTAGAATATTTAAAACTGTCAAATCTCAACAGAAAAAAATCCATTTAGAAAATGCACAAAAGACAGGAACAGACATATCAGCAAAGAGAATATAGAGATGGCAAGTAAGCACATGAAAAGAGGTTCAACATCATCAAGGAATGTGAAACAAAACCACAGTGAGATACCACAACACTATTTCAAAATGACTAAAATAAAAAATAGTGACAATCCCAAATGCTGGCAAGTATGTGAAGACCCTGGATCCCTGGTCCATTGCTGGTGAGTATATAAAATGATACAGTCACCCTGGAAGATAGTTTAGCGGTCTTGTACAAAAGTAAAGATGTGCTTGCCATATGACCCAGCACCTGCAGTCTTGTGCAACTGCCCCAGAGAGATCACCATTCCTGCCCTTGTAAAAATGTGTCCACAAAACAGCTTTATTTGGAACAGCTGAAAACTGGAGGCAAAGTCCAGATGTCCTTCAACAGAAGAATGGTTAAGTAAAATGTGGTACATCTATACCATGGGATAATACTGAACCATAAAAAAGTAACAGATTATTGATATACTCAACAGCTTAGACACATCTCTAAAATACTATGCCGAGTACAAAGAGCTAATCTCAAAGGTCACATACTGTATGATTTCCATTTATATGACATTCTCAAAATGACAAAAGTATAGCAACAGAGAAGATATTAGTGGTTGCCAGGCATTAGTGATGAGGTGGAGGGATGTGGGTGTGAATAGAAAAGGCTAAGGGAAGTCTTTGTGGTGATGGTACAGTTCTATATCTTGACTCTGGTGGCAGTTACATGAATTTACACATGTAATAAAATTGCATAAAACTACATACATACACACAAATGAATGCATGTAAAACTAGTGACATCTCAATAGTCTGGCCTGTACCAATGTCAGTTTCTTGGTTTGTATATTCTACTACTGTTATGCAAGATGCTAATATTGGGAGAAGTTGGATGTAAGATATATGGCACTTCTATGTACTATTTTTGCAATTTCCCGAGAATCTATAATCATTTAAAAATTAAAAAAAAAAAAACAGTAAGTGCATGGAACCTTTGTGTACTTCAGAACAGAATTCCTTCTAAGATGAAATGTTCTGGAGAGCAAAAACAGTACATGAGAGTATGGCGTGGTGGGAAGAAGGACTGGACCAAGAATGAAAATACATTTAGCCATTATTTAATCTCTGTGGTTTCTGCGGGTCTGTCTTCTCCATCGTTCAGTTCCCAACTACAGACCTTGCTCCCCTGACCATGTATGTGCTCATTTGACCTAGGCCAGGTCAGTCACAATCCTGTATCTCTTTGAGTAGGGATTTTGATCCAAGAAATGACACATAACCCAAGTAAGACCACCCATAATCTTTCTGTGGATTTTCCAGACCTGGTGTTGAGCAAGACAGGGGTAGCCTTTCCCTTCCCCACTGGATTTCAAAAAGCAAAGACATGACCCTCATACCTGCCAGTAACCATGTCCCGAGCTAGTCGGGGGGAAGCTAAGAGAAAAACAGCCAACACACTCCAAGAAGCTGCAATAGGAGCTGGGAAAGGAGTAAGAAAGAGTCCAATAGCCACATGAGTCCTGGGTCAACTAGATCCTGAGGCCAGATCTGCTCATCCTTCCCAGATACCTGAACCAGTTCCTTTCCAGCAATTATGACCATGTCTTGCATTTGCACCTAAAAGTTTTCTGAACAGTGCCATCTTTTAGAATCTCAGTTTGTATATCTATAAAATGAGAATATCTGATATACTTGCCTCACAGTTGTGCTTAATAATCAAAAAAGCACCCATGAATGTTCTTTACAGCACTATATAAATAAGGGATTGAGATTATTATAGACAAAAGAATATCTCAAAAAAATCTAGCTCCTTTCTGGGGATTTTTGTAATAATCATATTCTAGTAATTTCCAAAGCAACCTTGCGAGTAAGAAACAAACACAAAATACCACCATAAATAGATAAAGACAGAGATTATTATGATTCATGTTCAGTGATTCATGACTCAGAAAAACAACCAAAAACTAGCATTCAAATATATACAAACATCTTCTCTAAAATTTAAAAATCTAAGAAAAGTTTAGAAATGGGCGTAAAAAGAAGCTCTTGTGTCAGAATTGTTTAAATTAAGCTAAACTTCTATTTTGATCAGAAACATCCTACTTTTATTATTGTATGGAGCCACTTTTACACACTATGTGCACATTATGGCCACTTAGATGCTCTAATTATTAAAGTGGACTAAAATCCTCAACAAGCTGCTGTTTCTTTTCACCTTAAATAGGTCAAATTTCAATTGAGCTCAAGCTGGCTCCATTTCCCTAAGCTACAGAAAGTCCAATCATGGTCCTGTACTGATATCAAATTAAATTTGAGTTAAAGCTAGACATCTATTAGTAATTGTACGCCCACGAGAAAGCTGGAGCTGGGAGGGCTCCGCCCAGCAGTGGCAGCCTAAGAGCCCCTGCGAGGTGCAGCAGGTGAGTAAACTGAAGGTAAACACCCTCGGCACTCAGCAGTGACCTGGATCCCAGAAGCTATGTGCAGGGAGACATGTAGGGTGTTACTCCTCTGAGCCACATCTGGCTTGTGCGTGAGGATATTTGTACTGGGTAAGAGTGGGAATCAAGAGATATAAAGCCAAGAGAACAAGAAAGAGAGCAATGGGTATCAGCTTCCCTTCTAGCCTCTCAAGTGTCTGGAAACATAAAACCAGCACCCACAGTGAGGCTAAGTAGTACTTAAAAGCTCAAGGGGAAAATAAACCAATGAAAAGGGTGGTTTATTTACAGTGAGAGCTCTTGGTAGATTTTCTCTTAACAAGTGGTTTATTTCCCTTCCAGCAACTGCCACTCTGTCACAAGTAAAGCCCTGGTTACCAAGCTACACTTTTCATCCTTCCTGGAGTGGAAAGGAATGGGCATATATTTCCTCTACTACCAAACATTCACGCTGAGCCTGGCCAAAGCAATGGTCATGATGCTGACCACCATGTACTGCATTCTTGTGCCCGCCCAAGGCAGCAGGAAATGCTAGTCAAGGACACAGACCTATGCTCAGTGTAAACTACCTTGGTTCTAATCCCGGTTCCACCATCTACTGGCTCTGTAACCCCCAGATAGGTGACTTCCCTGCTGTGTCCACTTCCTTGCTGTGGGGTGCCAGGTATTCTGCCTGCTCTCCCTTCCAGTTCAGAGCCATCACCCATGAGGTTCTGTAGGCTTCTCTTCTCTAAGCCTAAAGAGAAGAGTCTTCCCTGTTATATAGTTTCTGTCTATAAAAGCAAAGCCATAGTCTTTTGGTTTTGAGAGGGATGTTGTTACTGTACCCTCTGCAATAACAGAGGGGGCATCAATGCACAAGAACCACTGAAAACGCTGTCACAAATAAGAGGCAGTAGAAACACTGTTTCAGCACCGGACATCTGAGGGAATTATGGTGGCAGAACAACAAACAAAAAACTGTGACGTTGTAAAAATGCGGAAAACTCTGACAGTGTAAAAATAAAATCTTTAGGGGCCATCTTCAATGTAGCTTACCACAAATGTAGTTTAAAAAGTAAGAATTGCAACTGCTCATAGTTTTTCATAATATTTTTATTATCCTAAGACAGAAGTTACAGGATTTAAAACCTCTTTTGGAGAAGCAATTTTTATTTGAAGTTTCGGGATTTCTTCAGTTACACTGTTTCTTCTTTTCTCTGTTAAATCAAGTTGAACTGAATTGAATACCTATTATTAAAAACAGCCAGTAGAGTATCATCCAACTCTGTAGACTTGTATCTATATGTCTAGCTGTATAAATGCATAGATCAACATATGTAATGATATCTATTAATAAGCGTGTCAAAATGAACCAGACAATAGTTTTGTCAATGATATAAGGCCAGGGACACCCACAGGAAATGCTCAAGACAGGAAAGCCTTCAGCCAGGAGACATTTCAACCCCAGCAGTTTCATTCACTGTTGATTCAAAAGAGAGCCTTGGTCACTGCCTTTGTTTTATGGATTAAGACCCTGATCTGTCATTCATTTCCCTCTTTGACAGAAATAAAGTTGAATTCACTGGTAACCAATCACTTTCAACTAAATGGTCAAATCAAGGATCCAACATTTTAAACAGGAAAGAGCTCTAGACTATGAGTGGGAAATATTTGTGTTTTAGTTCTGTCTCTCCCACTAAATTGCTGTGTGATCTTTGGAAATTCTGGATCCCTTTCTACAAAATGAGGGTATTAGACAACACCAGCCACAGAACTCATTGCTCCAGATGATCAAGGAAAAAAAAAATGGCATCATGGTTAACAGTGTTTATAAACTGCCTCTCTTGGAGCTTCCCAATGAATATTATTATATTTAAGAATTCAAGTACTCTTGAAGTAAACAAGTACGTTTAAAACTACTTAATCTAAAGTTTCTCAGCTTATAAAGCTTTTTCTGTTATATACACTGTCTTTAATATCACTATTACTCCATGAAGAAAGCATCATTACCACACAGATGAAAACATTTTTACTATTAACAAGATTACTTTAAGCACATAACAGCAATTATTATACCCAATTCAGTATGTGTTTCCATTTGCAAAAAGATGTAGCTTGCATTTCAGTCTGAATTCCACCAACATAAACATGCACTAACTGTACTCCAAAATATGTGAGTAGAAAATAGAACATTGTTGTTTAGTAATATCAGAGTGATTACGTTCTGACAAAACAGGGCAATAACTGGCTCTTCCACATGAAGCCATGCTAAGAAATCAAATCATGCTTTGTGAAGTTGCTTTATTTTTTATCGTCCAAAATCCTTCCACTGCTCATAAAGTCATTTCCAGAAGCAATTCTATTTTAAATCATTTAATTTTCAACATTGAATGCACTATTCAAAAAGCGATAATGGTTTTCATCTGTTGCCCCATGAATACTGTTATTTTTTTATGTTGCAAATAAAGGCAAAAGAATTGACATTTGAAACTACCCAAAGACTTAATAAGGATAACTTATCAAATAATTACAAAATGCAGTCAAAAAAGGAGCCTTATGATGTTATGAGTGAAGAGTAAAAAGTCTGCATTATTCCAATAGGGATACATTTTTGGTTTATCCTCCAATAATCAGAGAAACAAGTAATAACAACAACAACAATAACAATAATAACCATTTGCTGAATACTTACTATGTCAGGTGCTGATCTGAGTGCTCTACAGTGTTTCATTTCAGTTATTAGTTATATTATAATGTTCAGAGCAGCAAAGTGACTTACCCAAGGTCACATAGCTAACAAGTGGTGGAACAAGGACAAGAACAAACTTTCTCTTAACTTTGATGATATACTATTCAGAATCTATCTGCTATTTAAAAACATAACTCTAAGGTTTAAAAAATGCAAAAAGATATTACATAACACAATTTTAAGCACCTTGGTAAAAAAAAAGCTGAGACTCTAAAATGGCCTTCGTCAACACCACTTCAATATATAATGCAGCATTCTGACCCTAGACGAGTTCATACCACCTTAAACTGAAATCTATAAGGGCCCTTGGGAGCCATCTGGTCCCACCTCCCATCTAATGTTTTCAACAGCCTTCTTAAATGCCACATCGCTTTAATTTGCTTGCTTTTAGAGACATGAAACTCATTAGCACAAAAGACAGTACATTTTCATTTTGGTCATCTTAGATATATTAGAATATAAAGTCTTACTTTGAGTGGAAACTGTCTTTCTGTTAACTTTTACCCATTGATATTGGCAACTGATCTAATCCGACGCTCAGTCTTTCCACATGATCATACTTTCAGCGTGCACCCCCCCGCCCCGCCCCTGATAGTCACCTCTTCTCCAGTTTAGTATTGATTCTGTTTCAGCCTTTCCTAGCTGAAAGCAAAGCCTTCCCTATTAACTTACCCTCTTTTGGAGGCATCCTAATGTGGCATTGGTCCCTTTAAATTTGAGTACAATATTCTTCACATGTTTAAAAATCCATACAGCACTGGTTAGCTGTTTATTCTGTGATATGGATTTTATAGTTCTAGTAGTACCAAGACTGTCCTTTTTAACTGTCACATCAAACAATCAGCTTAGAAAAACACAATTCTTTTTCATAGAAACCACTTCTAAGTCAGGTCTCCTCTATCTTGTGATAACATTTTTAAAATTAAATTCAGGATTAAATAATGATTTTTTAATACGTTTCCCCTTGGTGATTTCAGCCCAGCATTCCCATTTGAGTCATAGTGGAGGATTCTGACTCTCCGTCTGCTCACCAGGTTGAAGCCACTGAACTACTCAATTCATTCTGGTAATTCCATAGAATCACTGGACCACAGAATCACTACCTCAGAATGCATACCTGACGCTAAATCTAACACCAAGCGGCTGTCTAAATCTGACATTTGCCTTCTCAAAGAAAAGTGTGGATAAACGTGTCTCTTCCGGGAACATGTGTAACATTTCATTAAACTACCTATGCAACCTGGGGTTTTTTTTTTCCACCGAAGCAATTCTAAAAATCCTAAAACACCACATTCTCTACAGAAACTTTTCGTCCATCATGACATCTTAGTCTGGCACACCGTCGACAAGATAGAAAAAGTTCAAATGTCTTGGACTGACTAATAGTAATAAAAGTAGTATAACATCAAACCATTCTAAAAGTACTTAAAATAGTCCTTTAAATCCATACTTGTAGCCTACCCAGTCATGGTAAGTTTTCAGTTTCTTTCTTTTTTTTTGGCTTCTAACTTTGAATCCTGTGTTCAGCTCTATGAAAGGGACATACACCCTAGTACCTGTGTGCCATACTGGGGGGCCAGTGGAACCACAATGTGTCAGGCACTGCCTGATGCACTGGAGAGCAAATCTGAAGGCAAGCACATGCTCTCTGCCTCCACGAAGCTCACAGTCTCCTGGGAGACAAGGACAATTCACCAGTCATGAAGGGGCATAGGGAGAAAAGCATCTTCAAAGGCATGCACCTAGGTGAGTGTTTATGTTTGGAGACTAGTATGGTTAGGAACTAGAGTATATATGAAGACAGCAAAAGCAGATAAAACAAGAAAGAGAGAAAGGTTGCATAGAGGGCTTTAAGGCCAGCCTATGAAGTATTAACTTGATGCTATACGCAATAGGGCAGGGGAAAGGGGATGAAAGTTTCTCCATCAGAGATTAACATGATCAGACCTATGTTTTGGGAGGATTCTCTGGTGGTCATGTGAAGAAAGGTGGAGTGTCATAAGGAAAGACTGATGGTACAGGAGGCCAGGAGGAGGCTATTATCATAGTCAAGTGCTGGGCGATAAGGGCTTGAATTAGGGAAATGGCAGTGAGAAAGGAAAGAAGGAAGCTTTGAACATTTAGCTTGAGGGAGAGGCCAAGAATTCTACTGTGTGTGACTGAGCTGATGCAGTAAGAAGTGGTTCAGAGGGAAGATGGGGTGGAAGATACTGAGTGCAGGGGGTTGGATTAAAAGAGGCAGACATGCTGGTGGAAAGGAGGAGCGGGAGGAGTGTTTCATTGTTCACCAAATCCACAGCATTTTGCAGGTCACATTCTCATGCTGCCATTTCTCATGTTTCTCACAGGAGCACATTCTTCTCATCTGTAGTCTTTTTTAATACTGTGAGAAACAGCCAACCCACAATTCCCACCTCACAAGCACTCTTGTTTCTCAAAGGACCTCCTTAACATGCTGAGGGCCACCTCTACTGCCTCAGGTGTCACACCTCCACCTGCCTCCAATAGTGGGGCAGGGTCCAGTCCTCTAGTAGGCAAGCCACCTCAGACCACATGCCCACGGGGACACATGAATGTCTCCCCATCCATAGGTGCAGCCTGCTGAAGTACTCCTCCCATGAGGGCAGCCTGTTCCATTCTTTGGGCTACAATGAATCCTGCTGGCTATGAGAGTTGTCTTACCTGAGGGTTTCATCCCAGGCCAGTTCACTATGGATTCAGTGAAACCAAGAAATGACAAGGAAACATTCTTGGGGTAAAAGGTTTCTTCCTGGCTTTATTCTCATGGTGATAGGTCAAGCACTAGGCTCATGTTTGCATCCAGCAGTCTGCAGGTCTGCAATCCACCTCCATCTCTGCCTCCACCCAGAACACTGGGCAGAGCTCTTTATATAATGACCAGTCAATACTAGCTTATTGCCTAGGGTGTGGAAGCAGTAGCCTAGCAGTAGGCCAGTTACATCATCAAGTAGTTTAGGGTCAGGTGAGGATCCTGGCCAAAGGAACTTCCATTTTCCCCACAAGTGTCAGTTTGTCTTGGGTACAGCCTCAAGTGGACCACTGACAAACCAGCACATGTTCAGATCAATATAACCAGCACAGGACAGTAAGAATACTTGAAAGTCTGCTGCGAATAAATTGGAAATGAATCCAGAAAATTCTATGTAGGAAAGAGTTTTATCTTCAAAGATTTGGAGGACTGATACATGGAAATGGAATTTAATGTGCTTTCGTTATCTCACAAGTAGAAACCATGGCTGAAAAAAGAATCCATCACACAAAGTTAAGGAGGAACTTTATAAGGATGGAAGTCACCTGACAGTGGAATGTACAACTTCCAGAAGTAAAGAGAGGGATTTTTGTCACTGAAACTCGTGGAAGAGGCTGAGGAGCCAGGAAACAAGGAAGGAGGAGTGGTGGCAAGGAGAAGAGCAGCGTTGATTGGGAACTGTACTAGACGTCTCAAGGATCCCTTGCAGGCCTCAGATGTGTGGTGGTGAAGGATGTTTTAGAAAGTCAGAACTTGGTAAATTAAAAATCTCTATTTCTTCCCTCCATTTACACCTTTTCCTCAAGTCTATATTTTCAGTGACATAAGAATTACTTGTTCACACCAAACAAGTTACTTAGTAGAAGGAAATTAAATGTATTTAACCAAATCTATGTAAATGTCATTCTGAATAGAAGTTGCTCATCTTCTGAAATAGTACATGTCACAACACTCTATGCAGTAGAATAAAATTATTGAACAAATATGGTAAGTAGGCCTCTACAAGAAGTGGACTAATAAACTCAGAAGCACTAGCAACAGTGTGGATGGTTAGGCAGAAAATCCCCAGCCTTGAAGCCATGCATGCAGACTGTGAGAAGCTCAACACTGCAGAGAGCTGCTCCCTGTGGAGTCCGATCCTCAAACTCTTAGCCGCCCAGGACTGCAGACACTAGCTACATGTAGATATTTAAATTCAAATAAAACTTAGTCCCTCAGTCACACTATCCACATTTCAAGTGCTCAGTAGCCTCATGCAGCTGCCATACTCCATGGCACATAGAAATTTGCCCCACTGTGGAAATTGACATGGGAGAGCATTGTCTCAGCCCTTTTGTCTATAGTTAACATAATTCCAAAATACTACAATTAAGCAGTATTTTCTCTTTTTTTTCTCTTTTTTTTTTTTGCTTAGAGAAATAACTTCTACAGACCAACTTTTCTAATAAGGTGCCCTCCTCCTCCAGGTGACATGTTAGGCTCACTCCCAGATATTCACATGGACCTGAGAAAGGAACAGGCTCAGTGACCTAGAAATGGCTCAACCCAGCATGAAGTCAGGAACTCCTAGCCACTGAGGTAGTAGTGAAATGCAATTGATTTTCAGTTTTACTTTAAATGACATAAATAGTGATGCCAGAGTTTTTGTTTACAGAGCCGAAGAATGAGCTTCACAAACACTCAAGGTAGGAGAGCAAAGGTACAGGCTTTATTTAGAGATAAAGTGAGAGGAAAGAGCTCCCGGCTCATGCCAGGAGGGGACAAGAGAGTCCGGTGTGGTGGGTTGTCTAAGGGATTTATAGGCAGTTGAGGACTTTTGGGAACTGAGGGCTTAGGGTGTGTACTTGTACCACCTGCCCTGCCCTCAAGGTGGGCTGGGTTGTTGTCTGTTTGCTAGGGCTGTTTACAGTGAAGTCAGGAGTTATGCTGAGATACCCTTGCCGAATACTCAAACACTCCAGGCCGAGTTGCTCCTGGCCTTTTGAGCTTTAACTGATCTCACTGAAGATGTCCATATTCCTAATCTGGTATCTTTACCCTAGAGAATTAGTATGACGTTGACTTTGCATAATGCTGAACACAGAGTTTTGATAGGGACTTTACATTGTTACATTGCTTTGACTGTAAATATCCTGCCTTGCTTTTTCTGGAGGCCCTCCTCACCCTACTCTGTCTAAGCCCATGCTCCCTGTCTCAATAGTATTGGAAGGTCTTGGGAACATTTTTTTTATCAGCAGCAGATTTCCTCCCTCCCCAGCTGCCCACTCTTGGCATGAGTTTCTGAAGGAAAAACGGCTTTAGAAAGGACGGAATGAAAATGAAACATTCATAATGTGCCATGTTTTCCTTTTATAGCATTGAGGAACCAAAGGCACCTTTGGTATATTTCTTAAATATAAATGCACATGAAAAACATATATTACAACCTATGGGTCTTAAGAGGAAAACAATTTAAGAAAAAAAAACCACGTGAATCAAGGGGAAAGAAAAACTAATGAGAGATTTATATATGTTCATACATAATGTCATTTCCAAATTCCAGACCTAGAAAAACTAGACTGATTTGGTGGTGACTGGCAGTGGCTGGGAACAAAGGGACACAGGTCCCACACTGTGTGTAAGGTAATCGCCATAGTCTTCAGTTCCTGGGCCTGCAGGTAGTTGGGAGACTGGGACAAGGAAGCCTTTCCTAGGACTGGAAGTTAATTCACGGGATCCAAACCCAACAGAAAACAAAAGGTCTAAAATGGTTGGACCTGGTAACACAAGGTTTCCTGTAGGCCAAATGAGTATAGCAAGCTTAAGGTGTGGTAAGCTGAAGGAGTGCTGGGTATCAGAGGTTATACCAAGTAAGCCCAGCCATCCCATCCTTCCCTGGTATCATGTAAGGAGTTCAGAAACACCCAGGCTTCATAGCCCCAGTACAGCTGGCAGAGAGGAAAAGGCAGATAACAGGCAGAAACAGGGGCAGAGACAAGTGAGAGACAGAGCCAGGGGCTGGCTCCTCTTTCTGATGGGTTGTGGCAAGCTCTGTCCTAACGCAGGCACTAGCCAGTTCTGCAGTTTGCACGCAGGTGGAGTGCTGACAACAGCAGGTGATCCATGAAGCAGGCTAGTATAGGGAGGCAAGAGAGAGGATGAGAATGCACTCTTGCCTGGATCCCTACCTCTAGTTTTGGGAAACCATCTTTATTCCCAAGACTTCATAGGTAGACAAGATAAGGGGGTAGAGTCTATTGAGATGTACAAACTCCTTTCTTGTCGGGACTTATTCAGAACTGGCCTGGGTCTAATAGTACTGGAGAAG
Source organism: Manis pentadactyla (assembly GCF_030020395.1). Classification (NCBI taxonomy): domain Eukaryota; kingdom Metazoa; phylum Chordata; class Mammalia; order Pholidota; family Manidae; genus Manis; species Manis pentadactyla. The sequence continues at coordinate 140,265,688 of NC_080038.1, forward strand.
AAAGAGGATTTGGGGGTGGCACACTGGTGAACACAAAGGACACAAGGCCACGTTGACACTCCATGGCTGCAATAACATATCCTGATAAAACACCCTCTCTGTTCTGCTCTTTCTGCAGTTCATAGCTCAAGGCTTGCCTTCTATTCCCTCTCCTTTAGAACTCAGCAGTTTCTGACCAATAACCATTCATATTACTATTCCTACTCAGCATTTCCTGGGCATACCATGGTAAAAACTCAGCAAAAGGAGCCAGAATAGGTTTCTAATGACCCTGTCTGAGCCCCACTTTCCTCATGGATTCGGACAGAAAATAAGAATAATCCTCAGTTAAATAGCTTTCAGGAAAGTATTTGAACAAGAAGACACAAAATTTTGACACACTGAGATTTCAACTTGTCAGTGTTCCTCAGACATCCCAGGGAGTGTCATTCTCAAAACCAAACTCAAAACATCTGCAAAATAGCAGGGCATCGTGTCCAATCTGACAAGCACCTTTCTTCTGAGTTTCATGCCACCCCCACCTGAGTGTTACTACTCTTATGTATGCTTGAACAAAAAGTAATAAAAATGAAGAGGCTCAGTGAGGGCTCATTAAGATCACAGAAGAGGTAGCAGGTCCACCTTTATTGAAAACTATCAAGATTCCTCTTCTTTAAGTAGGAATAGTAATGCTGACCTTACAAGACAATGATGAAAATTACACAAAATCATGTATTTTGCCACATAGGAAATTTAAGTTATTGGGTTCTTAAACCTTAAAAAATCCTATAAAATGTAAGCTCTAATTACACTCATTTTTCCCATGATCTCCCCCTCTAAACCTACTCTTCTGCACAGAGTTCTCTCTATTATTAACATCTTGTATTTTTTACAAATATTGAACCAATATTAATGGCAAAAAATCAAATTATTAAGTGTATCTCTAACAAAATATGCACAAGATCTACAATAGGAAAACTGCAAAACTCTGATAAACTAAATCAAAAGAGATCTAAGTAAATGGAGAGATAATCCATGCTTATGGGTAGGAAGACTCAGTATTGCTAAGGTGTCCATTTTCACAAATTGACCTATAGATTCATGCAATCACAATCAAAATCCCAGCAATTTATTTTGTGGAAAGCAAGAAAATTCTTCTAAAGTTTATTTGGAAAGGCAAAAGGTTCACAATAGCTAATACAATATTGAAGGAGAAGGACAAAGCTGGAAGGCTGACCCTACCTGACTTCAAGATATACTATAAAGGTACTGTAATCAAGACTCTATAGTACTGGTAAAAGGATAGACAAACAGATCAGTGGAACAGAATAGAGAACCCTAAACTGGACTCAAATATAAACACAAATAAAATCAACAGATCTTTGGTAAAGGAGCAAAAGCAATTCAATGGAGGAAAGACAGTCCTTTCAACAAATGGGGCTGGAGCAACTGGTCATTCACAAGCGAAAAAAGAATTTAGAAACAGACCTTACACTCTTAACAAAAATTAACTCAAGGAGGATTATAGACCTCAGCATTAAAAGCAAAACTATAAAACTAGATTATCACATAGGAGAAAAATCTAGATGACCTTTGGTTTGGTGATGGCTTTTTACATACAACACCAAAAGCACAATTCATGAAAGAAAAATTGAAAAGTTCATCTTCATTAAAATTAAAAGCTTCTGTTTTGTGAAAGATACTGTTAAGGGAATGAAATGACAAGCCACAAACTGGGAGAAAATCTTGGCAAAACACATATCTGATAAAGGACTGGTATCTGTAATATTCCCCCCCCAAAAAAACTTCTTAAAAGTCAACAATGAGAAAATAAATAATCGAACTAAAAAAACGGGCAAAAGATCTGAACACACACCTCACCAAAGAACAACAGAAAATTCCATATGAGATGTTCAACATTATATGTCATTAGGGAATTTCAAATGAAAACAATGAAATACCACCACACACTTACTAGAATGTCTAAATCCAAAAGAGTGACGACACCAAATGCTGGTAAGGATGTGGAGCAACGAAGAGTCTCCTTCATTGCTGGTGGGAATGCAAAATGATACAGCCACTTTGGAAGGCAGTTTGACAGTTTCTTACAAAACTAAACATACTCTTACCATATGATCCAGAAATCATGCTTCTTGGGTATTTACCCAAATGAGTGTGAAACTTATGTCCACACAAAAACCTGCACTTGGATATTTGTAGAAACTTTATTCATAATTGCCAAAATGTGGATATAACTGTGACACAGGTAAATGGGTAAACTGTGGTACATCCAGGCAATTCAATAACATATAGCACTGAAAAAAAAAGAGCTATGAAGCCAGGAAAAGACATGGAGGAAACTTAAATGCATATTACTAAGTTCAAAAGCCAATTTGAAAAGGCTTCATACTGTATGATGCCAACTATATGATACTCTGGAAAAGACAAAACCATGGAAACAATAAACACACCAGTGGTTGTACTCCCCACTCAGAGTCCAAAGATGTGTTTAACACCATTTATCAGCACTGTTGCACTGCTTTCTTACAGTAGACATATTAATCAGTAGACAAATCAAGAAAACATAAGAAAGCCTAGAAATGGGGGAGTAGCTAGAAGGGGATATGTGATCAAAATAGGTTTTGATTACTTAAGAAAGAAAACACTAGAACATGTTTGTATGCTGATGAAATGATGCAGTAGAAAGAGAAACAGGATGATGATACAGGAGAGGGAGGGAACAATTGATGGAGTGGTGTCCTTAGCAGGCAAAAGAGGCAGCAATCCAGGGCACAAGAGAAAAGTGTTCACCTTTGATATGCACAAGGACACTTCTTTCACTGTAATGGATGGAAAGGCAGAGAATATAGGTAGAGATGCAGGTAGACCTTGACACATGGTAGTGGAAAGATTAGGGGTTTCTTGTTTTACTAATACTCTTTCCAATGAAGTATGAAGTACAGTCATCAGCCAAAAGTTGCAAAGGGGAATGTAGACAAGGAGCAAAAAGATGAAGGTAAAGAAAAGAGAAAAAGTGGTGAGCTTAGTGGGCTGGAGGTCTCTATTAGAAAAGGATGTTTGAAATTAAAATTTCAGAAGTGGTGCAAGGGAATTAGGGGTAATTATATGGGAGCAATTATATTTTAATTAAAATGTAAGGGCAAGACATCTATTTTTCTCACCACTGTATCACAGACAAGCACATAGTAGTTGCACAATTAATATTCAAGTGAATGAATGAATATAAAGACGGATCATAAAAGATAATGGATAAGGAAATACTTGAGCTCAAAATGGGGGAGATAAAGAGAAAGGGTATATTAAATCATGTATGTGCCAGTATTACAGTAAGTAAGCAAAAAGTATAATAGGAAATTATTAGAGACTGGCATGCTTGAAATTGGAATTTCAGAATTGTAAGCCAGGAACTGTGTGACTGATTCAGGTTTGAGGAAAATGATCAGTGATAACAAGGTCTTCCAACTGGAAGGCCAGAGTGTTGGACAGCTCATGCCAGCAAAATCAATGATCAGAAAAGAGAAAAACACAGAAAATCAGGTACCACAGTCTTAACTTAATGAGGTGAGGCATGGTGGTGATCAGGATGTGGATAGATTACATCAACAAGGGGACATAGTGTGCAATATGATCTTACAACAAATGTCTCAAAGAAGTAAGGAATTTTGAAGTAAAAATAAAGAAAATATTGGGAAGAGCCACTGCCAATTATTTTTATTCAATTGGTTGATGAGCTGAAACAAGACTGGCATAGCATCAGATTCTTTTTTCCTTGCCTTAGTCCCTGTGGTAGGCAGAATAATGGCCCCCAAAGATGTCCATCCTGTAATCCCTGGACCCTGGATGTTACTTTGCATGGCAAAAGGGACTTTGTGGGTATAATTGACTTAGGACCTTGAGATGGGAAGATTATCCTGAATTTTCCATGCAGCCCCAATGTAATCACAAGGGGTCCTTACAAGAGGGAAATAGGAAGATCAGAGTGGTAAGACTGATGACAGAGCAAGAGGTCTGAGTGATGTGAGGAAGGCGTCATGGGCCAAGGACTGCAGGTGGACACCAGAAACTGGAAACAGCAATGGTACGGATTCTCCTCTGATGTGTTCAGAAGAAATGCGGTCCTTCTTGCTTTTAGATATCTGACTTCCAAACATGCAAGAAAGTAAATTTGTGGTGTTTTACAACACTGTGCTTGGGGTTAGGGGTTACAGCAGCAATGGGTAACTAATACAATCCCTGAACACCGTCAAGAGCTATAGGAGAAAGTTATCACCCCAAGGTGACCTGGCAGGCTTCAGGCAACCACCCCATCCCTAGCACTGCAAGCTGATGTGGCACCCTACCTCCCACCCAGGCCAGTCACAGTCTACAGCACATGCATGCATTGTGGAGTGAAATCCTTAGGGGAAGAAAATACCTCCTTTAAATCTTTCATGTACATGGATTGTTGCACTACTCTTAGTAGCTTATGGTAATTATTTAAGTGTCTATCCACCTTTCCTCTGAGACTGTACCTTCCCTGTAGTTTTCCTATATATGCCCAATCTCCTTAATCTCAGCGTTTAAGCAAAGGACTTGTCATTGTGCGCAATGCATATGAATTAAACAGAATTGAATGAACGGGAGGACTAACAGGGTCTAGAAGGGATGAAACATACCCATCTGCAAATGCCAAGAAGAAAGCTCAGCAAGTAAGGTCTGGTATCTGAAGTGATGGAAACAGGCAGCCAGAGCCACGGTCAGTGCTAGAGCGCAGCAAATAGGCCTTATTACTGAGCTCCTGTTTGTTCTTTGGATCCCACCTGCCTGAGGTCGGGTGTGGAGCTCAAAATGCATTTGTGAAAAACTACAGCCCAAGCATGAGATACTTAACTGATGTGTGTAATATTTGAATAGATGTCTCGCTTATTAACAAGGTCAGTCAACAAATCCAGGTTGTACAATGACTTCAAAAATAAGCAAAATAAAATTTCTGTATCTCTCATTAAAAATGTAACTTTTTAAATTCCTTTCTGAGTCAGTTCATGAGTCAACAAAAAAAAACTGGTTCCATTGTTTTCTAGCCACACCTTATTTCTGAGGAAAAAAATGTAATTTGTTGAATGAATCAATGAATGGACTCAGTGGTTCTAAAAAGACTTTTAACAATTTCCAAAATAAAAAATCTTCACTCAAAGAACAAAAAATATGCCACAGGATCTAAACAACTCTTCTCAAAGAGATCATTTGGAGGAAGTAGCAGACAACTATATGTGTACGTTTTGGTCTCCATGTTAAAAATCAATTGCATTCTTTACCCTAGCTCATCAGGAGGACCTCAGTGGCACATTTAAAATGGACTCTGCCGGTTCCAGAGGTGGCTTATCTTAAAGCAGGCTTTTGAACCAAAGGGAGCCTTGGTTTTCTACTGCCAAAGCTGCCTGTAACTCATTCATTAATTCAAGAAACCTTTAAGTGCCCACTCTGAGCTACGCACTGAAAATACCATGGTAGAAACGACAGATTACTGACATCATTGAACTGATATTTTAGCTGAGAAGATAGACATTGAATAAGTAACCTCAGTGATCATGAGTTTTTGTCATGGGGAACACAAAGTTCTATGGGAATATGTAACATGGATTCTCACCTCATCTGGGGTTTAGGGAAAGATTCTCTGAGAAGATGACCTTAGCTGATATATATATACTTTTTTAAAGGGTGTGTTTCAGAACAGGCAAGTGGACCCTAGAAAATGAAGATCAAGTCACAGGCAGATCATACCAGAAAGAGTACCTAAGCCAGCTCTGAACCTAAGCACCATCTGGTAGCAGCTCCACCAAACTGTATGCGCTGCCTCCCACAATAATGCTCATTGCCCAAAAGCCTGCATATAATTGGTAGTGAAAAAGACCTTTCCCAGACGTTGGATTCAGGTCCTGCTAAACCAGAGGTGAAGTGATTTACCCAGAGGTGTATTTTGCCACAAACTTCCTGTTCTATTTTCTGGTGCATATTTGCACTGCAATGTGGAACTGGGCCTGTCTGCCCTCCTCCATAGATCTCCAGTGTACAAACCGAGGTGGCTTGCACAGAGCCAATCACTTCCATCTGTGGCCAGCCGCATAGGCATCTCTGCTGACACTGCATGCAAACGGGTTCCTCCTCTGCTGAGGATGCCCAACAGGTGAGGGACACCATACGAAAATTAAAAAGAAACCACAAAAACCAATGTCTCTTCATCACAAACACCTTAATTATTGGCACAGTCAAGCCTTGCATTTATTCTAAATACGAATCACCTTGACATTTAAAGTCCCATGTTGCTTTAAGATTAAGTAGCTTCAGAGTGAGAAATAATCGCTATAGTAACAGATTATCCACAGTTCTTTTAAAAATAAACTTCCATGTCAAAGCAAGCATCCATTCAAACTGTATTAATAATAAGCAAGCAAACTGAGGAAGAGAAAGGTGGTATTTAAAAGCATTGAATGTTCTCCATTTTTATTTCTTAAAAAAAAACATGTAACCATAACTAGAATAGAAATTTGGGATTGAATCAAAGGATTCCCATTTGCTCAATGTGAAGGGGGAACTTTGTTTTTTAAGCATAACTATTTCTTGCTTTTTATACCTAGGATTTCAATAAAGGGCACAACATTTGGAAATATATTTGGTTCTTTTGAAGAACAAAGATTCCTTTTTTTTTTAAAGGATTGGCTCTTAACTAAACAGAAGAGTTTTTGTTATAAACATGAAATTGAAGTTAGATTGATTTCATTCTTTCTTTAATTTTCTGTTTATGTGATTCTTTCTGTGACCTTAACTAGTTTTTCCCTTTCCTGTGGTTTTGGTCAAATGCATGAAAAAAAAATGGGCAAATGTTTCAAGACACCTTACCCAGTTAGCTCTAACAGCCAGGATTAGCCAAGTGGGTCCCCAGAGGCCCAGGACTCACAAAGACCTGACACCCCTGCTCAGCCGTCCAGTAACTTGTGACCTTGAGGTAGGCTCTTTGCTTTTCTAAACCTCACATGCTTCCTCTGTAGAGTAGGACTCCTCATGGCCACATGCCTTATTCCATACTGGATTTGGGCAGAGGATCAAATGAGGTAAGAGATAGGAACATGCTTCAGAAACTCTCTAAAAGTGAGAGATTATAATTGCACTGCTCTCTCTCTTACAAAGGTTGCTGTTGTTACTATACATGTGTGAATTTCTGCACTGTTGCCATGTGGTTATAGATGTAGGTTTTTCTCAGAACAAAACTCTGTTTCTTAGGCACAGGAGATGCTAAGTTTTTCTGGAGCCACTTCTAGTTTATAATCAGGCCTAAAAGAAAAGAAAAAAAAAAAAGACTCTCATCACCATAAAGTGATTGGATGGAAAAGAACAGAGTGCAGCTGCCAGTAATTTATAACTATTCTCCTATTTTATTAAGAGGAAAGTAAAGCTCAAACAGATACTGTTTCAAGTCCAAGCACACACAATTAAGGGGAAAGATCCAGTTTAAACCCAGGTCTTATGATTTTTAGTCTGATCTTCTGTCCACTAAAAGAAGTCCAGGGGAGATCTGGATGAGACTTGGGTGCTAAAGGGAGAACAAGGCTAAGCTTCCAGGCTGGGGATGAAATCTTTTGGTTGTTTGACTTTGAAAGATAAACTGCGAAAAGGAAGTGAAGTCCTATCTCAAGGACCGCGTTGTAAATCTCAACCAGGGAAAGGTAATAAGCTTAGAACTCAGCATGAGGATGGGGAGACGCCTGAGACATCTAACTTTTAATAAAAGGAATGACCATCCCTGAAAAACAAAAAGATGAAATGTGAGCTGAAGCAAGGAAATCATGATTCTGTTTTCTACCTTTAAGAGACATTTCATCAAGAAGATTTTTAACTGTATGGAAGCAAGTAACTAACCTAAATCCCCGCCACTGACCTAACGCAGGAAATACTATGTCCCATTGCAAATGAGGCATGGATTTCCAATCTCAATGGCAAAGGGCAGATTGAGGGTGGCACTCCTCAGTCTATCAGAAGATAAACCAGCTCCTCTTGGAGCTAAGCTGAATTCTGAATTTCACTCAGAAACCCTAACATGGCACATGTATGATTCAACACTGCCCAGGAAAGTAGTCGTAATACAATTGACTGTTTTACCAGAACTGAGTATTGATGAGTCTCTCAGAGAGATCTGTGCGCAGGAGGTAACTGGGCTTCATGAGTCAACACCTACCTACTGGGAGCAGGCTGGCCTCAGGGGGACATGGCCGGAGCGCCACCTAGTGGAAATGCTCTAGCAGTAAATGTTCTTGAAATGGGAAGTACTCACAAGAGCCATCTAGTGACAAAAGGGGAAAGAACTCCAGGGAGCAGGGAATTCCGCAGCAGTCTTTTGCGAACTAACGCTGATCTGGTGATGATAAAACAGGTTTAACTCCAGTCTCCCATGGGCAAGAATTAAGTCCCATTCCCAACTGAACGTATGATGATGTCTCCCCTTTGGGTTTAGCTATGAGAAAATTTGGCCTTCTCTGACCCCCTAAAATGTGATGTTCTTCACTGAGTTCCCTGGCACTTTGCCCATGTCTCCCACATTTTAGTCTCAACATAGACAGAAACCAGGTTAGGTTTTTGTAAAAAAATCAATCCAGATAATGTCATTCATCTACTGAAAATCTTCCCATAGTTCATTTCACTCAAAGTATAAGTCAGATTCTGACAAATCCCTACATAATGCGGGCCCACCACCTCTGAATATCTCCCGCTCCCCCTCACTCACCCACGCAGCTCCAGCCACACCGGTGTTCTTAGAGTATCTCAGACACATCAGACATGCTCTTGCCTCAAACCTGTTTGTCTTTTCCCTCTTCCTGCATGACTGTCTCTTATATGTGAGGTAAATTTGGATTTGGGAAGACTGGCTCTTCAGAAGATGGAGAGGGTATAGTACAATGGTTAAGAAAGAGTGGCGGCATCCACAGCAACATGCCTGGGTGAAGTCTTGGATCCAGTCCACACTAGCTGTGTGACTCTAAACAAGTTTCAATCTCTCCAGTCCTCAGTCTTCTCATCTGAAAAATGGGGATGACAATAATGCAACCCATTTAAAAGGTTGTGGCAAGAACAGACTGAGGGAAAGCTCATTCCTAGCAGAGGCCAGGCACATAGCAGAAGTTCCATAAATATCACCTTATTGTCATTAAGATGGAGAAATGTAGGCTGTGAATGGTTTGGTCAGATGGTATGCCTGAAGGACTGGACCAAAACTTCTGAAAGAATTTTGCCAAAGTGGCTCAATCCTATGCCCTGCACTTTTACAAAAGGAAGACATAAATGGCCTGAACATCAAAATCAGAGACGGCATTGAAAAATAACAGGTGCAACAACAGAAACATATCAGGGTGCGCAAAGATCTCACCCCGCAGGAGTGCTGAGCCCATGCTCTCACTGTGAAAGACAAACATGATGTTTAAGTCCAGAATCTCAAACTACATAAGGGTGGGAGAGGGAGATGTGGCTTAGCAACAGCTTGTACAAAGATAACAGGGCGTAAATTCAGTAGAAACAAGGAATGCTGTGTGGCTGCATACAGGCCAATCTGACCTTGGACTGCATTAACAAGAGCACAGTGTTCAGAACAAGATGGACCAGCTCCATCCTCCCCAGCCCAGCTGAAGCAGTGCACTCTGTTCTGGGCAGCACCCTTTAAGGGACATGCCTAGAGAACAGTCACTCAGCTGGGGAAGGGATGACAGACACACAGGAAGCAGTTTAAAGACCTTGGGCTTTTTAACTTGAACGTGTACAGACCCAAGAGCCCTTTCTTCAAATACCTAAAGGACTGTCAAGTGAAAAAAGGAACTTATTCTGCTCCTTACTCTGGATGGCTTCATTCAACAAATACTAAGGACTTACAACAGTCCCAGGGAGACAGATTTGGCCTTGAACAAGGAAATATCCCATTTAAAATTGCTCCCCTACCGTAAAGGCTGCTTTGTGATGTAGTCAGTGCCTTGTCTCCAGAGCCTTTCCAGTGGGGACGGGGACGGAGAATACTACAGATGCTGGTCAAGTCTTCTGGAGGAGCTGAGCTAATCACAAAGATGCCAGTCTTGACAAAGACACAGCTGACAAGGGACAAAACAATCTTGAACTAGAAGTGCCAGAGTTGGATATGGCAGGAAAGTGGAAGACGGCAGGAAGCAAGAAAATGAGAGCAATTTGAGGTTCAAGGGGTTTGTTGGTAATCAGAGTCGGATACAAGACACCAGTGTCAGTCAGCCCTGCCTGAATCTTCAGGTCTCCTCGTTGACACTAAGGCTCAAGGCCCAGAGTCTTTCCCTTCCAGGCAGACACCCTGGTCACAGCTTTTCCTGATCCACATCCACTTCATTCCCAAGCTGGAAAATTCATAAGCTGCACTTCGGTTTTGGTCTCTACTCTTCAGTTCTGGTTAGTTGCTCAGCCTACAATGCTAACCAACTGGCAGTGCCCAGTCTACCCCCAGGCGGGGTCCTTGACCCTGATTCTCAGCCAAAGGATGTGACTTTGCCACATAAAACTAAGTAAAGTTGTAAGGAGGGGTCGAAACTGGATTTCTATTGCAAATATGTGCTTAGACATATTTGCTTGTCTTTAGAATGCAATAAAATAGCTATGGAATTTCTGCTTGAGGGATCTGCACTCAGGAAGCAACAACTCTTCATGTAGTTGGGATCATACAGGATGGAGCCTTTTAAGACTGGCTTCTTTCACTTAGCAGCATTTAAGTGTCCTCCATGTGTTTTCCGCTTGATAGCTCATTTCTTTTTAGTGCTGAATCATATTCCATCATCTGGCGGTACCAGTTTATTTATCCATTCACTTACTGAGGGATGACTTGGTTGCTTTCAAGTTTCGGCATTATAAGTAGAGTTGCTATAACCATTTGAGTGCACGTATTTGTGTGGAAATAAGTTTCCAACACATTTGGGTAGCTATATAGGAGCACAGCTACTGGCTGGTATGGTGGCAGTAGGCTTAGTTTCGTGAGAACCCACAAAACTGCCCTCCACGGTGGCTGCACCATTTTGCATCCCCAGCAGCACTGAATGAGATTTCTTGTGGTTCCACACCCTCACCAGCCCAACCCAATATTTGGTATCATTACTGTTCTAGATTTTGGCCATTCTAATAGGTGTGTAGTGGCATCTCCTTGTTTTCATTTGCATTTTCCCCAAGGACATATGCTATGGCTCATCTCTCCATGTGCTCGGTTGCCATCTGCATATCATGCTTGGTGAGATGTTTGTTCAGATCTCTTTCCCACCTTTTAGCTGAGTGGTTTTCTTATTTTAAAGAGTTCTTTGTATATTTTGGGTACAAATCTTTTATCAGATATGTGTAAGTAATAAGAAAAATATCTTATAGACATTAATAATTAGAGCTCTATAATTTAAATAATTTATTTTTCTGGATTTCTTTCTGCCTCTGAAATATATAATTTGTTGTGATTTATATTCTCATTCTAAGTCAATATTCATGTTCATTTCTTATGTTGTATAAGCTTCAGGCCCCACAAAACCTGGCCCTGGCCCTGAGTCCGAGGTTGGGCCAGCTAAGTGGACTGAGACTGCAGAGACATCTGCGCCTGCTCTCACAGGGAGCAGAGGGAAAGCCAGCTTTCCTGGCTGGCCTTCACAGGTATGCAGTTACGGAGTGTTAGGCCAGAGGGTGACGTCATTGTCAGAGGCCAGGTTCTGGGGCCCAAGCAGGTCAACCTCTGGAAGTCCAAGTGTTGTCCCATTGCCCGCCGCCCCTTCAAGACTTGTCCAAAACTGAATAAGTAGTCCACAAATCATTTCCTCTGTTTTCCTCTCACCCAACCTTCCAAGCCAAAAAGTCAGGCATCATCATTGAATCCACCCTTTTTCTTTCATCTCATCAATCAGCAAGTTCCACCAATTCTGTATTATAAACATCTCCTGAATCCACTCAGTTTTTTCTGTTCTCCTCTGCCACCAGGCTAGTCAAAGACACATTTCTCTATTGTTGCACAATGGCAGTGGCTTCCTGACATGTCCTCTTCCCTCCACTCATACCTACTTCTCCCCATTTACAACTCTCCAGTCACTCCCACTATAGACAATAATTAAGTTGAAGCTTAACATGACATATGTGCCCCTTGTAATCTGGTCACCTAGTTCCTGCTGGCCCTCCACTCTCCCTGTCACCTTTCCCCTCCAGTGAACCAGCCATGCCTATTTTCTTAGTTACCCCATACAGTCAATCTCTTTCCCCGCAGCACCTAACTGATGGCTATTGTAACATGTTACGTATTCTGCTGTAATTACCAAGTCTTATTTTTATTTTACTTTACTGGATTTTTAATTACAAAACATAATTGCTCTTTATAACAAGTCAAACAGCACAGAGATGCATAAGGAAAAATAAGCTTCCCCTAGTCCCTCTGGCTCTATATAGACTTAACACATTCCTGTTAATAGCTCCATTGTACCATAGCAATGATCTACTACAATTTATTCAACCATTCTTCCATGGATGGCATTCAGAGTACTTGTGGGAATTCTTTTTTTGCTATAAACATCCTTGCACATGCTAGGGTTTTTAATTTTGTAAATTATATTCCCAGAAAAAAACAAGGAATATGCATGTCCTAAATTTTAACAGATCTTGCAAGATTATTTTCCCATAAAAGTAGCGACTTACCCTTCTACCAGCAATCTATGAGACTACCTATGCCCCACAGCCTTCTCGCAATTGATGTCACTCATTTTATTTTTTATCTGTAGGGGAGAATGGCACTCCATCATTTTATTAGTTTGCATTTCCCTGATTATTTTAGAATCTTCTATATTGGCAATATATATTCTGTTCTGTGAATTGACAGTTCATATCCTGGACCTATTTTTTCCTACTGCATTCTACTTAACTCACTGCTGTTAATAGTTCTATTACATCATAGCAAAGATGTACTATAATTTATTCAACCATTCTTCCACAGATGGAAATTCAGGGTACTTATAAGAATTTTTTTTCTGCTATAAACATCCTTGCACATGCTTTTTCTTGGTAATTTGTAGGAACTCTTTGCCTATTGGAGTTATTAACTATTTATCATATGTGCCACATATTTTTTCCTAGTCTGTAAGTTTAATTTTTTTACTTTATTTATGGTATATTTTGCCATGCAAATGATTTCAATATAGATGCTATCAAATACACCTGTATTTTTTTCTTCACGGTTTCTGGATTTTCAGTTTTGCTGAAGAAGGTCTCTCCACCTCTATAGGCTTACAAATATTCTCCAGTCATTCTTAATTCACTCTACCTATACGTTATATATCTTTGACATATTTGACATTAAACCATCTGGAATTTACTTAGGTATAAATGGCTTGAGCCCAGGGATGACTTACTTACCTGCCCATTTATCTGCAGTTCTTAGCCTAGGGTCTGCAACAGAAGAAATCCTCAGACACATTTGTTGCACTGAGTAAGTGGATGGACAAAGTCAGATGTGTTCTCTTGGAATCCATCTATGTATTCATATCCTATGTACTTAATATGTGGCTAGCACTCTGCTAGCGGGTAGGGAAACAGTTCTTCCCATTGAGTAAGTCACAGATTGGCGAGCGAGGCAAACTGTGTGTGATGCGATCACATTTTGATGTAAACAGTTGCTTTTGTATTTCTTGCCATTCTATTATCAAATATATTAAGGCCATTAGATATGCAGCACTCTTTGCCTCAAGGAAGTGATGAGTAGGACGACAGACAAAAGAATCACATTTTGGCCTTTGAGTCTCAATAATCAAGGCCCAAGGATGAGTCAAAATATTTGGGGAAAGAAAAAAACTACAGAAAAAGCCAGTCCCAAATTCTACCGCCCTCTACAGTCTACATAAAATCTTAATGGCAGGGGAGGAGAGAGGGAGAAAATAATAGCTCAGAGAGAGCTGGGTGTGTGCCTTTAAGAACCCAGGGAGCCTTTGTCCTTTTCCTTGGAGAGACCTGGGAAAACAGGAGTCCTTTGTTCCTCTCTGCCCAGCCTGGGATGAAAAGTGGTAGAGAGAGTTTCTAAATTACCAGCGGAAGAACAGAAAGTAGAATATGGCCTTGGAGGACCCCTACAGTTCTCCAGTGACCCTGGGGTGTATGGGAGAAAATAGAGTTGCTTGAGAAAGGACACAGAAGTCACAGAGGCTGAGCTGGCTCAGAGAGAGTTCTGGTTGGGAACAAAGTCAGGGAAAGCAATGCTCTGCATGGACCCTCAGCTTGCAATCACCTGGGATACCACAGCACACAGCAGATGCTGCAGAGCTAGATCATGATCCAGGACCAGCTGCAATCCTCCCATGATGCTTGGACAATACATAAGTCAAAGAATTTAGATCCAGTCCTCAAGGATTGGAGAAGGTCACATGCATCTGAAATGACTAAATTTTTTTCTCTCACTCAGAGCAAAGTGAGGCTCAAGGTATAAATACAACTCAGAGAACAAAACTGAAATATGCACTGCTAAGTAGATAAAAAAGGAATTAAAATGTGGTGTGGTGAGTAGACTGAGAGACATAAGCACAGGGCAATATGGAAGCACCAAGGAGGAACTTCCTGGGGAGGGTCCCAAGAGACAGAGATGCTCACTCACAGGGAGGACGCAGGCTGTCCAAGTGAATGGGGTGGGGACTTTCAGGCAAAGAGGAAAGCAGAAGCCGCAGCTTAAGCATATTTTTAGAGTGTCTTAGTCTGCTCAGGCTGCTCTAACAAATTACCATAGACTGGGTTGCTTACACAACATTTACTTCTCACAGTTCTGGAGGCTAAGTCCAAGATCAGGGTGCTATATGATCCAGTGTGTGCTGAGGAACCACTTCCTGGTTTGTAGATGGCCAGATTCTTGTTGGATCTTCCCATGGCAGAGAAACAGATCATCTCTCTAACGTCTCTTCTTATAAGGATACGAATCTCATTCATAAGGGCTCTACCCTAATGACCTACTCACCTCCCAGAGGCCCCACCTCCCAATACCATCACATTGGGGATGCGGATTTCCACATACCGCCTTTAAGAGGGCACAAACATTCAGTTTGTAACATAGAGCATTAAGTACAGGGCAGGGGAGATGGCAGAAATAAGGCTGTAACCCTCAGGGCAAATCGAATCAAATGATGAGACATAATGTGAGCATTAAACCAAAAATCTTCTTTTTAACATGGACATTTACAACAGATAGCCATAGTTTCAAATACCTGGATGTTGACGTTTTAAATCATCTATGTGATTTAAAAGGTAGCATATCTATATATCCATTTTGGCTTCCCATGATGGGAAAAGTATTGCTGATTCTGGCTCAAAATTCAGGAAACATCTAAGTTTTTTTTCTTTGGTTTGTTGACAAGGCTCACTTTTTATCCAGGAGACACTAGAAGGCCAAAATATTGTGGGCTCTGAAAGTGTTCATTGACCTTATGTGCTAAACATTATTCAGATTTAACCACTTGGGACTGGGGTGAGTGTGTAGCTCATTGTGTTTGTTAGACCAGATGAGTTTCTTTCAGATTAGTATCATTCCTGAAGTAACACTGGAAATGGATGTCGCCCTTCTGAGTATGCAATGTTCAGTGATGACCAAGGACAGGATCTCATTGTTTCTACTTAGCACCATTAAACAAAGACACAAGAGGAGGAAATTTCCAACTGCAAGCTCTGACATGTGTTAGGACTCAGTCATCACTTTGCTGCGAGACCCCCAATCCCAAGGCCTCCATCAGACAAATGACGTGTTAGCTCTGCTCATAGCTAAGCACCCAGCTCAGGCTCTCTTCCTCTCTTTGACCTATTTTTGCAGGTCTCATCTACCTACCAACCCCTTTTTCTCTCTGATCAGTGTGGGTGACAACACCCAAGGCGTGAAGCTAAATGCTTCAGACACATGGGAACAATGCCCCACTTTAAGCAAAACAAATATAGTATGGATAATCCCAAACTGCCCACCCCAGATATATAAATTAGTTTTTTAAAAATTCATTAACTTTGCAAAAAATATTCACAACAAGCTCTCTACTGTTAAATAATGAACCAATCTATAAATATTTGCAGATTATGCATAAATAAGTTTATTACATAAAAAGAGGTACACCTGCAGAGAGCAATTAAACAGTTGCACTGAAGGAGAAAATAGAAGCATTCATTCTTGTTAGATGTCCTTAGAGTAGCTCCATTTTGCAAAGGCAAGGCCACTAGATTTCAGAAAACCATGACCAGAATTAGGGGTACATGCTATAAAGAAGAATTTGGAAGTCATCTATTATATTGTATTTTGGGTAATGAGCAAAAATATTTGTTATTTATAGATACACATGAACACCCCAATGGGTGACTCACATTGTGTTCTTCAGAAAGTAGTTACCAAAACTCAGATATTAAATTGTTGGGTTGTCCTTAACTCAACATGTTTTTGAACAATTGTTACATGCAAGACACTGTGCTGAGCACTATGTGAGACAGAAAGATGAACACAGCACAACATAGAGAAAATCAAAATGTAGGCAACACTTAGAACACGAGGCAAAATGGGGCCATGCTGGATGAGACTCACTGTATGTTATATGCAGACTTTATCTCATTTAGTCTTCTTGACAACTTTTGAAGCACACGCCCTTGTCCTCACCGTTACACATGGGAACAGAGAGGCTCAGAGATATTAGCTAACTCACCAAAAGTAACACAGCTGGTCAATGACAAAGTCAGGATTCAAAACAAGGTTAACTTTTCTGACTCCAAAATTTTTGTTCAATCCACTCACTATACTCAGCCTTCTCAGGAGTGTAGAGGGTGGGAGGAGCAGTATCAAGAAATAGAACTGCAAAGGTGGATTAGAACCAGACTGCAGATACATGTAATGCTATACTAAGGAGTTCTCACTTTGCACTATGAACAATAAGGACGCAATGAAGTCCTTTAAGCAGAGCAGAGACAACATCCAATTTGCATTTTAGAAAGCTCTCCCTTAGTGTGGATAATGGGCTGTGGGAATAGCAAGAGCGCAACAAAGGAGACCCTTTCACAGGTTGATGTGGCAGGCCCGAGGAGCAATAATGGTGGTCTAGACCAGTACAGTGGAGATGGAAAGCAAGCAATGCTAATGATGCCATGCATGCAAAATCAGTCTGATCTTAGGGATTTGATGCAGAAGGCAACTAAACATGAGAAGTGAAAGAGGTACTCTCAGCAGCCTAGGGTGCCTGGGGGAGTGGGGTGGCTATCAACAGACACTGAAACAGAGAAAGCACAAATTAGGATCTAGCAGAAGGTAATGAAAGGACTTATGAATGCTTCCATGGCTTCTTTTCCACAGGTTATACACTACATATCACAGCCTGAATTTTCATGATGCTTAATACATAATCTGTTTACTCAATCTTCTGGTCAGTTCCGTAGAAACAGAGCAGCAGTGCAGGTTCCTTGGAGTATGCAGAGTGGCACACGAATGACTCCAAAAGACAATTACATCTGAGAAAATGGGCATTCTTCTGGCCAATGTCCTCCAGTATTTAGAAGTCCAAGTAGGAACTGGGTTTACAGCTCAGCAAACTAATAGATTCAGCCAGTGGCCACCATCCAGAGAAGTAGCCAGATACTTCAACAAGAGCCAAGATTCAATGCAACCATCCTCATGATTTCATCTCACAGCAGCTGAAGTATGTTATCTTTTCACACAGAAAATCAGGAGTCCAGTTGAAGGCAAAATCTCTAAAACTTGCCATTTCCTAACAGCATGAGAAGGGAAAAACTTTTGAATATCGGGTCTTCCAAACACTGTTCACCCCACCCTTTCATGCCCCTGTCTCCTCAGAAGGGAGAGCCATCTCCACATTTAAATGCAAAACATTCCTGAAGACTGCATTCTAAGATGGTTTGTCAGAAGACAAAATTCTGACTGCTGTCTGTTTTATCCTGATATTGATTCAGAGGGAGACTTGAATATGTGGGTCAAGGTTCCAGAAAAGATCATTAAGTAACTTCAAAATAGTAGAAGGATATATCAATCCATTTCTTCATTCATACATTCATCTGGTAAGCAGTCTACCCCAGTGATCAAAGGTTTTCAAATCAGGCAGACATGGTTTGACTTCATCTACCTCCTGGTTTGGTGGCATCAGGCAAGACATTTAATTATAGCTTAATTTTATCATCTGTTAAATGGGAGTGATGCAAATACATAAGATTAAATGAGATAATGCAAGTAACGGTTCTGTGGGGTACCTGGCACAGAGTAGAGAGCCAAACTGTAATGGATTTAACTCTCATTCATAGAGTGCCTGCCAGTTGCAAGACAATACCCTGCACGGCGTGGAGAAATGAAGAGGCCCCTGCTCTCAGAAGCATGCATTTGGAAACTTAAATCGAAATAAGGAAGTCCCATGAGCCTTTGCCACTAGTAAGACAGACACATTTATGCCAACTCTGCTTTCTTTCCCCACTAACACTGTTGAACACACTATCTTTTCTCTATGACAGAAATTCTTGACTTTTACAGTCTAACCACTACAACATGATTGGGGGGAAATAAATGTTAGAAGAAAAATAGAATATTGGTGAATTATCCATCTTATTCTACTCCCAAGAAATAGCATGATACCTTTCTGTACTTTCAAATATAAGACTCAAAGCATTAAGATTAAGTGCATTTCTAGAAACACTCTTCTATGAGCAAATTACCACAGCACTTGTAGAATGACTTTAATGTTTAATTTGTTAAAATAATTGTGCATGTCTCCAAATGAGTGAAACAGGTACAAGCAATCTGAAACACAGTTGCAAAACTGAGATTTGATTCTCTGAGAAAATATTTGAAGCATGGGTTTAAGTTTTATCTCCCAGTCTCAAAACAAACATTCCAAGGGAGGCCTTCTTACACTTGAATTAAGAAATAAAGAGAAATCTGGATGACTCAGAACTCTATTTCCAGACACCCCACTCCCTTGCAAAAACAAAAAACAAAAAACAAATTCATTTGTTTAAGTAAATGTTTTCAAATAACCAGGTTTTTAATTCTTTCAGCTTTTCTGGAGTAAAATCAATTTATTGATGTAAATACCATAATAATTTCATGGTTTCCAAATCTAATTTCCAGATGTTATTTCCCCAAAACATTTAGGGAAAACAAATAACTCAGAACTGAAGGAGCTTTCAACCATAACTTGATCTCGCATTCTTACAGATGAGAGGGCTAGTTGGTATGTTCAGGTTTTAGTTTTATATGGGGTGGAAACTCATGGTATTTTCTAAACAAGTTATGCTTCAGTCAAATCGTTATAGATCTACTCCCATAGGACCCCTCATTAGAATAAATTATTTCCCTCCTAAGACTATCCTGGTGCATATAATTTTAAATACAATCTCTAACTAATAGTTTCCTAGTTATATGGTAACACAGGCCCCATCAGAGGGCAGGCCTAAATTGATATGAGACTCATTTGAAAATCCGAGCAGTTTCCTAGAGACAAAAATTGAGTCCTCACAACAGACACTGAAAACTAGCAGAAATGTTCAGTCTCCAGAGCAGCTTCTCAACTTCTAAGGGTTTGAAAATAACAACGGTGAACCTGAAACTTGCCATTCCACTAATGTAACCAACAGGCTTATTTCATGCATTAAGCCATTTTTTTTCTGTATTTTGTAATGTATTTTTAAGCCAAACTCCAATTAGCCCATTTCAGCCCTCATTACTAGAATTACAGATTCCACAGTGAGACTGGCCATAGATTACATTTTTTGTGCTGTTTGCAGAACAATATTTTCTCTTGCACTTTCAAATGTCTTTTAGCCATGAGTATAACAGCAATCTCTAGTGACATTATCAGCGATAACAGCTGACTATGTTTCTCTCTCTAGCACCGTATTTCCTAAGATGCTGGTTTTAATTAGCCCCACAAATTCAAAGAAGCAGGCAAGTTCCTTTAGGCCAGCACTGAAGGAGCTGTATTTTTCTTATGACCCTTAGTATTTTCTTTTACCCCATGTGTTGCAAAACAGGTCATGAGCACTCTAAATGAAAATGTCTTGCATAAAAGAGAATGTGGTAATTCAGGTAATGGATTCATACCACCAAATCTCTCTCTCTGAAACACAGCTTCTCTGCTCAGCACGGCTTGCAAGTTAAACAGAATGAGAGCAAGTAAGGATCAGATTTGGTATTCAGATACCGATCGTGTGGGCAGAGTGTCATATACAGCACTTCTTCCAGCCTGTCTTCTGACAGGTACCCCAGCCCTGACTGCAAAAAGCCTCTTGAGAAACAGAGCTTTGACGGTTAGATAGTAAAGCAGCTGCCTTGAACCTTTGGAAACTACAAATCCAAAGCCAGCGATGGCAATAAGTACATATCTATTGATAATCATCCTAAATGTAAATGGTCTGAATACACCAATGAAAGGACATAGTCACTGAATGAATAAAAAACAAGATCCACCTATATGCTGCCTACAAGAGACTCACTTCAAACCCAAAGACATACAGAGACTAAAGTGAAGGGATAGAAAAAGATATTTCATGCAAACAACAGGTAGAAAATGCAGGTGTTGCAGTACT
Source organism: Manis pentadactyla (assembly GCF_030020395.1). Classification (NCBI taxonomy): domain Eukaryota; kingdom Metazoa; phylum Chordata; class Mammalia; order Pholidota; family Manidae; genus Manis; species Manis pentadactyla. Next base: position 140,286,259 of record NC_080038.1, read on the forward strand.
TGTATCAGACAAAATAGCTTTCAAAACAAAGAAAGTAACAAGAGATAAAGAAGGACATTACATAATGATAAAGGGGTCAGACCAACAAGAGGATATAACCATTATAAATATCTATGCACCGAACACAGGAGCACCTACATATGTGAAACAAATACCAACAGAATTAAAGGAAGAAATACAATGCAATGCATTCATTTTAGGAGACTTCAACACATCACTCACTCCAAAGGACAGATCAACCAGACAGAAAATAAGCAAGCACACAGAGGCACTGAACAACACATTAGAACAGATGGACTAACAGAAATCAACAGAACTCTACATCCAAAAGCAGCAGGATACACATTCTTCTCAAGTGCACACGGAATATTCTCCAGAATAGACCACATATTAGGCCACAAAAAGAGCCTCAGTAAATTCAAAAAGATTAAAATTGTACCAACCAGCTTCTCAGATCACAAAGGAATAAAACTAGAAACAAACTGTACAGAGAAAACAAAAAGGCTCACAAACACATGAAGGCTTAACAACATGCTCCTAAATAATCAATGGAACAATGACCAAATTAAAACAGATCAAGCAATATATGGAGAGAAATGACATGAACAGCACAAAGCCCCAACTTCTGTGGCACACAGTAAAGGCAGTTCTAAGAGGGAAGTACATAGCAATCCAGGCCTATTTAAAGAAGGAAGAACAATCCCAAATGAATAGTCTAAATTCACAGTTATTGAAACTGGAAAACAAAGAACAAATGAGGCCCAAAGTCAGCAGAAGGAGGGACATAATAAAGATCAGAGAAGAAATAAATAAAATTCAGAAGAATAAAACAACAGAAAAAATTAATGAAACCAAGAGCTGGTTCTCTGAGAAAATAAACAAAATAGATAAACCCCTAGGCAGACTTATTAAGAAAAAAAGAGAATCTACACACATAAACAGAATCATAAATGAGAAATGAAAAATCACAATGGACACCACAGAAATACAAAGAATTATTAGAGAATACTATGAAAACCTATATGCTAACAAGCTGGATAACCTAAAAGAAATGGACAACTTTCTAGAAAAACACAACCTTCCAAGACTGAACAAGGAAGAAACAGAAAATCTAAACAGACCAATTACCAGCAACAAAATTGAACTGGTAATCAAAAAACCAAACAAGAACAAACACCCCAGACCAGATGGATTCACCACTGAATTTTATCACACATTTAGAGAAGACATAATACCCATTCTCCTAAAAGTTTTTCAAAAAATAGGAGGGAATACTTCCAAACTCATTCTATGAAGCCAGCATCACTCTAAAAAACTGGGCAATGACACCACAAAAAAAGAAAACTACAGACCAATATCCCTGATGAACATAGATGTAAAAATACTAAACAAAATATTAGCAAACTGAATTAAAAAATACATCAAGAAGATCATACACCATGGTCAAGTGGGATTCATCCCAGGGATGCAAGGCTGGTACAACACTCAAAAATCCATCAACATCATCAACCACATCAACAAAAAGAAGGACAAAAACCACATGATCATCTCCATAGACACTGAAAAAGCATTTGACAAAATTCAACATCCATTCATGATAAAAACTCTCAACAAAATGGGTATAGAGGGCAAGTACCTCAACATAATTAAGGCCATATATGACAAACCCACAGCCAACATCATACTTAACAGCGAGAAGCTGAAAGCTTTTACTTTAAAATCGGGAACAAGACAGGGATGCCCACTCTCCCCACTGTTATTCAACATAGTACTGGAGGTCCTAGCCACAGCAATCAGACAACACAGAGAAATAAAAGGCATCCAGATTGGTAAGGAAGAAGTCAAACTGTCACTATTTGCAGATGACATGGTATTGTACATAAAAAAGCCTAAAGAATTCACTCCAAAACTACTAGAACTAACATCTGAATTCAGCAAAGTTGCAGGATATGAAATTAATACACAGAAATCTGTTGCATTTCTATACCCTAACAATGAACTAGCAGAAAGAGAAATCAGAAAAATAATCCATTCACAACTGCATCAAAAAGAATAAAATATCTAGGAATAAACCTAACCAAGGAAGTGAAAGGCCTATACCCTGAAAACCACAAGACACTCTTAAGAGAAATTAAAAAGGACACTAATAAATGGAAATTCATCCCATGCTCATGGGTAGGAAGAATTAATATTGTCAAAATGGCCATCCTGCCTAAAGCAATCTACAGACTAAATGCAATCCCCATAGAAATACTGACAGCATTCTTCAACAAACTGGAATAAATAGTGCTAAAATTCATATGGAATCACAAAAGATCCCGAATAACCAAAGCAATCCTGAGAAGGAAGAATTAATCAGGGGGTATGTTGCTTATCAACTTCAATCTCTACTACAAAGCCACAGTAATCAAGATAATTTGGTACTGGCATAAGAACAGACCCATAGACCAGTGGAACAGAATAGAGAGTCCAGATATTAACTCAAGCATATACAGCCAATTAATATATAAAAAAGGGGTCATGGACATACAATGGGGAAATGACAGCCTTTTCAACAGCTGATGCTGACAAAACTGGACAGCTACATGTAAGAGAATGAAACTGGATCACTGTCTAACTCCATACACAAAAGTAAACTCGAAATGGATCAAAGACCAGAATGCAAGTCATGAAACCATAAAATTCTTAGAAGAAAACACAGGCAAAACTCTCTTGAATACAAACATGAGCAACTTCTTCATGAACATATCTCCACAGGCAAGGGAAACAAAATCAAAAATGAACAAGTGGGACTACATCAAACTAAAAAGCTTCTGCAGAGCAAAGGACACCATCAATAGAACAAAAAGGCATTGTACAGTATGGGAGAATATATTCATAAATGACATATCCAATAAAGGGTTGACATCCAAAATATACAAACAGCTCATACACCTCAACAAACAAAAAGCAAATAATCCAATTTAAAAATGGGCAGAGGATATGAACAGACAATTTTGCAAAGAAGAAATTCAGATGGCCAACAGGCACATGAAAAGATGCTCCACATTGCTAATCATCAGGGAAATGCAAATTAAAACCACAATGAGATATCACCTCACACCAATTAGAATGGCCAACATCCAAAAGACAAACAACAAATGTTGGCGAGGATGTGGAGAAAGCAGACCCCTACTACACTGCTGGTGGAAATGTAAATTAGTTCAACCATTGTGGAAAGCAGTGTGGAGGTTTCTCAAAAAACTCAAAATAAAAATACCATTTGACCCAGGAATTCCACTTCTAGGAATTTACCCTAAGAATGCAGCAGCCCAGTTTGTAAAAGACAGATGCACCCCTATGTTTATTGCAGCACTATTTACAACAGCTAAGAAATGGAAGCAACCTAAGTGTTCATCAGTAGATGAATGGATAAAGAAGAGGCAGTACATACACACAATGGAATATTATTCAGCCATAAGAAGAAAACAAATCCTACCGTTTGCAACAACATGGATGGAGCTAGAGGGTATTATGCTCAGTGAAATAAGCCAGGTGGAGAAAGACAAGCATCAAATGATTTCACTCATCTGTGGAGTATAAGAACAAAGCAAAAACTGAAGGAACAAAACAGCAGCAGACTCACAGAACTCGAGAATGGACTAACAGTTACCAAAGGGAAAGGGACTGGGGAGGATGGGTGGGAAGGGAGGGATAAGGGGTAAAAGGGGGCATTATGATTAGCACATATAATGGGGGGGCACGGGGAAGGCAGTATAGCACAGAGAAGACAAGTAGTGATTCCATAGCATCTTACTACACTGATGGACAGTGACTGTAATGGGGAATGTGATGGGGACTTGATAATGTGGGGAATCTAGTAACCACAATGTTGCTCACATAATTGTATATTAATGCTACCAAAATAAAAAAAAGAGAGAGAGAAACAGAGCTTTGAGATATTAAAGGTGTTTTCCAAAAATTACTATCATCTATCTATGTGTCTGTCTCTCTATTCTTCACCACTCCTGCTCCCCAGCATCACTACCCCTATGGCAAATATAATATATTTATATATTCTCTCATTTTCAAAACTAAATCCATTTCCTAAAGGTGGGCCTGATGCCACGCATAGTTTTACATATATGTACAGGGAAAATCATTGTAAAGTGAAATATTTGCATATATGTGTCCCCTGATAAATCTTTCTAGGAACAAAAAAGGTGACTTTCAGCTTTTAGTAGTGGGAGAGGGGTAGTGCTGCTCTTTACATTGCTTTAGTTCTGTTTCTTGAACACTGGCTATATTACACCAAATGCTGAGCAGGGGTAAAGGACAGTAACTTAGGTCTGTGCTCTTAAGAAATTTATGATAAAACAGGAGTCACAGTGAAGATATGCAAAAACGTCCCAAATGATATAATTCAAATAGGCGTTTAGTTAACTGGAGAAAATAACGTAAGAATATGTGAATTAGAAGGGTGGGTTTCCTGGAAGGGTTAATGTCACAATTTATGAAACTCAGGAGTTTTGAAACAGGTAAAGGACAGTGTGCAGACACACACCAAAAGTCAGGGCAGTTACATCAAGTGGAGGCCTCTGCAGTTAACAAGTTTTGCAAAAATTGTCTCATTTCATCCATGTACTAGCTCTATTAGGTAAGAGAAGTGGTAGATAACCAGCTCTGCAAAGCAAGGGCCTAACCAAAGTATCCCTCAGAACTTAGGGACATTCAGATGTTCAGAAGGAGATGCCAACTGCAGTTTGCCTAATGATAGACCCACAGGACACTGAGGAGATCTTGAGTGACTGGGGTAAGAGAGTTGCCTTCCAAGCAGACAGAGAACAAAGGCAGCCCCATGAACCACCCCAGCATGAAGAATGTGTGTGGTGGGGGGGAGGCAGGCTAGAAAAGTGCACTGTTGGGAACACAGTGGGGGACCAGATGATTTTCAGTACCCCATGGTGTCAGACTACTTAGTATCCCCAGGATATTGTGACAAGCCTCTTGGGAGCATGGTTTGTAATAAAGAATAAATCCAAAGAATCATGTCAGTCTTGATGACAGAAGAACTGAGGTCATGAGAGCATAATGCACTGGTGCCCGTGGACAGCCCCCAGAGAAAGTGCAGGGCATCAGATCTACATGTTCATCTCCCTCCCCTCCTCCAGTGAGATGGCTGCTGGGGTGGAGGGAGGGGCAAGGGATATTCTGAGAAGAGGGTATTCTTACTTCAGATCCTTGATTCTCTCTTAATGACAACTCTTTACAAGACCAACTGAACAGCTTAAAGTAACCTGACAACATATTGGAGCCTAGACAAGATCCATGATGGCATCTGAGATACAGAGTCATTTGGGAAGAAAATACAGTTGTAGACCTTCATTGGTTGTCTTGCCGGGAAGTTAGCTGCCCTAGAACCCAGAACTTTGTAAACAGGCTTGCCTCTCCAGTGGAGTATGGTACGAAGGAGACTCCCCAGTTATGTAGGAGGTTGATGGATGAGGGTAGGGTGGAGTTCAGCTTACCCTAGTGGGTTCCCTCACAACAAGAGGAGGAGCATCTGGGTGCAGTTCTGGGAGGGGCCAGCTGTTCTTGTCAGTGTCAGCAGGTTGAGTACAATCCCTGACAGCAGAGAGGCCTCCTCACCCAGGACCTGCATAAGAGTCCCAGTTTACCAAGCTGTAGACTGCTTGCCCTCTGGAGAATTAATCGCACCTCATCTCCTGCCATCTGTTGATGCAGCACTACCCAAGATACCACAGCCTTAACTTTGGGTAGATTGAGAAACCTTTAGACATTAATAGAATAAAAACAAGACCCCAAGCTGTTTAAAGGTGAATGACCTAAATAGGGTGGCCTTTATGGAGAAAGAATAAAAGAAACAAAAGAATTTAACAAATTTAATGAGGTCTTAAGATGAGTCATCTTATGCACAAAAAAGTTTCAGGAACTGGTAAATATGATATCAGAATTTTTTAATCAATAAAGAAATTTTAAAAAGGAATAGTCCTTACTAAACTTCAAATTTGTTTTCTAGAAAATAAAAAAAGAACAATTCCATAGTGCAGAGCAAAAATTCAAAGAAATGCATCTAATGAATAAGAAAATAAAAAACACTGAGGAAATATCCAAGAAACCTAACATGATTACTAGGAGCTCCAGGAAGAAAAGAGGAATAAATAGAACTAAGTCATCAATGCTCTAATAGCAACAACTTTCTGGAGCTAAAGAGTAACTTGAGTTTGGAGTCTCTACAAGCTTGCAGAGACCCAGACATAGTTAATGAAGTAGAGACATAGTTGGATCTACCCTGATTAAATTTCTTAACTCCAAGATTTTTAAAAAATTCTTAAAATCTTCTAAAGAATGAAAAGCTTTCTTAATAAATGAAGATAAACAGAATGGCATCCAGAAACTCATATGTGATACTAGAAGCTAGAATACAATGCAGTGACTGTGACTTAGAGGCATATATTGGTCAAGATGTCACTTATCTGGAAACCAAAGAAAAGATATTTTAAGACCTGCAAGTGCAGAGAAGACATATTTTGAAAAACTCACTCAAGGAAGAGTTGTAGCTAAATGAAAATTAAATTGGAAGAAAATCTTCTGAATAAAGTACAAGGAACAGCACTGAATGAAGAATCATATCTTTTTTATAATTATGTTGAAATAAATGAAGATAACAATACTAGAAACTAATAAAGTTTTTTTAAAGGATTTTTGAAATAGAAGAGACATTTTCTAATTGAAAATATGCAGAGCCTGGAACTAATATTCCAAACTATCTCAGCAAAACCCAAGAGTTATGGGGTAAAGGTAGAGGAAGTTGGAGGATGTTCAGAAATAGTAAAGTAAAAGATTTTAAAGGTATTCATGGAAATGGGAGATTGGACAAATAAATAACTTGGGAAAGAGGAAGCATAGGTCTGTTTAAACTTGATGTATCAATAGATAAATGTGGATGAAATGTGCATGCTAATACACAAAACTGAGATTCCACTGAAAAGCTGACAAATTCAACTACATATAAACCAAAACTTTCTACACGGGTAAAAAAAGACAAACTGAGAAAAAGATTAACCAGTTTTATCACCAAAAAGCCCTAATTTCCTTATTATATAAATAGAAACTTTAAATCGATAGGAAAAGACCAATGATTGAATAGTAAAATAGGTCAAAGGATATGAACAGAGATTCTCTTGCAAGAAGCACAAGAAACTCTTCTGGTTGCCTCTGGGGAAAAGAACATGTAACTGGGAAACCAGAGGGAAGGGATGAATTACTTTTCACTGTATACACATGTGCACCTTTTGAATTGGGAGCATTGCATATTTATTTCCATATTAAGGAAGATTAAATACCATGACCAAATAAATCTCCAAATTCCTTCACGTCACAATCCACTTGGGTGTTCTTGAAGTTTTCCAAACATGCCTCAGGCTCTCCCTCCATACTTATGTCTGCCTTCCACTAGTGCCTCCAAGTCCTCTGTTGGATCCTCTGAGTTAATTAGTCCACAGAGAGAGTGAGAACATCGAGACTCACAGGGAACCTTTTAAAGGCAAGACATTTAAGTGACACACATTATTTCTGTCCACATTTTATTAATAGACCGTCCTATGTCCCCATCTTGAAGCAGGAGTACTGGAAAATGTTATTTAGCTATTGACCCAGAACAAGCATCCAGGTTGGGTGAGTCTCTAGCCAGCCTCTCCTCCAATTACCTATTTCCAAAAACTTAATTTTTTTAAAGAATATAAATAAAAGGACATGTTAAGTTGTATCAGGCAAATGAAAAGAGTGACAATATACACAGTATATACATACATGCATCATACACACACACACCTATACATACAATATAACACAGTTAGAGGGTTACTCCAAGACCTAAAGTATTAAATTGGGCAGAGAAATTTTGTGATGGTAAAAGCTATAACCCAAATAGTTAATAAAATTAGACTAAATCATTATGCAACAAACAGCATAACAATGAAATATATTAAGCAAAACATTCTAGGAAGACATCAAAAACTAAAAAAAAGGTAAGATCATTAGTGGGGATAGAAATGGGAGGAGGCCATACCAAAAGAAAACTTTTGGAGAATATTTGAATAATATAAGAAGAAAAGCTCAATTTAACATATATATACACAGATCTTCCTTGACTTATGACAAGGTTACATCTTGATAAACCCATCATGAGTTGAAAACATCATAAATCCAAAATGCATCTAATACACCTGAGCAATTGAACATCAGAGTTTAGCCTAGCCTAACTTAAAAATGCTCGGAATGCTTACATTAGCCTATAGCTTGGCAAAATCATCTAACACAAAGGCTATTCTATAATAAAGTCTTGAATATCTCATGTAATTTATTGAATTCTGTACTGAAAGTGAAAACATAGTTGTATGGATGCACAATGGTTGTAAGTGTACTGACTGCTTACCCTTGTAATCACATGGCTGACTGGCAGCTGTGCCTCAATGCCTGCCCAGCATCACAAGTGATTATCATACTGCATGTAACCAGCCTGGAAAAAGATCAAAATTCAAAATTTGAAGTACAGTTTCTACTGAATGAGTATCACTTTCACACCCTTAAAAAGTTGAAAAATCCTAAGTTGAACCATCATAAGTTGGGGACCATCTGTGTATGTATACATATACATATATACACAAACTCACACACACACACACATACACACACACAAAGATTAGATAGATGAATAGCTACCCTACAAATAGCAACAACACATTCTTCTCTTATGTTATTGGAACATGAATCAAAGTTGATTATATACCTGGCCACAGTAAAAGCTACTTAGACTCTCATTTAGAGATGATATAGTTCATACACACTGACCACAATCCAATAAAAATGTAAATTAATAACTCTGAGATGCCCCCATTACTTCACCACTTGAAAATTAAGGAACATTCTGATAAATGCCAAATTGAAGGAAAAATTGAAGTTATAAATTTTCTAGAACTTAACACAAAGGTAAATACTTCTGTCAAAACCTGTGGAATATAACAAAAGCTGTACTTAGGAAAATGTACAGAGTTAAAATATTTTATTAGTTAAAAAAGAGAAAGATTAATATAAATGAACTACATATTCAGCTAAGAAACTAGAAAAATGAGAAAATGAACCAAAAGGAAGAAGAAGGTAAGTAACATAGAGAAAAGCTAAAATTAGAGGAGGCAGTTCAAGATGGTGGCATAGGAAGATCCCAAATACACCTATTCTCATGGATACAACAAATCTACAGGTACATATGAAACAGTTCCCTCTGAAAAACACCTAAAAATTAACTCACAAGCTCGTCCATGACAAAGAGAAAAGGGCCACATTGAGATGTGTAGGAGAAGCAGAAATGCTATCTCACCTAAAACCCCACCCATAGCACAGCAACCCACAATCAGGAGGCATCTCACAAATATGGAGTTTATCCATGAGGAGGGAGGGGTTTGTGCCCCACATCAGGCACATCAACCTTTAGGACCGGCACCAGAGAGATGAGCTCCCATGAAGTCTGGCTTTGAAAACCATCAGGGTTTATGTCCAGGAAAACCAGAGCTTTAAGGAACAGAGATTTCACTCTTAAAGGACTTGCACACAAAATCACTTGCCCTAGGACCTGTTGCAAAAACAGCAGTTTGAAAAGTACCTAGACCATACATGAAGGGCATTCATTTTCTAATCTTAAAGCATTTGCCAGACGGGCAGGAGCCTGTTAGGACTCTCTTCAGGGACGGAGGCTCCAGCAGTTATCATTTTTGCCATCTTCATCTACCTTGCTAGCACTGGCACTCATGGAAACCACCTTTGCACTCTTCCTTTAACCTTCTAGTGCAGCCTGAGGGACACAATCAAGATTTCCACATATCTAGAAGCTATACAAGTGCTCTCAGGGAATGTGAGCTGGGACACTCTACCTTTGCACTCCTCCTTGACCTCACTACAGCTTGCCAGTACCTTCCAGAAAGGCACTCATAAACTTGTCTGTAGCCCTGGTTTTTGCAAGTTTTGCCAATGGAACATCTCCAGATCACCTGGTTTGGAGGCCAGTGGGGTTTATGATTGAGGTCCCAAAGACTATATATATTTTCATACCTTAGAAGCTTCTGACTGAGGGTCTAGCTTCCAATCAGCCTGAAACTAGAAGCTGAATGAGATCCCTCCTTCTAGAACCCTCACAGGCCAGCATTACTCTGATATCAAAACCAGACAAGGACACCACAAAAAGGAAAATTATAGGCCAATATCCCTGATGAATACAGATACAAAATTCCTCAATCAAATCCTAGCAAACTGAATTCAACAATATATGAAAAGGATCACACATCATGATCAAGAGGGATTTATTCCAGGGAATACAAGAATGGTTCAACATCCACAAATCAACCAATGTGGTATACCACATTAACAAAAACAAGGATAAAAATCATATGATCATCTCAATAGATGCAGAAAAAGCATTTCATAAAATTCAACATCCATTTATGATAAAAACTCTTAACAGAGTGAGTATAGACAGAACACATTTCAACATAATAAAGGTCATATATGACAAACCAACAGCTAACACCACATTCAACAGCAAAAAGCTGACAATTTTTCCATTAAGATCAGGAACAAGATAAGAATGCCCACTCTCACCACTTTTATTCAACATAGTATTGTAAGTCCTAGCCAGAGTTATTAGGCAGGAAAAAGAAATAAAAGGCATCCAAATAATTGGAAAGAAATTAGTAAAACTGTCACCATTTGTGGATGACATAATTTTATATATAGAAAACCCTAGTGATTCCACCAAAAAACTATCAGAACTAATAAATGAATTAAGTAAAGTTTCAGGGTATAAATTATTATATAAAATATGTTGCATTTTCATACACTAAAAACAAACTAACTATCAGAAAGAGAAATTAAGAAAACAATCCCAAGTGCAATTACATCAGAAATAATAAAATACCTAGGAATAAACTTAACCAAGGAGGTAAAAAAGTTAAACACAGAGAACTATGAGACACTGATGAAAAAAAAACTGTAGACAACACAAACAAATGGGAATGGGAATAAACTCCATACTCATAGATAGGAAGAATTACTATTGTTAAAATATCAATATTAACGAAAGCAACCTACACATTCAGTGCGATTCCTATTAAAATTCCAATAGCATTTTTCACAGAATTAGAGCAATCCCAAAATTTGTATGTAAACACAAAATATCCCAAACAACCAAAGCAATCTTGAGAAAGAAAAACAAAACTGGAGGAATCATATAACCTAATTTCAAACTATGTTATAAAACTACAGTAATCAAAACAGTATGGCATTGGTATAAAAACAGATACTAGACCAATGGAACAGAACAGAGAATCCAGAGATAAACCCATACATATGTGATCCATTAATTTATGACAAAGAAGGCTAGAATATACAATGGGGAAAGAAAAGTCTCTTTAATAAATGGTGCTGGAAAAACTGGACAGCTACACTCAAGAGAATGAAACTAGACAACTATCTTGCACCATACACAAAAGTTAACTCAAAATGGATTAAAGACTTGAATGTAAGACCAGACAACATAACACTCCCATTCATCTTTTAGTTTTCAGCTAGCTTACTCATCACCTCTTCTAGGGAATAGTCTTCCTGGACCCCCTAGACTCCCACAGCAGCATCTACTGCTGCCATATTTCATTGTAGTTAATTGATTCATGCCTGTCTTCCCCATAGAGCATAAGTCTATGGAGTATCTGTCTCATTCCCAGCTGAATCCCTTGTACCCAGCACATTGCCTGACATCAATAAATACTTAATAAATATTGAGTGAATGAATCAATCAATAAACAAATGAGTAGAGGTGTGCCTAGATTAGGTAGAGCCAGTGGTCAAACCAGGTTTATTTAAAGGAACTGGAAAAGTAAATACTCATAGTACCCCTGTAATATAGGTGATTTTGTTAAACCTATTATGGAAATAAGAAAAACAAAACCCAGAGAAATAAACTTGTTCCAAAGCAAGAAAAGTAAGCAATTATCTACCTTGTCCTGTGGATCCTAAGTCTCAAACCTGAGTACATGGACAGGTCCAGGAACAGTAAGGCTGAACACTGGTCAATATTTGAGGAGCCTCCTCAGCTCCGAGAATTGGGAAACAGTCAGATTCAAGAGCCCTTTTTAAATGTGTCCAGGTAATAGAGCTTGTAACAGAGCAGTTTGTGTGGTGGAAAAAATATGGAGTTTGGAGCCAAAAGACTGGTATTTCTCTCCCATCCTATGGGTTACTATTTGTAAGATCATCTTGGAAAGGCATATAACCTCCAGACCCACTACATTCATCTATGAAATGGGGGCAGGGAGGCCAATACTACTTTGCCGTGCTTTTGGGGAGAGTAACAGTCAGTGCCTAGCACAGTCTGGTTCAAAGCATACAGTCAATAAAGAATTACTTCTTAGAATGGAGTTAAAATAGAATTGAGCTGAAATAGTCCTCTCAGAACCTCAAACCCTGGAGCTTCACTTACTAATCCTCATTCCTGAGGCAGAGTGGGAGCTCTGCAACCAGCAAAGTGACACTGAATAGCAGGCTCAAGTAGAAAGGTTAGGACTAAATTCTGACCTCGGAGGCACGCTCTTTTCAACTGGTTTTATGACTTCTGCTCAAGCTGAGGAGATACTCAAGAAGGCCTGTCTAAAGAGAATTCAGGTCAACAAATCTTCATCAAGTACCTCCTACATGTAGGGCCCTGTTCCAGGCTTAGTGGAAGATGGTACAGGGAGAGTGGAGAGAAGGGAGAGACGAGGGCATAATGATGCCTGCAATCTCCCTAACAATTGGGACTTTTCTAGGCCACTCTTGGCAAGTTCAGCTCATTGGGATGAATTGCTTCTCTTTTCTGAAAATATCTTCATTTTCCTAGTCTACCCCCATTAGTACTACTTAAAGTGTAATCTGAATCCACACGCATTTCCTCTGCATTTGCTGGAACTGAGAAGTAGAAGTCAGTTTATGCATATGCATGGAATTGAATGCATAAGGATTTCCTTTATCGAGATCACCTAAAAGATTCATGAGCATAGAAATCTAATTACACTCACTCTTCTCATTTGATATATGTTTTATTTTCATTTATTGGAAGAAAAGTTTGACTGTCACTGCTCCCTTCAGAAGAGAACTGTACATTTTATTTTAAATGTGCCGCCTCCAAGCTACCAGCCAGGTAGCCTGGTCAGGACATCTTCATCTTTAGATAGGAATACTCGTGCAGGACCACTCACTCTTCCCTGGGTTTGGTCCAGCTCTCTACCAATGAACTATAGGCTTTATCTCCTCATTTCTAAATTCCATCTATAAATCTAAACCCGTAGAAATGAAATTTTATACTGCAGTTGACAACCTGTGTGAAAAGTATCAGTACCATGGGATTTATAAACACCAGAAAAATCGCATTTTTGTAATAGATTACTTGACAATCTAATTTATAATGCAACCAACACCATTAGGGTATTATGACAGACTCTGTATAGATCCTGTAATTCTTCTCTGAAGACAGTACAATTAGTAAGTCTCTGTTCTTTACTTGGGAGTTCATAGGTACAGTTAAAAAAAAATACTGGCTTCCTGACAAACCCAGAATGCTGAGATCGGAAACAGCGATTAGTATATGAATCCTCTAACCTAGAACACTGAAATGGACGTATCCCAGGAAACTGTTCGGGCATGACTTGGGTCGCTCTTTCTTCAGGGGGTGGGGGGGGAGGAAGGAAGTGCATGAGTCAATGTCTGCAATTGAATCATAGTAAGACATCTGAAATAACAGAATATTTGAGTTGTAAATGGCCTCTGAAACCACTTGGCCCAAATATCTCATTCTACACTGGAAGAACCTGAGGCTTGAGGGAAGGAAGGCATTTTCACTTAACTACTTAACTACCAGTCAGCGGTAGAAGTGTGGCATAGGATCTGGTTTTCCTGATTCTCAATTCAGTACCCATCCTACTGTAGGGGTATATGCCAGAAATCACAAAGGAAAGTTAATATGACAACAGACCAAGCTACATATAAAAAAAGGGAAGGAAGGACATAGAAACAGAAGAGAGCTGAAAAGGCATTTTATTGCTTATTCCGGTCTCAGTCCTCTCAGGCAGCCGGAACACATTACCACAGACTGGGGGCCTTATAAACCACAGACATTTCTTTCTTACGGTTCCAGAAGCTGAAAGCCCAATTTCAGGGTACCAGCATGGTTGAGTGAGGGCCCTCTTTTGGAGCATGAGAGTTGAGAAAACAGCTGGATGCTTCCTTCTCACTGCTCTTTTACAACCCAGGACTACTGTACATAGCAAAATAACATATACAAACAATCTATGGTCTTCCATTTGAGAATGATTGAAAACACCAAGCTGTCTTTTCTCTTGAACCAAATTTAGCAGCTGCAAGGCCTTATATACCACCAGTAATGGGATTCCAGGCAGTTGAAATAACAACTCTGGATATATGATTGTGTTCATTTGCTAGGGCTGCTGTAATGAAGTACAGCAAACAATATGGATCAAACACCAAAAATCTCTTTTCGCACAGTTCTAGAGGCTAAACGTCTGAGACCAAGGTGTCAGCAGGGCTGGTTTGTTCTGAGGCCTCTCGCCTTGGCTGTCAGGTGGCCCTCTTACGTCTCGTATCCTTATACGGTCTTCCCTCTGTGTGCCTTAGTGTCCTAATCTCCTCTTTCTTATATGGACACCAGCCAGACTGGATTAGGGCCCATCCTTGTGACCTCATTTTAACATAATTACCTCCTTAAAGATTTTATTACCGAATATAGGTATATTCTGACATACTGGGAGTTAGGACTTCAACATATGAATTTGTGGTGGGAAATAATTTAGCCCCACAAAACAGCAATTGGATTTGAATATTCAATTCTAGTCTAGACTTTTTCTTTTAATTACTTTCATAAATGCCTTGTTCCTATGTCTTACAGACAATGATAACCTAAGGTAGAGAACTTTGCAGCAATAGCAGTTAGTTATCTGTATAGGTGTGTACCCTGAATACATCTAAGTTAATATTAGCATTACTTAGCACAATGTCTGTTAAATAATATCTGAGAATCATTATATATATGAGAAGAAAAAAGTGATATAATTACTGTATAAATCAACTATTATAAAATGGAACTTAAAGTATTATGAATTTTCAATAACTGTTTCATAATTATAGCAAAGATATAAAGAGAAGAATTTTTAATGTTCTACAATGACATTTAAATTAATCATACTTCAAAAATTAAGGTCATGTTAATTCCAGATTATCTTCATATAATTCCTGACAAAATTTTAGTCATGGCTGATAATAACAGTTCAATCACTAATACTATGTCACCCTTTCATATACTTTCATTTTATAAATGGCAAGTTCACATTCATATGTTTAGGAGAATTCAGTCAGCTTGATTGCTTATGTTTTTCTTGACAACGGTAGTGAGTTTTAAAATGTAAATCTATGAAAATTTCATTTTATCACTATCCTAGAGCTATCTTTATATGAAGCTGATTAAATAGCATTGTCCCCGAATAATGGGAATTGAAAGAATGTATATTATACATGCAGACACACCTTAATACATTTTGGTCCTCTGGGAAAATACAGAATCTCATTTCAGTGTTCAAGTAGATGCTGGTACAGCAAAGGGGCTTTCAAATTATATAATCACCTGAACGAAATAACTTACATTAGATCCTAGGTGGCAAAATGTCATTTCAGAACTGTGGCATGGTAACAGGCCCACTAATTGTATATGTGGACTGCCTAGTCTCACAGGCATGAAATTGGTGATGATGGATATTATATCCGAAATACAAGTCCACCCAGAGCAAGCAATGGAGTTATTAGAAAGTTCTAACTCCACCTCTGCCTTAGGCAAATTCTTTGCTCTTCCTCTCTGTATCAGCTCTTTTAACTGCAAGAATTAGTCATGTCTGTAAAGGTTCAAGGAAATGGGTGATAGCTCAGTAAAACCAGGCAGTATGAATGGGTGAGCATTCTCAATAGATAAGTCATATCAATCAAAATGTTATAACAGTAATGTTGACTGTTATCCTAGGTACAGTTCATATGGTACCTATTTAGTCACTATGGCCAGAGGATGTGGATGTCACATAGGATCACATAGGATTTGAGTACTTGAAATTGACCATTCTCTGAATCAAGTGAATAAAGGAAATGCTAATTTCTTGGGTTGAACACTGGGAAAAGAGAATATCATGTATATGCTAGGCAATTTACTTTTGGCTTCTATATTCAAATACAGTAAATTTCAGTATATCAAACAAGCACAGCAATTCACAGGAATTAAAAATGTAAATATTGACTAATGAGAAGTATTTCTGAGAAATGCTGGTCTAACATAGAAGCAAAACAAAAAAGTTCATTGGGCAAGTATCTCAACACCTCCAAGCCACATTTTAGTGCACAGGAATGTGCATTTTCATAAGGGATGTCTATTCCCTGTTAAAAAAAATGAGAATATTATTTTCCATCTTGTCCCATAATAACTATAACCCTGGGTCTCCAGTGGCTTCTGTAGTGAGAGTAGTAGTTGTCCCTTGTCCTTGTCATTGTTCAACCACCTAGTCTATGGCTAGGAACTAATGGCCTCTTATCTCTCAGCTCAGACAGGACCCAGAGGTCCTCCCTGTTAACTTGGTCTCACTTCATTGCATAGTTTGCCGTCCTGAGATCCAGCTGCATCTCCCACTGGATGCCTGGCCCAGTCAGTCTGTCCTGCAGTCCTCAACTACAAGATCATGTGTCTCCCTTGTTGTCATCCCCTTCATAAGTTCATCATCAAGCACTGTCAGGTACATACCACATTCCTCCTCAGGACACGTGGAGATCTCTAACATGCTTTCTCTACCACATATAAGACCAAGAACTCTGAGGAGCAAAGCTTAAGCCCTCTCTCTGCCTACAATGCTGTGCTGCTCATTTCCTGTGGCTGTTCCATGTGGCCATGAGAGCACCTCACAAGACCCAGATTTGAGAAGCAAACCAAGCAGTTTTCTTGCTCGGGCTTCCCTTTCAACCCCTGCCGGCAGATGTGAATGTGAAAACCAAGACAAGCACCACAGGATTCCCATACCTCTGCTCTCTTCCCTTTTCCTCAGTTCACCAGGGACTGTAAGAAATGAGTGTACTTATTAGGGGTCTTAGCTCCAAGCAAGAAAATAGTTTTGCCTAAGTTGAACAGAGAATGAATTTATTCCTGGATAATGGGTAGCTCACTAATTCCAGAAGGGCTGAAGAACTAAACATAGAGGCATCATTGGTAAGAGCAATACCACGGAAGCTGGCCCTGGAAGACATAGTGCCACTGGTTTAATGTCTAGGTGGTACAGTGGGGGCAAGATGCCCCTCATCATCCCCTGTTGCTGTAATGGTGTAATGACTATGGGAGATGCGATTTGGAGTTTGGAGGGGAGACATGATAGATTAGTATTTCCAAAATACCTCCATTAAACTGGCAAATAAAAAAACTGAAATCACTGTTATATAAAGCTGTAAGTTCAAGCATTTTTATATCTTTAGCACTAGAACATTACACATAATAAGAAACTATTTTGAGATTCAGAGTTTGGATTTGTTTTAGAAATCTTAATTCATATGCTTTTCTAAAACATATACCACCCAACAACTAAGGCTCCAATTCTTTAAAATTAGCAATGACATTTCCACAGGGATTTATAAATAGAATAGGAATTTCTAGTTTGGGAAGTTGGGTTCCATCTTTAGAAACAATACCTAACTTTTTTGTTTCTTTTGCACATAATGTTTTATCTTTGTTTAAGTCACAATGAAGCGCTGACATGTAATTGTTAGGACCATGTAAATTTTCTATATTTATCCAAGATTTCAGCTGCATTGCTTCAAACTGCTAATGTGATCGGGTGAAGATGACTCCTCAGTAGAATATGTTTGGTGATAATCAAGATGCAGGTATGTTTCCATAAAAAAGTCAACATTTTGGTAAAACCTCCATTTACATGTGAACAGTAGACAACCCCCACTAGCAAACAGGAGCTCTTACAAAGTGTTATCTGTAAGGAAGCATGTATATGTTCCTGAACCTTATGAGGACTTCAGTGCATGCCGTAAGTGACAAGATGTGTCTCTTTTTAATAAAACTAAGAGCATCCTTACAGATCCAAATAACAGATTTTAAAACTATTATGAAAAAATTATGGATAGATAAGAGTAAATGTATGAGTATGTGGAGAAAGTGGAGCCCTCCACTGGAGCCCTCCAGACATTGCTGGTGGGAATGTTAAAATTGTGCAGCCTCTTTGGAAAACAGTTGGGCACGTCCTCAAAAGTTAACTATAGATTTACCATACAACCCAACAATTCCACTTCTAGGTATATGCCCAAAAGAACTGAAAATATTCAAATACTGGGCACACAAATATTCATAGTGGCATTAAACAATAGCCAAAAGGTAGAAACAACCCAAATATTTAACTGGCGAATGTATAAACAAAATATGATACAGCCTTACAATGGAATACTACTCAGCCATAAAAAAGGAATGAAGGGAGGAGTGACATAAATGAGATGATGGAACATGAGGTCCCTGGTTCTAGTCATCTTCACAGAAATACTGATTAGCAGCTATTCACAGATAAGAACACCTGTGTGAAATCCCAGAACCTGGGGGTGAAGCTAAAACACTTTCTTAGAGCACAAAAACCAGAAAAAACACATTAGAAGGGCAATTTCACCTTAACCACATTGTTCACAATGTTCACAAGGTGTACTTTGGTCTCATCTCATGGGAAACACTGGGGGAATTGGCAGAGCTGGACCACCTGACATCATCTGGGACATCAAAAGAGGAGGTGGGACTCACAGTAAACAGTGCACAGATCTTGGCAATGACACCACATCCCTGTCAGCAGCCTCACCTGATCAGAGAGCCCAGCCACATGGGGCAGAGCTAATGGACCCATCTGGACAGAAGTACAGTAAGAAGTCCTGCTCACAGACCAGCTGTGAGGCCATACGAAGGCTCCACCTGGCCACAGAGGATATCCAGTGATCCCACTGACCACATGGGACAGCCAGTGATCCCACCTGACTACCGTAGCCAGCCAGTGACCACCCAAATGCAGGGCTCCCAACAAAGAAAATTCCAGGAACAGATAGCTTCATGGGTGAATTCTACCAAACATTTAAAGAAGAAATAATACAGAACCTTCTCAAATTTTTCCAAAAAACTGAAGAGAAGGAAACACTCCCAAACTCATTTTACAAAGCCAGCATTACCTTGATTCCAAAACCAGATAAGGACTACAACAAAAGAAATCTTAGGATAATACCCTTGATGAACATAGATGTAAAAATTCTCAAAAAAAAAAAACATTAGCAATCCAAATTCAACAGCACATCAAAAATATTTTACACCATAATCAAGTGGGATTCATCCCTGAGATGCAAGGATATTTTGACATATGCAAATCAATAAATGTGATATAACACATAAACAGAAGGAAGGATAAAAATCAAATAATCCTCTCAATGGATGCAGAAAAAGCATTTGACAAATTCAAAATCAACATTCAGTATTTCACGACAAAAATTCTCACGAAATTGGGTATATAAAGGCCATATCTGACAAACCCACAGTTAACATTCTACTAATAGTAAAATACTGAAAATTCTTCCTCTAAGATCAGGAATAATTAAATAGTACCCACACTCACCACTCCTATTCAACATAGCACTGGAAGTTCTAGCCAGGGCAACAAGGGGGAAACAAAAGCATCTAAATCAGAAAAGAATAAGTAAACTTATGTCTATTTGCAGATGATATCATCTCATTCATAGAAAACTCTAAAGACTCCAACATAAAACTGTTAGAACTAATAAATGAACTCAGTAAAGTTGCACATTACAAAATCAATGTATAAACATCAGTTGTATTTCTATATACTAACAATGAACTATAGGAAAAGAAAGACAACAATCCCATTCACAGTCACATCAAAAACAACAAAACGCTTAGGAATAAATTTAACCAAGGAGGGAAAGATCTGTACACTGAAAACCATAAAACACTGATGAAAGAAATTGAAGAAGACACAAATAAATGAAAAGACATACTGTGTTCAAAGATTGGAAGAATTAATACTGTTTAAATGCCCATACTACATAAAGTGGTCTACAGATTCAATGCAATCTCTAACAAAATTCCAATGGTATTTCTCACAGAAATAGAAAAAATAATACTAAAATTTATATGGAGTTACAAATGACCCCAAATAGCCAAAACAATCTTGAGAAAGAAGAACAAAGCTAGAGGTATCACAATTCCTGACTTAACACTCTCTTTCAAAGATACAGTAATTAAAAGAATATGGTACTTGCATGAAAAGAGAAACACAGAACCTGGAGCAGAATAGAGCCCAGAAATAAACCCACACATGTATAGTCAACTAAGCATTGACAAGTGTGTCAAGAACATACAATGAATAAAAGATAGTTTCTTCAATAAAGGATGCTGGGAAAACTGGGTATCCCCATGTAAAAGAATGAAATTGGTCCCTTATCTTACACAACTCACAAAAATGAACTCAAAATGGATTAAAGATTTAAATGTAAGGCATGAAACCCCAAAACTCCTAGAAGAAAACACAGGGGAAAAAAAGCTCATTGACACTAGTCTTGATAATGATTTTTTGGATATGACATCAAAAGCACAGGCAACAAGAGCAAAAATAAACAAGTGAGACTCTACCAAAAGAAAAACTTTTTATACAGCAAAGGAAACAGAATGAAAAGGAAAACTATGGAATGGGAAAAATGTTTGTAAACCATATATCTGAAAAGGGATTAGTATCCAAATATATAAGGAACTCATACAGCTCAATAGCAAAAAAGAAAAAAATCCAGTTTAAAAATGTGAACAAAGGACCTGTGTAGACATTCTTCTAACAAAAACATGCAAATCATCAACAGGAACATGAAAAGGTGCTCAGCACCACCAACCACCAGGGAAATACAAATCACAACCACAATGAGATATCACACCACCCCAGTCAGAAGGGCTATTATCAAAAAGACAAGAGATAGCAGGTGTTGGGTGAGCATGTGGAGAAAAGGAAACCCTGTCATTATAGAAACCAGCATGGAGGTCCTGCAAAAAATTTAAAAATAGCATAATACCCTCTAAATCCATTTCACTTATATGTGGAATCAAAAAAACAGAATAATACACCAGTTAAAAAAACAGAAACAACCTCATAAATTTAGAAATAAACTGTTGGTTGCCAGAGGGCAGGGGATGGGCAAAATAGGTGAAGGGGATAAAAAGGTACAAATTTTCAATTATGAAATAAATAAGTCACAGGGCTGAAAGTTGAAGGGGGTAAAAAAATATAAACTTTCAATTATAAAACAAATAAGTCACAGGGGTGAAAAATACAGCATAGGGAATAGAGCCAATAATATTGTAATATCTTTGCATGGTGACAGATGGTTAACTAAACTTACTGTGGTAAGCATTTCATACTGCAGATAACTGACAAATCACTATGTTGTATACCTGAAACTAATGTAATATTGTCTGTCAACTATACTTCATGAAAAACAGAACTACCACAGGATTCAGCAGTCCTACTTCTTGGTATATATCAGAGGGAAATGTAATCAGTATCTGAAGGAGATATTGCCACTTCCATGTTCTTTGCGGCATTATTCACCCTAGCCAACACATGGAAACAACCTAAGTGTCCATCAGTGATGGATCAAGAAAATGTGGTATATACATATAATGGAATAATGTTCAGCCATGAGAAAGAAGGAAATTTTGCTACTTATGATCTATTAGATGAAACTGGAAGGCATTATGCTAGGTGAATAAGTCAGAGAAAGACAAATACTATATCACTTATATGTGAAATCTAAAAAAGCCAAACAACTTAGGAAAAATAGAATGGTGGTTACCACAGACTGGGGGTTGGGAAAATGGAGAGATGTTGGTCAAAATGTACAAATGTTCGGTTATAAAATGAGTAAGTTCTGTGGATCTAATGTATAGCATGGCAATTATTGTTAATAATACTGTATTATGTACTTGAAAGTTGCTAAGAGAGTAGATCTTACATTTTCTCACCACAAAAAAGAAATGGTAATTCTGTGACATAACTGAGGCAATTAGCTAATGCTACAGTGGTAATCATTCTATGATATGTATCAAATCAACACAGTGTACACCTCAAATTTACATAATATATCAATTTTATCTCAAATCTGGAGGGAGGGAGCTGCACAAAGAGGGAAGAAGGGAATGATGGTTACACCAGATAAAAACCTTGCCTAAGACTAGCCTTAAATTCAGCCATGTCCAGTCTTTCATTAGTGGTAGGACAGTATTATGAAACATTTAACTACTGCTAACTGATCTGCCACTTCACAGTTCCCCAAGGCCCTCTCCCAGCCCAGGCAGCTAGAGCACCACACACTTACTGTCCCAAGTCCCAGAAATACAAAAGCAAAGAACTGACCAGTGCTGAGCTTCCATATTTCCCAGAAGAATTTCTGAATTCAAGACAGAGACAATTGTCTTTAGAGGAAATACTTTCTTTGAGTTGCAAGAGCCTCTGTCTGTTGAGCCTCTGAAGGGAAGGCCTTGGTCTAAGCAATAGGAAAAGAGTATTTATCTCTCACAACGAGTTTCCCCCCTCCCACCCAAACTTGGTTAAGATTTCACATGAGTGATGAGATGGGCACAGAGTAGGGGAGAGACAGTCCAAGAAAAATGCCAGATAGGCACCAGTAAGGTTCCCTAGACCAGTCAGGAGTAGGAGGTGATGGTGCTCCCAGATAAAATTTGGAATCAAGACGAGGAAAATCCCATACCCTCCCCTCACCCCATCCTCTATCTGTGGCTCCAGGAGGCAGAAAGACTCACAGAGACATCATCAAGCCATCACGGCTTAAGAGAGGAAAGGAAAGACAGATTCATGGGCTCCCTAGGGAGAAGGGCCTCATGGCATGTAGGGAACAGCTCATATGCCCCTGCAGCCCTCAGTATCATGGATCTGGAGGGGCCTCAGAACAGCAGTGAGAGGCCACTCTCAGCAGATACAACAGGAACTTTAAGGCAGGGAATGAGAATTGATGGGAATGAAACATCTGAGCAGGCAGCAGCCCGGAGGGGGGAGGACGACTGAAAACAAGATGGGAGTAAGTACATTCCCAGGCAGAGAGGCCTGGACAGACGCCACTCTAGGGCCCAGCATCTACCCTACTCTGTGTCTTAGCCCAAGTGTCCCGGAAGGAAAGTGTGACACAGACTTTTCTTGGGAGTATGATCCCAGGGATCAAGGATGAGGGACAGGGGAATAAAATAGGGAAGGGGCAGAACCAAAATAAAAATGCATCACTGAGTCAGCCACTGCAAATAGTAAATGGTTCTTTGATCTAATGCAATGTCTGAGAGGCCATATGAAATGCATCTTCCCAGGGGAGAAACTGAGAGGCAATTATCAACCAACCCCCGTGCCCCATGGGTCAAAGCTTTGCCCCACTGGGCATTAACTCCTCCCCATTTCCACGTTGTGCATGCATAGGCTCTGTGTGATTTCTGAAACATATCACACTTCAGCATCAATAAGGCAAGAGGTACTATGGTGGTGACGAACTGGCCTTCCCTTTGGTGGCTGCAACAGCAAGGGGATCTGAAGGGACGCATGAAAATTGTCAGATATATTTAAGTGAGTACATGAGACCTAAAAGCCATTGTGGAGAGAAGGTGGGAAAAGGAACCCAAAATTGACTGTGTATTCATTCCATATCACTGCAAAAATCTGAGTTTACAAAATTGACCTTGAATTAGCAAAATTAAGTTTTCTTCTTTGGAGCCGAAAGGGAGTTCAAAAGAGAGTTAACTTGGGTTATACACAAATGGTTATACTCCTTCAATATCTGATCTTAGTGGCCTATAAAATTAATCTCTACTAAGTACTCATTGAACAAGATTCCTTCAACAAACATTTACTGTCTCCTGCATGCAAGACCCTGCACAAGGTGTCATAGGGAGTAGAAAGAAAAGTAAAGCTCATTACCTGTTTCAAGTTGCCCACAGTCTAGTGGGGAAAGAGACAGCCATACACCCAACTGCAAGTCAAAAGGAAAAACTACCTATGTAAGCGACAAAGCCAAGCCCTCACCACACCTGGGTCTCATCAGTAAAATGCCATAGAATAGCCAACTTCTAAGATCTCTTCCCTCATGTACATCCTGTGAACTTCTAAGTGTCACACAAAACCAGGTAACTCCAATATCAAAGCTATGTTGTTTAGTCCAAATCATCCTCCCCAGCTCTCTCTTGCAGGGAAACCATTTCAGAGAAAGCAAGATGGGAACCCACTAGTCCTCATGTGCACTTGCCCAAAACAAGACCCACATGGCATTAAACAGCCAAACTACAAGTGAAAAACTCCAGCAAAAGTATTTTCTGATCCCACACAGGGGGAGAAAAACAGATCTTTTAAAACAAAATCCAACTTTGTGTACATAATACTGTCATAAGGAACTGTGAAGTACATTTAATACCTGAAGAGTCAACCAGCCCAATAGGTTACTAGCCACAGTATTATTAATTGCTTGCCTGACACACTTTACCCACTGGTTACCCAAACTAACTCCTCTATTCATTCACTCCCGCTCTCCAGTTCCTATCCTTTCTTTCCTCAAATCCCACCTATATCAAACCATCCTTTTATGCCTCTCCAAGTCATATTGTTTGTGCAATGTTTTCTCTCTCTTTTTGCCATGTGAATGTACTACAAACTAAAAATTCTAATTAGAAAAAATACCAATGACATTGTTTAAGTGAGTGGATGCTGTCAAGCCACTGGATAACCAATAGAAAGTAGAAAGTCTCCAAACTTAATGCCACTGTATGATTATGACCCATAAAATTTCACTAAATATATTAGAAAGATAGAAAAAGTTTAACAGTACAAGACACTGGCTCTAAGTAGAATTTCTGACACATACTCCTAACTTTTGAGGGTGATGCTAAAATACTTTAACGTACCAACCTGAATTAATCAGCTATACTTTTACCAATGAAGGAACGAATGCCCTGGACTCTCTCTCACAAGGCTGAATTTATCTGTATTTGAGGTGTTTCTTCAGTTTTCCCAAAAAAGGGACCTTCATATTTCAGACTTTGCAACAAAAAGTATGTTTCTAACATACTCTTCTTTCCTAATGTTATATTTTCCTTAAATACAGAACAAAGGAAATGAAATGTACAGCAACACATCTAACTTTACACACCATAGAATATTTAGAACTAGCCAAAGAATATTTGTCTCATTTGTTCTTTTTAAAGTCTAGTGATTTCACAGAATCACTGTGTCATCACGTAAATGATGTATGAAATGAGAAATGGTCAGTTTCCTCTGCATGGAGAATTTAGAAGGTGCATTGTAATTTACTTCTAGACTTGACTATTTGCTACAATAAAGGTAGTTTCTCACTCTCAAGTTTCCTGGATGCAGTATTCTACATACAGATGTACTATAGACCTGAGGGAATCTGATGTTAAGGTCCCAGTAAAGAAAGCATAGAGATACCAATCCCTGTGACTAGGTCACTGGCTTAATTTTAAATAGTTAGGCACCCTTCCGGGTGGAAAGGTCAAGAGCAGTTGTTTAACTCAAATGTGCTGAACAATTTTAGTATTTGGTAAATGAATGAAGATGGTAATAAAAAAGCTGAAAGAAAGGTCAACACTTAATTGTGAATGTGTTAAAATGTTACATCATCCTTAGTTTTAGACTTGAATTCCGCATAGGCTTGTGTACGTGTACATTCACAGACTTCGGGACAATACTTTGGGATGGTAATGACAATCTCTAGGATTATACACCATTTCCAAAATAATATATTTCTCACTGTCCGACCAACTCCTAGCATATCCTAGATTCTTATGAAATAAAGTAGACAGTAAAATGCTAAATTCATTTAAGGGATTACAATAAATTGGAATAGAACAATGCCTCTGTTACTATATACTGTTTTCTCACAAAATGTCAATGCAAAGTAATCAAGAAGCTACTGTGGAATGGGCCTCTAAGTATGCTCACATACTATATTTTCAATTAATATAATTTACTTTTTAAGTTTACTACCCTCCATACCAAAATGGCATAGAATACATTCTCCAAGATAAATTACTCAGTGATTGGAATCAACTGTCACAAACGGGTCCCACAGCTGAGAAAAAGCATAATGTAATGAGGTCACTGTAGGAAAAATTGCTGCTTAACTGCTCAAAGTCATTTATGTTTAAAAAGACTTTATATAAAGCAAAAAGTTCAACCATGTCTGCATCAGACTCACTTGATTGCTTTAAAAGGAGCTGAAGGGTTTGGTAAACCCATATTGTGGAAAGAGAACCATTCAAACACCCAGGCAGAGGGCTGAGGGGGAGCAGAGGGGTGAGGGGAAGAGCGGTGGGGAGACAGCAACTGAGGAGGGCGGCTGAACGCAGACCAGCAACCCCACGTTTCCATGGCTTCACCAGGCCCTTTCACGGAGGCGGAAAAATGCAGGTGGACAGTTGCACCACTGCCACATTCTGCTTTTGGAACTTAGTCCAAATTGACTCAGTTGGTAAGAAGGCACAGGAAGAACTCATGACTGCTGTAACAGGAAAAATCAGCCTTCAGATAAACCAAGTAGTTACTTGATGAAATAGAAAAGCAGCTGTGGTTCCTAAGAGACTTAAAATTCAGCAGCTTAGGGAAGCAGGGGCAGAGGTGCAGGTCAGAGGAATGTTGGAAGCCTCTAATCAGAATAGGAGGTTTAAATGGAAAATGTGCTGTAACTCAGGACGTTTTCTCAGAGTGAAAAAAAATACATACGTATATTTCGGAGTCACTTATCCTTGACTTAAAGCCTAATAACATCTTTTTTATATCCTTTGCTAATGATCTCTGTTAGTAGTTTTCTTTCCGTAATAGTTTCTTTTCACAGAACAGTCCTCAAAATAGTACAAAGTAATACTTTTCTATGGACCAGAAATGACCAAGTAGACAATATGAATAACCTGCTAATTGTATTGACAGGAAACACAGGAAATTACATGAAGAAAATCAGAAAACATTGCTGAGAAATAGAAATGATTTGAATAATGGACAAACTGTGTATCTGAATGGAAAGCGGGGCTATTAGGGAGATGGCAATAGTTCACCAAATAGTAGTTAATTTAAAAATATTTCTAATAACAGTACCAATGGGAAAA
This sequence comes from Manis pentadactyla, assembly GCF_030020395.1. Classification (NCBI taxonomy): domain Eukaryota; kingdom Metazoa; phylum Chordata; class Mammalia; order Pholidota; family Manidae; genus Manis; species Manis pentadactyla. Next base: position 140,313,581 of record NC_080038.1, read on the forward strand.
ATGGCAACAGGATTGCTTGGAGCTTTCCAACATTATTCTACATTTTATCTGGAAGAAAAATCAAGCAAGCACTACTATGAAATACTACAAGAACAAAACAAAAAGAAAAGGCAAACTTACCCCACAAAATGTTAAAATCTATGTTAAGCTATAGTAAATTAACATATTAGAGTAATAACACAGAAACCAAAGAAATATCAAGGGAAAAGATCAGAGGCCCTGAAACAGACCTTAATACACAGATAATCTTAGCATATTGTGAAGGAATTATCTCAAATCAAAAATGAAGAGGTGGATTATTCAATAAATGGTACTGTGGAAATTTGCTATGTGGGAACAAACAAAACTCGCTTGTCATCCTTTCCTCACACCATAAGCCAAACTAAAAATCCAGGTGGCTAGAGTTAAGCTTAGAAAAAAGTGAAACCATAAAAAGCATAAGTGAATATTTAACTGTCTTGAAATGGGAAAGGACTTCCTAAGTATATGATCAGTAAAAGAAATCACAAAGAAAAAGATACATAAATTTGATTACATAGAAATGTTTAAATTCAGTGCTAAAAGTTGGAAAAGTATCAGATGGAGGGAGGGATGTTTTCTACAACTATGACATAAAAAAGTTAACATCCTAAATATAGAGACAATTCATACAAACAGAGGTCCATGAATATTCCCCAAAATACAACACGTTAAGGAGATATTCAGCTTTGTTAGGAATTGGAACTGCAATTCAAATAAACGTAGAAATATCATTTCTCCACGGATCAAATTGGCAAATTTTTTCTTACGCAATACTCCATTGCTATGCCATCCATTATGGTAGTGACTGGCCACTTGAAATATAGCTAGTTCATGCACATAAACTCACATGTGCCGTAAAGTGTAATACACACACAGGAATTCAAAAGCCTAGTACAGAAAAGAAGTAAAATATCTCATTAATAATTTTATATTGATTGCATGTTGAAGAGATATAATTTGACTATACTGGGTTAAATAAAATATACTATTACAAGGAATTTTTTAAATTTTATTTTTTCATATAAATTATATATATTTAGGGTCTACAACATGCTGAAATGATAAACATATATGTACTGAAATGATTACCACAATCAAGCTAATTAACATATCATCTCCTCATATAGTTACCATTTTTTATAGAAACTTTAAATTATAAGTATGGCTTGTACTGGACAGGCTGCTCTGTGGGAATTAGGGAGCAAGGAAATAGTTACTAATCATACACTTCTAGTGGGAGTACAAATCACCAGAGCAGGATTTCTGGATGGCATTTCAGCAATATGCAATAAAGTGCTTATTTTAAAATGTGCTGTACCTTTGACCTAATAATTCCATCTCTAGGGCTCTATCTTAAGGAAATAATCAGAGACAGAGCAATTGATAGATAATTTGTATATAAAATAGATATTAATATATCAGGAAAGATTAGAAAGGCATAAACATTCAATACCAAGCAAATAATTAAACTACAGCATGTTCATTTAGTGATATGATGAAATACATATGATACAAAGTGAGAGAAAGCAAGAAATAAAACTGCATATGCGTTATTATCCCAAATGTGTAAAGAGCATGTACATACACATACATGTACAGAAATAAAAGACTGAAAATGCACAAATACATTAACTGTTTCTTCTGGGTTGTGATATTTTCAATTATTTTTGTCTTTTTTATATATGTATTTGCAAAGTTTTCATAATAAGCATATATTCATTTTAATAAAAATTTGAGTTGTATTTTTTTGATATCATATTTTTGAAAAAATACAATATTTGGAAAAAGCCTTGTCTTCCAGTTTGTTCAAACTGACACAAATCACAGCTAGCTAATAAGGAAATCTTTAACTAGTAATGAAATCATTAAGGAGGAGCCATATGTTTGCTTGGGGAATACCTTGGCCGTGTTTAAATGACAGCCCAAAAATAGTTTAGGGTATGCAGTGGGGCCAGGTTTCAACATGAATGTCAAACTAGCTTACCTTTTTTTTGCCTGCTACCTGTTGAATCAGGAACTTACTGAGCAAATGAGACCAGACCCAGAGCAGATGACCAACAGGTGCAATAGACATGAGCTTTAATGTTTTCACATCTCATTGTTCAACATAGTGTTTTAAATGCCCACATATTATTTAACTGTGGAAATAACTAGCCTCATTTTCTACTCTGACCCATAAGTAGTTAGCTTGTTTCTCATGCTTTCTGCTGATAAAGAGGTGAAGGGCATCTCTTGGTGTGTGACTGATAGGAAAGGATTGATTTACCATAATTGAGGGCAAATGTTCAACTTTGCCCCAAATCACCCAGGACAGCTCACTCTCATCCTGAAGTCTCCAATTCATACCCCAAAAGAGGTGTGTTAATTTCATGAGCATGGGTATCAGAAAGAGTCTCTGTAGTGATCCAAGCATTTGAGGCAAGGCCACAATGAAGAATCATTTAATCCAAGAAGACGAAATCCCAAAGTGGAGCTAGTTAGGTGGATTTATGGGTAACAACTGAAGTGAGAAATGGCTTGGCTTGCCATATAGTATTTAAACGCTTTCAATAAGAGATATTTTAAATTGCACAAAAGAAACATTTTCTATTTATAACTGCTAGAGATCTGCATTGCAAATCTCACTAGCTACTATTTTAAACAGTTATCTGTGACCACTGTTTGCAGGCAAAGGCATCCTGACTTTACCACTGAAAACTGAGCATAATGCAATAGTGATCTTGCTCTGGTGCAAGGAAAAAAGCCTCCATAAACTCAGGGTAGATTCATTCATTAACACTAAAAACCTTGAGGAATCTTTCTCACTTGGAATCTTGCCTTACTCAATGGATGATTTGTGAAAATAAGGGTCAGAGAGGCCATATCTAGTCACTATCTGGTTTCCCTCCCTCACCTCATGCAGGAAAATGGAAATTGTCTACAGAAAAGAGAACTGGATTACACCTCAGTCTCTGAGCCTCAGTTTCCTCCTCTCTTTAGTTCTCACAATCCATGATTTGCACTTCCATTAGAAGGCGCTCTTGAAAATTAAAATCATACTACTCTGTACCTCTTTGTGTGTCAATAAATCATATAGGCAATATATACTACATAACTACATTCATAAATAAATAAATATGGCTTCTAATGAATATATCTCTTGCTTGAAATAGTGTATGCTAACTGCTTTTCTTGTTACCTCCCTAATTAGTTCTTAATACTCACTACATAATTAACTCTTATGAATCTGATTGTACATCTTCAGATTCACTTGGCCCCTCAAGCCATCTTTAAATACTATGCATATGTAGGACCCAAATCTGGGTAGTGAATGCACCCATCATATAATTCCAGGTCAGACTTAACCTGACACAGGACAATCCTCTCACATCTGACCAGATTCCCTTTGTAAAAAAATAGTCTTCCCTGTCTACTGAAAAGTGGAACTTATGAATTTGTGTAAGGAAATCATAAGTCACTGAACATCAACCACAGGAATGTTTCATCAAGGTAAAAATTTGATGCTCAACTCTCCTATGTCTTATTTCCAATAAAACACTTCTGTTTTACAACAAAATTGGCTGCAACCAGGAGTTTGCTTTTCAATCCAAAAAGTACAGTGACCAGATGTAAATTAACTGTATAAGCAAATAGCCCTGCTTTGCACACATGAATTTATCATGGGCTCATTTCTTTTTGTAATAGATGGATTTTACCAGACTGTCACCATTTTTAACCATTATTTGTTTAAATAGTTTCTAAAGTACACTTTTCAAAAGTGCCATGCTAATATTGCCTCAATAAACAAGTGGGGAAATGTTTTTGCCTACCAAAAGAAATTCAAAATATCATGTGAACTACCACTACTACATGATTCAGATAATTTTTAAATAGACTGCATGGTATAATGACATGAGTAGCAGGTTTATAATCCAATAGACTGGGGTTCCCAGCCCAGCTGCACCACATATAAGCCTCCTGACCTTACTCAGTCTGGGTGCCCCCATCTTCAAATAAAGATAATAAAACCTACTAGGAAGCTGTTATGAAGATCAAAGTATCACTGTCATCAAATATATATTTAGAACTTTTGCTTTCACAGAAGACAAACTAGGCAATTTAGCCATCTCTACCACTGAGCATAGATAACAAGTAAAATGCTGCAAAAATATTAAGAACACCTTTTAAAAGCATTGAACAGCCAATAATATGATGAGAAACTGCCAGCAGCTAAAATCTTGGGGATGAATAGAATGTGGAGAACTCAAAGCCACCTTAGCTTTAAGGGTATATACCAATCCAAATGGAAAAGCTGAGAAACTGAACTGCACTTTTGGTGGCTTTGCAGGCCTAAGGTAACAAAAGTCAAAATGCAGGGCCTCTTATAAATCTGATATAACTCTAAAAGCACCAAAAGACCTCACTTCCAAAGGTAGGGTAAAACAAAACCTGTCAGTTTTGCAACAGCTGGGATGTCCAGGGAAACTCAACCTCAAGAATAAAAATAGAATGTATAATTTTTAAATCAGTTGAGGGGGAAAAAATGGAATGAGATAATTAGTCCAGTTGAAATCTAGAAAATGAAAAACAAAATATAGAACAGGCAAAACAAATAAAAAGCACAAAATAAGATGGTGGATTTAACCTAAATATATCACTTGTTATAATCAATGCAAATGGGTGAACTCTTCTTTTACAAGAGGAGGATTATAAAACTGAACTAAGTAAAAAAATACCAGCACTGGCTTTTCACAAGAAACAAATCTAAAGCATAATGACATTGAAGGTTTGAAAGTACAGAGACAGAAATACATCATGCAAACACTAACAAAAGAAAGTTGGTATAGCTATATTAATATTGGACAAATTTTACTTTAAGGCAAAATCATTAGAGATAGAGGATCACTACATAATGATAAATGGTTTAAATAACCAGTAAGCTTAAACAATCCCAAATTTTATACAACTAATAAACTAAAACTATATAAACCAAAATTTAACATAACTACAGGGAAAACTAGACAGATCTATAATTACACTGGACTCTTTTAAGGCATAACTCTCAGTGAATGACCAAAAAGAATATAGAAATGTACTAACAACCTCATAAACAAAATTGACCTAGTGGAACTATTTAGATCACTGTACAAAACAACTGAAAAATAGACATTCACTTCAATATAGAATATTCACCAAAAATATGATATTGTGGGCCATAAAGCAAGTTCCACCAAATTTTAGAACACTGAAATCTTACAGAGTATGTTCTCTGACCAGAGGACAATTAAGAGAGAAATCATTAAAGGAAAAGAAAAATCCCCATATGCTTGAATATTAAGTACTCTTCTAAATAATCTGCAAAGAATAAATGATAATGAAAAGTCTAAAATTTTTTGATCCATAATAACAATACTATATATATACACACACACATATATATATATGTGTGTGTGTGTGTGTGTGTGTGTATATATATATGTATGTGTATATATATAGTATATATATCATGACTCATGGTATGCAGTTAAATCAGTACTTAGGGAAAACTACATTGCCTTAACAGCATTTGTGAGAAAAGAGTATAATGTATAAATAAATGAGGTCAAAATTAAGAAAGAGCAAACTAAACCTTCAAAAATAACAGACAAGGAAATAATAATAAAATAGAAAACACAGAGGATCAAAAAATCAAAAACTGGTTCTTGAAGAAATGAACAAAACATATAATCTTATGGTGATGGTGATTAAATGTATGAAATGAAAAGGGGATGTGAGTACAAATCTACACAAAAAATAAGATGTTATTAAGAATAACTATATTCCAATAAGTGAAAATGTAGACAAAATGGGGAAGTTCCTGACAAATTTTAACTTGCCAAAATAGCCTCAAGAAGAAGAACATATGAACAGTCCTGTAGCTACCATATGCATGAGTGCACACACACACTAAATAGTGAAACAGATTAAATTTATCGTCAATTTTCAAGTTCCATTAATCACCATAGGAAGAAAAATTCCAATCTCACACAACTGTTCTAGAAAATTAAAAAAGAGAGCATCCTCCCCAATTCATTTTATGAGGTTAACATAACTTTGATACCTATACCTGGAAAGATGAGTTGTAAAAACATATACATGCCAGTCTTGTGAAAGGGCATAAAGTCTCAAACAATAGTAGTAAAACCAATAGTAAACCAACCCAAAAATAAATTTAAAGGATTAAATATTTTGCTCAAGAGAAGTTTACTTTCAGAATTCAAGTTGAATAATCAAAAAATGTAATTCACCACATTAATAGGTTAGATGAGAAAAAACAAAACATGTTGAAAGATGCAGAAAAACACTTGATAAATTTAAATATTGACTCATTAAAAAAATAACAGTTTAGCAATCTTCTTAGATAAAATATCAACATAAAATAACCAAGTGTATCTCTCTATATAAACAACAACAATTTTAGAATATTTTTTAAAAGTACCATGAATAATAACATAAAACTATAAAGTACCTAGGAATAAATCAAACACAAAGATGCTCAAGATCTTTAATGAAAAGATTATAAAAATTATTTACAAACATTTAGAACATACAAATAAGAGATAAGCTATACCAAAACCAGGCAAAGACACCACAAAAAAAAAGAAAATTACAGACCAATATCCCTGATGAACATAGATGCAAAAATACTCAACAAAATACTCAGCAAACTGAATTCAAAAATACATCAAAAAGACCATCTATCATGATCAAGTAGGATTTATTCCAGGGATGCAAGGATGGTACAACATTCGGAAATCCATCAACATCATCCACCACATCAATAAAAAGAAGGACAAAAACCACATGATTATCTCCATAGATGCTGAAAAAGCATTTGACAAAATTCAACGTCCATTCACGATAAAAACTCTCAACAAAATGGGTATAGAGGGCAAGTACCTCAACATAATAAAGACCATAGATGACAAACCCACAGCCAACATCATAGTTAGCAGCAAGAAGCTGAAAGCTTTTCCTTTAAGATCGGGAATGAGACAAGGATTCCCACTCTCCACACTTTTATTCAACATAGTTCTGGAGGTCCTAGCCACGGCAATCAGACAACAAAATAAATAAATAAAAGGCATCCAGATTGGCAAGGAAGAAGTTAAACTGTCCCTGTTTGCAGACGACATGATATTGTACATAAAAAAGCCTAAAGAATCCACTCCAAAACTACTAGATCTAATATCTGAATTCAGCAAAGTTGCAGGATACAAATTAACACAGAAATCTGTTGCATTCCTATACACTAACGATGAACTAGCAGAAAGAGAAATCAGGAAAACAATTCCATTCACAGTTGTATCAAAAAGAATAAAATACTTAGGAATAAACCTAACCAAGGAAGTGAAAGACCTATACCCTGAAAACTACAAGACACTCTTCAGAGAAATTAAAGTGGGCACTAATAAATGGAAATTCATCCCATGCTCTTGGGTAGGAAGAATTAATATTGTCAAATTGGCCAGCCTGCCTAAAACAATCAGATTCAATGCAATCCCTATCAAAATACTGACAGCATTCTTCAACAAACTAGAGCAAATAGTTCTAAATTCATATGGAAAAACAAAAGACCCTGAATAGCCAAAGGAATCCTGAGAAGGAAGAATAAAGTAAAGGGGATTACACTCCCCAATGTCTAGCTCTACTACAAAGCCACAGTAATCAAGACAATTTGGTACTGGCACAAGAATAGACAAATAGACCAGTGGAACAGACTAAAGAGCAAGATATAAATCCAAGCATATATGGTCAATTAATATATGATAAAGGAGCTGTGGATATACAATGGGAAAATGACAGCCTCTTCAACAGCTGGTGTTGTCAAAACTGGACAGCTACATGTAAGAGAATGAAGCTGGATTACTGTCTAACCCCATAAACTAAAGTAAACTCAAAATGGATCAAAGAGTTGAATGTAAGTCATGAAACCATAAAACTCTTGGAAGAAAACATAGGCAAAAATCTCTTGAATATAAACATGAGCAACTTTTTCCTGAATGCATCTCCTTGGGCAAGGGAAACAAAATAAAAAATGAACAAATGGAACTACATCATGCTAAAAAGCTTCTGTACAGCAAAGGACACCATCAGCAGAATAAAAGGGCATCCTAACGTATGGGAGAATATATTTATAATGACATATCCAATAAGGAGTTGACACACAAAATATATAAAGAGCTCACATGCCTCAACAATCAAAAAGCAAATAACTCTATTGAAAAATGGGCAGAGGATCTGAACAGACACTTCTCCAAAGAAGAAATTCAGATGGCCAACAGGCACATGAAAAGATGCTCCACATCACTAATCATCAGGGAAATGCAAATTAAAACCACAATGAGATATCATCTCACACCAGTTAGAATGGCCAACATCCAAAAGACAAACAACAACTAATGCTGGTGAGGATGTGGAGAAAGAGGAACCCTCCTACACTGCTGGTAGGAATGTAAAATAGTTCAACCATTGTGGAAAGCAATATGGAAGTTCCTCAGAAATCTAAAAATAGTACTGCCATTTGACCTGGGAATGACACTCCTAGGAATTTACCCAAAGAAAACAACTTCTCAGATTCAAAAAGACATATGCACCCCTATGTTTAAAGCAGAGCTATTTACAATAGCCAAGAATTGGAAGCAACCTAAGTGTCCATCAGTAGACGAATGGATAAAGAGGAAGTGGTACATATACACAATGGAATACTATTCAGCCATAAGAAAGAGACAAATGCTACCATTTGCAACAACACTGATGGAGCTGGAGGATATTATGCTCAGTAAAATAAGCCAGGCAGAGAAAGCCAAGTGCCAAATGATTTCCCTCATTTTTGGAGTATAACAATGAAGCAAAACTGAAGGAACAAAAACAGCAGTCTCACAGACTCCAAGAAGGGACTAGTGGTTACCAAAGGGGAGGTGTGGGGTAGGATGGGCGGGGAGGGAGAGAGAAGGGGATTGTGGGGGTTTGATTGGTGCGCATGATGTGTGGAGTGTCACAGGGAAGAGAGTGTAGCTCAGAGAAGACAAATAGGGACTCTGTGGCATCTTACTACACTGACGGACAGTGACTGCAATGGGGTATGGGGGGGACTCAATAATAAGGGTGAATGTAGTAAACATTGTTTTTCTTGTGAAACCTTCATAAGAGTGTATATCAATGATACCTTAATAAAAAAAAGAGAGATAAGCTACAGTCAAGGATTTGAAGACTTAATATTTTTTAAAATTTCATTTCTCCACATTTAGATTAGAAATATAATATAGGCCAAATCAAAATCAGAACAGGAAGTTCCCAATGAGAGCCAAAATGGAGTAAGCCCCTTACAGCCTCTCTCTCCTACAGACTACAACTAAAGTGTCTGGACAAAATACAAAAGCAACTATCCAAGGGTTCTGAAAAGTAAACAGCAGACAGGTCTGGGAGGTGATTCAGACTTATAAAGGCAACTGATACATAGCTGATTATCTCAGAATTATTTCCTGTGTCATCTTCCAGTTTTGACATTATAAGTATTGCTCAGTCATGGTACTGTACAGGGAGGAGGTAGCCGTAAATCTAGGAGAATGTCTGTCCTTCAGTCAGAGAACCAGGGAAAGGGGCCCCAGAGCTGGGGAGTATAAGGGGGACCCAGAGCTGGAGAAGGGATCTCATAATCCTGAGATCAGAAATGTAAGCTCATAAATATGAACTGGCACAAGGCCCAGGCTCAGCCTTGTCTTTCTGGCCACAGAACTGAGAAAAGGGCCCAATGGAGAATGAGACGAAAATGCCATTTTCTTCTGTCTCCATCATTCTCCAAAGGAACTATGTGACAGCAGTATGACCAGCTAAAACTATGGGAGAATACAATATTTCTCAGCAGGAAAAAGAAATGGAAAATGAGGCCCTGCAACTCACTCCTTGTATAATCAACTTCAGGTAAGTTATAGACTTAAGTGTGAAAAGGCAAAAGTAAAAAATTTCCAGAATAATATAGATAAACATCACATAGGGAAAAATTTCTTATAAGAGACACAAAAGGCATAAATAAATGATCGATTATTTCAAGTGTATCTTATATCAAAGTTTCATAGAACTTTTCCATAAAACTACCTTAAAACGAAAAATGTCAGTGCATTAAAAGACACAGTAGACAAGCTATAGAATGTAAGATATTTGTAACGCATATAATTAGTAAGAGACTCATACCTAGCATGAAAAAAGCTCTAAAAAGTAAATAAGAAGAAAAGAGGCAAAAGACATGAAGAAGAAGCCCAAATAGTGAGCATATAGAAAGAAGGCATAAGCAGAAGTGTCTCTCAAGGCATGTAGACGCTGGCCATGTCCTTTTATATTTACTGGATCGCTGGTTACACAGATGCTTGATTTACGATTATTCACAATTCTCTCTCTGGATATGTGTTTTTTATTTCATAAAACAAATAAAAAACAAAATATATTTATAGCCAATGTTTTTCTATAGCATTTTCTAGCAAAAGTAGATAAGATAGTCAATTTTCCCTAGCTTTATTTATAACAGGCATTTACTTTAGGTACAGAGTGAAAGTTGCATTGCTCTAAATCACGGGTGCTACAGAAAACGATTTTTAATGATAGTTTTAAATGAAAAGTTTTCTTCCTATTCAAGTTCAAATCCTCTGTTTTTACCCATACTTAATTCTTGGAATAAGAATATGTGAGTGTGCAATCTAGCTCAATAATTCCTATCCCTGGGATCCTGGCTTAACAAACTACTTTGTGAGACAGTTTCCTTTTCCACGTGTAGCTCATAATTGTGTCTATGTCTTCCGATTTCAGGAAGGATTAAATGAGATACCCTCATGTAGTGTGCTATCAAGGTGCCTAGCGCACAGTAAATACTTCATACTTGATAATTATAATAGCTATTATTGTTATTATGATGTAATTCTAATACTCTGCCTCCTCTTCCAATTTAGGTAAGAGCAGTCAGCCAGTTCTGGATTGCATTTTGGTCTCTGCTCCTTCACAGTTGGTGATCTTGAACCAGTTCTTAAACTACTCAGAGCCTCAATTTCACCATCTGCAAAATGGGAATGAGTATACCTCTTCAGCTGTAAGACTCAAATGAGAACATGTATGCAAAATCTTAGTGTCTAAAATATAGCAGACACCTCTAAGGTGCAGTTGTATTACTGTACAGGAGCCCCAACAGTAAAACACCCTGGCAGAAGCTCAGCAAGTTATCAACTCAGATTTCCTCAATGGCTTGCCAATGAGCTTTTGCTCCTTGATCATTCTCAAGATGTTATAGCTACAACTGTTCCTATATTTCTCATCAAATATGATGTCCCTGTTCCCCAACCCCAAGCTTTCATTTTGTTGATGGATGTTGGTATGCTAATAGAAACTGTAGAAAATGGGACACATTCAGAAAATTAATCTGTATACAATCATCTGACTTAACTCAGACCCTGAAATCAATACTATGACCTTCATAAGTTTACTAGTTATGTGACATTCAGGCAAGTTACCTCTCTGGATTTAGTTCCACATCTTTAAAAGGGAGGTAGTAATATTGAAAACTTATTAAGACCTACTAACACTGGGTACTAACGCAGGTGCTTAACAAATAATAGCACTTTTAAAACCCATACTACATAAAAGGTAAGTATCATTAATTCAATTCCATTTTACATATGAGAAAACAAACTCAGTGAGATTAAGTAAATAGCCTAAGGTGGTGTTGTAGAAAAATCAAGATTCAAGTCCAGTCTCTCCATTGCCAAAACCCAATCTACTAAACCCCAGTGCTTCTCAATTAACAGAATACCTACTATGTGGTAGGCAATCTATAATCATCACTCTTATAAACTTACAAGATTAAAGGAGCTATTGCTTATATAATGCTTGCCACAGAGTCTGACATGAAGGAAACACACACAAAAAGTGAAATGTTTTCTTCCAGAGCTGTCTTTCAATAAACAAAACAAATAAGACATTATTCTTTTGATTGGATAACAGGAACTACAAGGCCTATTCTTCCCCCATATCTAGTGTTGAGTGCATCTGTATGATAATATATGTAATAACATTGTTACAAAAATATCATAGAATGTAAGCAACTGGAAGCACATTTCACATGGAAAAGAAATCAAATGGACTCATTTGCTCAATTGAGCATAAAATGATACTCAACCTTATGTCAAAGCAACATTTCATGAACTCATGAGGACAGCCATTCTTGGTGCATCAAAGGAGTCTGTGAATCCCCTGAGATAATATGCAAAATGTGTGTATTTGATCACCAGCTCGTTTTCCTGGAAATAATATTCATAAGTTTCACAAGATTTGTATAGGATTCATGGTCCCAAATGCTTCAGAACCATCATAAAATAAATTCAATTTTTCTGAAGACTGGGTGTTTTAATTGACTCCTCTCTTCACCCCACTGATGAGGAAGGCATTCCTGTCCTAGGATTCAACATAAGACACTTGACACTGAACAGATGAGATCAACAGCATTTTATCAGTCACTTATACTCACAGCCCAGGAGTGGTATAGAAAGCAGTATGGAGGTCCCTCAAAAAACTAAAAGTAGAACTACCATCTGATCCAGCAACCCTACTTCTGCATGACAGATCTGCACCCTCATGTTCACTGCAGCATTATGCATAATAGCCAAGACAAGGAAACAACTTAAGTGTCCATCACTGGATGAGATGATAAAGATGTGAGATATTTATATATACACACACATGTGTACTTACACACAAGGGAATATTCTTCAGCCATGAGAAAGAAAATCCTACTACTTGCAACAACATGGATGGATCTTGAGGGCATTATCTAAGTGATATAAGACAGAGAAAAGAAGCAAGTACTATATGATGTCACTTATATGTGGAATCTAGAAAAGCTAAACTTGTAGAAGTAGAATGGTGGTTATAGGAGCTGGGAGGTGGGAGAAATGAGGAGATGTTGGTCAAAGGATACAAACTTGCAGCTAGACGATGAGTAAGTTCTGGAGCTCTATGTGCAACATTGCAATTATAGTCAACAGTACTGTACTGTATACTTCAAAGTTGTAAGAAACTAGATATTAAACGTTGCCACCAAAAATGAAATGCTATGTGACATGAAGGAGGTGTAAGCTACCCCTATGGGTGATGATCATACTGCAATATTTAAGTGTATCAAATCAAAATGTTGTACATCTTAAACTTACACAATGTTATATGTCAGTTATACCTTAGTAAAAAAAATGCTGAACTAGCCATCCACTTTTGAAATAGCCTTGTGAGATACAAGCTGTGCTGAGTTTGATCAATGTAAAGGCTTACCACGATAGCTCATTTTCACTTAACACATTCTATTCTGGCTCTACTTCTCTACTTGTCACTCATTATGTATTTGAACAATACCCTTTCTGTCAGAGAGATGCAACCTTGCTGGTTTTGAAGATGAACAAAGGGGCCATGAGCCAAAAAATGTAGATGGCCTCTAGAATCTGGAAAAGGCAAGGAAACAGATTCTTTCCTAGAGCCTATGAAAGGAATGCAGCACTGGGGACAGCTTAAATTTAGCCCGGTGAGACCCATTTCAGATTTCTAACCTACAGAACTATAATATTTGTTGTTTAAAGCATTAAGTTTGTGGTAATTTGTCACAGCAGCAATAAGAAACTTAAACAGTCAGCAAAGAATTCTATCACTTTTCCAACACCCTCCCTCCTCTGAACCCCCTTTCGCTTCCTAGATGATTCATAACCTTTTTTGAATGCTGTGTAACTTAGGGAGACAGATAAGGCAATGGCAAACATCACAGCTCCTGCTTTAATAGATTTCCTCAGTGAAGATGCAAGGACTAAAGAAGCGTATTTTTAATCTTTTGCTCACTTAAAATTAACTAGAAAAATATTGTGACAGATGGTGTCCCTCATGCTGCCTTAGCATTTTGGCATGTTTCGTTTAATATATATCTTATGTTCCCAAATCAGAGCAGAAAATCCAATTATTGTAAGGACACTGTAGTGTTTTTGACAACTTCACTTTGGTACATTTTAACTGAAGAAGTAAGTAGTCATAGTGACCAGTTTCAGGTGAGAACCAGGACACCTGGAAGGTATTGTACCAGGCCATGAACCACTGCTGAGGAGGTGGGTGGAGAATAGGGGAGCAGTGTCTATACCTCAATCCCCATGCTTGCTCAGACTTATTTTCCAGAGCATATTCTTCAAATTTTAATAAGAACGTAAATTCTGCAACATGGTTAATATTCCTAGGAAATACCAAATAACCAATTATTACATCATGGCAGTTGCCTGTTCCAATGTCTTTACAGTGGCCCACTTTGGAAGCAAGACTGATTATCACTTACTTGTTAAAAACTTCAAAAAATGTTTTTAAAAGCTGTCTACAAGAACTACAAAATAGTTTTCTGTTTTGATCTTCATTGGCAAGTCATTAACAAGATTTGTTCAGTCGAAGCGCACAATCCAAGAGCACTGGTATTACCAGAGACCTTAGAGATCATTTGTTCAAATGCTCTCATCTCCCTGGATGAGGAAATTGAGAGAAGACTTGCCAAAGACAATCCATTAGATAAGGTAGCAACAGGGCTTAATCTACTACAAAGCCACAGTAATCAAGACAATTTGGCAGTGGCACAAGAACAGACCCATAGATCAATGGAACAGAATAGAGAGCCCAGATATAAACCCACACATATATGGCCAATCAATACATAATAAAGGAGCCATGAATATACAATGGAGAAATGACAGTCTCTTCAACAACTGGTGTTGGCAAAACTGGACAGCTACATGTAAGAGAATGAAACTGGATTACTGTCTAACTCCATACACAAAAGTGAACTCGAAATGGATCAAAGATCTGAATGTAAGTCATAAAACCATAAAACTCTTAGAAGAAAACAAAGGTAAAAATCTCTTGAATATAAACATAAGCAACTTCTTCATGAACGTATCTCCCTGGGCAAGGGAAACAAAACCAAAAATGAACAAGTGAGACTATATCAAACTAAAAAGCTTCTGTACAGCAAAGGACACCATCAGTAGAACAAAAAGGAACCCTACAGTATGGGAGAACATATTCATAAATGACAGATCTGATAAAGGGTTGACATCCAAAATATATAAAGAACTCATGCACCTCAACAAACAAAAAGCAAATAAGCCAATTAAAAAATGGGCAGAGAAGCTGAACAGACACCTCTCCAAAGAAGAAATTCAGATGGCCAACAGACACATGAAAAGATGCTCTGCATCACTAATCATCAGAGAAATGCAAATTAAAATCACAGTGAGGTATCACCTCATGCCAGTTAGGATGGCCACCATCCAAAAGAAAGACAAATAACAACAAATGTTGGTGAGGATGTGGAGAAAGGGGAAAACTCCTACACTCCTGGTTGGAATGTATATTAGTTCAACCATTGTGGAAAGCAGTATGGAGCTTCCTCAAAAAACTCAAAATAGAAATACCATTTGACCCAGGAATTCCACGTCTAGGAATTTACTGTAAGAATGCAGCAGCCCAGTTTGAAAAAGACAGAATCACCCCTATGTTTATCGCAGCACTATTTACAATAGCCAAGAAATGGAAGCAACCTAAGTGTCCATCAGTAGATGAATGGATAAAGGAGAGGTGGTACATATACACAATGGAATATTATTCAGCCATAAGAAGAAAACAAATCCTACCATTTGCAACAACATGGATGGAGCTAGAGGGTATTATGCGCAGTGAAATAAGCCAGGTGGAGAAAGACAAGTACCAAATTATTTCACTCATCTGTGGAGTATAAGAACAAAGCAAAAACTGAAGCAGCCAAACATCAGCAGACTCACAGAATACAAGAATATACAAACAGTTACCAAAGGGAAAGGGACTGGGGAGGCTGGGTGGGAAGGGAGGGAAAAGGGGATTAATGGGCATTATGATTAGTACACATAATGTAGGGGTTGCACAGGGAAGGCTGTAAAGCACAGAGAAGACAAGTAGTGACTCTATAGCATCTTACTATACTGATGGACAGTGACTGTAATGGGTATGTGGTGGGGACTTGATAATAGGGGGGAATATAATAACCACAATGTTGCTCATGTGAAACCTTCATAACATTGTATATCAATGATACCTTAATAAAATAAAATAAAAAAAGAAGTGGGGCTTAAGCGTGGACACATCAGTTCCTGCCCTTTCTCTCCCTGTTTAGGGAAAATGTAATCATTCTTCAGAAGTTTCCTGATAAATAGGAATGCTTACAATAATCTCATTATCTAACACAACTACAGTATTTTTATTTTCCGTATGATATTCTACACACAAATTTTACATAATTGTGACTGTAATGTACAAGGGAATTTGGGACAATGTCAGTTTGTCAGTTTCAAATGCATATTTAAAAATGAATAGCTTCTTCATACAAATGTAAACAAATGAAATTACAGAAATATTAAAAGGGAAAGATGGGTGAATTGTTATACAGTGTTAGGATGAAAGGATTCTTTCTAAGCATGGCAGCAAGTACAAAATTCATGAAGGAAAACAACATTATATTTTACTACAAAGAATATAATTTACTTATTTTGAGGTTAAGCATAAAAATAAAGCTATTTGAATAAATATGAAATTGGAAAATTGAGATTACAAATGACAATTATATCAGCCTGAGCATCCAGTATATTTTGCTTTGATTTTAAGGAATCAAAAAAGCCTAATTCAGAAATATAAATAGTTACATAAATTAATGTTTCTGTTTCTTTGTTTTTACAACCTAATTTGCCAATCCAAGATGCTTCTCTATTAAATTGATCCAGAAGCAAGGGTAAAGCGTGGTAGTCAATTGTTTTGAAAGTGACTCATCAACAATATCTAACAATAATTCAGAGTTCCTAGTTACAAATGGTTTTCTTTGAAGAAAGTCAATGAAAAGATACACAACCAGCCTAAATCTTCACTGTTTAAAAGAAAACATTTTTCTCAAACATCTTCAAATACTCTCAGATATTCAATGATGCCCTTTGGTAAAATTTCACATTCCTCAGTGGCTATCTTTATCAAATAGTTCTTCAAAGTTTCCAAATAATCTAATTCATTTATTTTGATTTTGCATATTGGATGAAATTTTACATCAGTTTCAACACTGACACATCATTTGTAGCTATAAACACAGTAATTGTTCAATCATCTTACACTGCTAAATTGAAGTTGTTCTGCTCATTAGAAATTTCATCCCATCCCACCCTCTAAAAAGAAAACTACAACCTGAAGCAACCATTTCATATTTGAGAGAGATTCATCTAATGGAGTTATTTGTCTGAAGGGTAGAGTTTTGTTTTTTTGTTTGAGGAGGGTGCTGTTTATTTTTTGTGCCTAATAAGAAATAGGTATACCCTTCACTCATAGAATCAATGAACTTCAGTGTAAAAAATTCTGGAATCCACTGTCCACATTATTAGAAGTAACTGACAAATGTCAAATTAGAGTCAATGACTTAATGAAAATGACAAATTACATTCCATCATTTTATATAGTTTTGAAAGGTACTCACAACTGATTTGACAAGGAAAACACTTGTGCAAGAAATAGAGAGAGCTAGGAGGGGCGGAAGATGGCGGCGTGAGTAGAGCAGCGGAAATCTCCTCCCAAAACCACATATATCTATGAAAATATAACAAAGACAACCCTTCCTAGAATAAAGACCAGAGGACACAGGACAATATCCAGACCACATCCGCACCTGAGAGAACCCAGCGCCTCGCGAAGGGGGTAAGATACAAGCCCCGGCCCCGCGGGAGCCGAGCGCCCCTCCCCCCAGCTCCCGGCGGGAGAAGAGCAGGCAGAGCGGGAGGGAGACGGAGCCCAGGACTGCCGAACACCCAGCCCCAGCCATCCGGGCCAGAGTGCAGGGTGCTCGATACTAGGAAAACAGGGCAGCAAGAACAGTGAGCAGGCACTGGAGGCTGGGCGACAGAGGACATAAGAAAAGCGCGCGACCATTTTTTTTTTGCTTTTTTGCTGTTTTGTTTTGGCGAGCGCTTTTTGGAAGTCTTAAAGGGATAGGGACCCCAATACTAGGGAAACAGGGCAGAAAGACCGGTAAGCAGAGGCCTGAGGCTGGCACCGGAGAATAAAGAAAAACGAACGACCACCATTTTTTTTTTTTAATTAAAAAAAATTTTTTTTTTCTTTTTTTTATTGGTGGGCGTTATTTTGTTTGGGCGGGTGCTTTTTGGAAGTCTTAAAGGGGCAGGGCGGGTCACTTAATCCAGAGGTAGGGAATCCGGGATCTCTGGGCACCCTAACCCCTGGGCTGCAGGGAGCAGGGAGGCCCCGTACAGAGATAAATAGCCGCCCTGCAGCTCCTGCTCCAACGCGACTCCACCATTTTGGAGTAGCTGCCCGAGCTAGGCCACGCCCACAGCAACAGCGGAGATTAACTCCGTAGCAGCCGGGCAGGAAGCAGAAGCCCTGTCTGCGCGCAGCTGAACAGCACAAGCCACTAGAGGTCGCTGTTCTCCCAGGAGAGGAGGGCCACAAACCAACAAGAAAGGAAGTCCTTCCAGCCGTCACTCGTCCCAGTTTTGCACACTATTCCTATCACCATGAAAAGGCAAAGCTACACACAGACAAAGATCACAGAGACAACACCAGAGAAGGAGACAGACCTAACCAGTCTCCCTGAAAAAGAATTCAAAATAAGAATCATAAACATGCTGACAGAGATGCAGAGAAATACGCAAGAGAAATGGGATGAAGTCCGGAAGGAGATCACAGATGCCAGAAAGGAGATCGCAGAAATGAAACAAACTCTGGAAGGGTTTATAAGCAGAATGGATAGAATGCAAGAGGCCATTGATGGAATTGAAATCAGAGAACAGGAACGCATAGAAGCTGACATAGAGAGAGACAAAAGGATCTCCAGGAATGAAACAATATTAAGAGAACTGTGTGACCAATCCAAAAGGAACAATATCCGTATTATAGGGGTCCCAGAAGAAGAAGAGAGAGGAAAAGAGATGGAAAGTATCTTAGAAGAAATAATTGCTGAAAACTTCCCCACACTGGGGGAGGAAGTAATCGAACAGACCACGGAAATACACAGAACCCCCAACAGAAAGGATCCAAGAAGGGCAACACCAAGACACATAATAATTAAAATGGCAAAGATCAAGGACAAGGAAAGAGTGTTAAAGGCAGCTAGAGAGAAAAAGGTCACCTATAAAGGAAAACCCATCAGGCTAACGTCAGATTTCCCAAAAGAAACCCTACAGGCCAGAAGAGAATGGCATGATATATTTAATACAATGAAACAGAAGGGCCTTGAACCAAGGATACTGTATCCAGCACGACTATCATTCAAATATGACGGTGGGAT
The DNA here is from genome assembly GCF_030020395.1 of Manis pentadactyla. Classification (NCBI taxonomy): domain Eukaryota; kingdom Metazoa; phylum Chordata; class Mammalia; order Pholidota; family Manidae; genus Manis; species Manis pentadactyla. The sequence continues at coordinate 140,332,989 of NC_080038.1, forward strand.
TAAACAATTCCCAGACAAACAAAAGCTGAGGGAATTTGCTTTCCACAAACCACCTCTACAGAACATCTTACAGGGACTGCTCTAGATGGGAGCACTCCTAGAAAGAGCACAGCACAAAACACCCAACATATGAAGAATCGAGGAGGAGGAACAAGAAGGGAGAGAAGAAAAGAATCTCCAGACAGTGTATATAAAAGCTCAATAAGTGAGCTAAGTTAGGCAGTAAGATACTAAAGAGGCTAACCTTGAACCTTTGGTAACCACGAATTTAAAGCCTGCAATGGCAATAAGTACATATCTTTCAATAGTCACCCTAAATGTTAACGGGTTGAATGCACCAATCAAAAGACACAGCGTAACAGAATGGATAAAAAAGCAAGATCCATCTATATGCTGCTTACAAGAAACTCACCTCAAACCCAAAGACATGCACAGACTAAAAGTCAAGGGATGGAAAAACATATTTCAAGCAAACAACAGTGAGAAGAAAGCAGGGGTTGCAGTACTAATATCAGACAAAATAGACTTCAAAACATGGAAAGTAACAAGAGATAAAGAAGGACACTACATAATGATAAAGGGCTCAGTCAAACAAGAGGATATAACCATTCTAAATATATATGCACCCAACACAGGAGCACCAGCATATGTGAAACAAATACTAACAGAACTAAAGGGGGATATAGACTGCAATGCATTCATTCTAGGAGACTTCAACACACCACTCACCCCAAAGGATAGATCCACTGGGCAGAAAATAAGTAAGGACACGGAAGCACTGAACAACACAGTAGAGCAGATGGACCTAATAGCCATCTATAGAACTCTACATCCAAAAGCAGGGGGATATACATTCTTCTCAAGTGCACATGGAACATTCTCCAGAATAGACCACATACTAGGCCACAAAAAGAACCTCAGAAAATTCCAAAAGATTGAAATCCTACCAACCAACTTTTCAGACCACAAAGGCATAAAACTAGAAATAAACTGTACAAAGAAAGCAAAGAGGCTCACAAACACATGGAGGCTTAACAACACGCTCCTAAATAATCAATGGATCAATGACCAAATCAAAATGGAGATCCAGCAATATATGGAAACAAATGACAACAACAAAACTAAGCCCCAACTTCTGTGGGACACAGCAAAAGCAGTCTTAAGAGGAAAATATATAGCAATCCAAGCATATTTAAGAAAGGAACAGCAATCCCAAATGAATGGTCTAATGTCACAATTATCGAAATTGGAAAAAGAAGAACAGATGAGGCCTAAGGTCAGCAGAAGGAGGGACATAATAAAGATCAGAGAAGAAATAAATAAAATTGAGAAGAATAAAACAATAGCAAAAATCAATGAAACCAAGAGCTGGTTCTTCGAGAAAATAAACTAAATAGATAAGCCTCTAGCCAGACTTATTAAGAAGAAAAGAGAGTCAACACAAATCAACAGTGTCAGAAACGAGAAAAGAAAAATCACGACGGACCCCACGGAAATGCAAAGAATTATTGGAGAATACTATGAAAACCTATATGCTAACAAGCTGGGAAACCTAGGAGAAATGGACAACTTCCTAGAAAAATATAACCTTCCAAGATTGACCCAGGAAGAAACAGAAAATCTAAACAGACCAATTACCAGCAATGAAATTGAAGCGGTAATCAAAAAACTACCAAAGAACAAAACCCCCAGGCCACATGGATTTACCTCGGAATTTTATCAGACATACAGGGAAGACATAATACCCATTCTCCTTAAAGTTTTCCAAAAAATAGAGGAGGAGGGGATACTCCCAAACTCATTCTATGAAGCTAACATCACCCTAATACCAAAACCAGGCAAAGACCCCACCAAAAAAGAAAACTACAGACCAATATCCCTGATGAACGTAGATGCAAAAATACTCAACAAAATATTAGCAAACCGAATTCAAAAATACATCAAAAGGATCATACACCATGACCAAGTGGGATTCATCCCAGGGATGCAAGGATGGTACAACATTCGAAAGTCCATCAACATCATCCACCACATCAACAAAAAGAAAGACAAAAACCACATGATCATCTCCATAGATGCTGAAAAAGCATTTGACAAAGTTCAACATCCATTCATGTTAAAAACTCTCAGCAAAATGGGAATAGAGGGCAAGTACCTCAACATAATAAAGGCCATCTATGATAACCCCACAGCCAACATTATATTGAACAGCGAGAAGCTGAAAGCATTTCCACTGAGATCGGGAACTAGACAGGGATGCCCACTCTCTCCACTGTTATTTAACATAGTACTGGAGGTCCTAGCCACGGCAATCAGACAAAATAAAGAAATACAAGGAATCCAGATTGGTAAAGAAGAAGTTAAACTGTCACTATTTGCAGATGACATGATACTGTACATAAAAAACCCTAAAGACTCCACCCCAAAACTACTAGAACTGATATCGGAATACAGCAAAGTTGCAGGATACAAAATCAACACACAGAAATCTGTGGCTTTCCTATATACTAACAATGAACCAACAGAAAGAGAAATCAGGAAAACAACTCCATTCACAATTGCATCAAAAAAAATAAAATACCTAGGAATAAACCTAACCAAAGAAGTGAAAGACTTATACTCTGAAAACTACAAGTCACTCTTAAGAGAAATTAAAGGGGACACTAACAGATGGAAACTCATCCCATGCTCGTGGCTAGGAAGAATTAATATCGTTAAAATGGCCATCCTGCCCAAAGCAATATACAGATTTGATGCAATCCCTATGAAACTACCAGCAACATTCTTCAATGAACTGGAACAAATAATTCAAAAATTCATATGGAAACACCAAAGACCCCGAATAGCCAAAGCAATCCTGAGAAAGAAGAATAAAGTAGGGGGGATCTCACTCCCCAACTTCAAGCTCTACTATAAAGCCATAGTAATCAAGACAATTTGGTACTGGCACAAGAGCAGAGCCACAGACCAATGGAACAGACTAGAGAATCCAGACATTAACCCAGACATATATGGTCAATTAATATTTGATAAAAGAGCCATGGACATACAATGGCGAAATGACAGTCTCTTCAACAGGTGGTGCTGGCAAAACTGGACAGCTACATGTAGGAGAATGAAACTGGACCATTGTCTAACCCCATATACAAAAGTAAACTCAAAATGGATCAAAGACCTAAATGTAAGCCATGAAACCATTAAACTATTGGAAGAAAACATAGGCAAAAACCTCTTAGACATAAACATGAGTGACCTCTTCTTGAACATATCTCCCCGGGCAAGGAAAACAACAGCAAAAATGAGTAAGTGGGACTATATTAAGCTGAAAAGCTTCTGTACAGCAAAAGACACCATCAATAGAACAAGAAGGATCCCTACAGTATGGGAGAATATATTTGAAAATGACACATCCGATAAAGGCTTGACGTCCAGAATATATAAGGAGCTCATACGCCTCAACAAACAAAAAACAAATAACCCAATTAAAAAATGGGCAGAGGAACTGAACAGATGGTTCTCCAAAAAAGAAATACAGATGGCCAACAGACACATGAAAAGATGCTCCACATCGCTAATTATCAGAGAAATGCAAATTAAAACTACAATGAGGTATCACCTCACACCAGTAAGGATGGCTGCCATCCAAAAGACAAACAACAACAAATGTTGGCGAGGCTGTGGAGAAAGGGGAACCCTCCTACACTGCTGGTGGGAATGTAAGTTAGTTCAACCATTGTGGAAAGCAGTATGGAGGTACATCAAAATGCTCAAAACAGACTTACCATTTGACCCAGGAATTGCACTCCTAGGAATTTACCCTAAGAACGCAGCAATCAAGTTTGAGAAAGACAGATGCACCCCTATGTTTATTGCAGCACTATTTACAATAGCCAAGATTTGGAAGCAACCTAAATGTCCATCCATAGATGAATGGATAAAGAAGATGTGGTACATATACACAATGGAATACTACTCAGCCATAAGAAAAGGGCAAATCCAATCATTTGCAGCAACATGGATGGAGCTGGAGGGTATTATGCTCAGTGAAACAAGCCAAGCGGAGAAAGAGAAATACCAAATGATTTCACTTATCTGTGGAATATAAGAACAAAGGAAAAACTGAAGGAACAAAACAGCAGCAGAATCACAGAACTCAAGAATGGACTAACAGGTACCAAAGGGAAAGGGACTGGGGAGGATGGGTGGGTAGGGAGGGATAAGGGGGGGAGAAGTAGGGGGGTATTAAGATTAACATGCATGGGGGGGTAGGAGAAAAGGGAGGGCTGTACAACACAGAGAAGGCAAGAAGTGATTCTACAACATTTTGCTATGCTGATGGACAGTGACTGTAAAGGGGTTTATAGGGGAGACCTGGTATAGGGAAGAGCCTAGTAAACATAATATTCGTCATGTAAGTGTAGATTAGTGATACCAAAAACAAAGCAAAAAAAAAAAAAAAAAAAAGGGCAGTTCCTGTGTGGTAACCTCCAACGAGTTCTACACAAGGGTATAAAGGGCATATAAAAGTGTAGGCAAAGGGTCTGTTTGTGTTTATACAGAGGATCAAAGCCTAATTGGGCTACCCCGAAAATGAACTAAGATACGATATGAAAAAGAACTTCCAACATCTGCACTCTCTGGAAGACTCATGCCAGACGTTGATCATCAAAAAACCCCAACAAAGATCCACGCACTGCTATAGCTGTAGATGCACTCATCCCACCAGTTCCTGGACTTGCCATGGGAATGAGGAAGGAGATATCTAAGCTGGCCTGTGCATACAGTAAAACAACAAATTTGACTGGATCTATACTGTTGGAACTCAACCAAGAATTTGGAGAAGTGCAAATTGTAGCACTCCAAAGTCTTACAACTACAGACTATTTACTGTTAAAAGAACATATGGCATGTGAACAGTCCCCAGGAATGGGTTGTTTTAATTTGTCTGATTTCTCTCAGACTGTTCAAGTTCTGTTGGACAATATCCACCATATCATAGATAAGTTTTCACAAATGCCTAAGGTGCCTAACTGGTTTTCTTGGTTTCACTGGAGATGGCTGGTAATTACAGATATGCCTTGGTTATGTAACTATACTCCTATTATGTTAATGTGTGTGCGCAATTTAAGTAGTAGCTTAAAACCTATATATGCTGAAGTTACTCTACAAGAAGATATGTCAAAGAAATAATCAATCTTCCCATGTTTTCTTCTGCCTGCTACTTCTATAGCTTTTCTTCTTCCTTCCTAATTACAACCCTTAAATAGAATTCGTGCCTCATATCAAATTTACCGAGTATCATAATTCTTCCAAGTGGTAATGATACCTCAAGACAAATGCTGGGCATAGAAGCCACAGGGCATAAATATGCAAAGAAGTAAAAAACTAACCTTTTCAAACAATAAGGCTTCCCTCTCACTTACCAACTTCACATTTCCCTGTATGGCCCCGGAAGATGACTGGTTAGCCAGAGACGGGTAAGATTCCTCAAGGGAGGAACAACCTAAGACAGGCACAGTCGCAGGGGGGCCATCAGGTGAGAAATTGGGGATCAACAGAGGTGAGGCTTAGAACCTCACCCCCCCTGTTCTGAGAGAAATCTTCTGCATACGTGGATGTTTTATTGCCCTTGTCTAGCTTGGATTAACACATAGTCTACAGGCACACACCTGATCATCTACATTTGCTCTCTTACAACACTAAACTATGTTTTCTACCTTTATCTTGTATCTACCTACCACTTCAGCATTTTATTAAAAATAATAATAATAAAGAGAGAAATGTGGTATCCACATATAAATCAAGTATAAAAACCAAATGAGTATTCATATTTGAACTGACTGTTTAGAGTTCATAATGCATGAGCAAAACCGAAAGTTTCTGTGATGACTGCCCTTGTACTGTTCACTATGTAACTTATTCATTATGTAAGAATTTGTTCTACATGTAAGAACTTGTTTGTTATGCCTCAGAAGATTGGAGACTGACGAAAATTAGGCTTGGGGTGGATTAATGATTGTGCATTGAGCATTGACTCCCCTATACAGAATTTTATTGTCATTAACAACCATTTGATCAATAAATATGAGAGATGCCCTCACAAAAAAAAAAAAAAAAAGGACAGACTTCCAATGGTAAAATAAATAAGTAACCGTGATGTAAAAAAACATAATATAGTCAAGATATTGTAACAGCTTGGTAGGGTGATAGCTGGAACCTAGAATTATGTATATAAATGTTCTACCACTGTGTTGTACACTTGAAACTAATTTAATGTAATACTGTGCATCAACTACCCTTCAATAAAAAATAATTATTTAATAAAAAAAAAAAAAAAAAAGAAATAGAGAGAGCTGGAAGAGGTAGGGAGAGCCTCCCACCATGACTCAGGTGTGAACCTTGTGGAAAAGAGAGGGAAGAAAAGGGGGTTAGGCAGGAAGAGGCCACGAATGCAGCATGGTTCTAGGAAAGTTCTGACTAGGCCCAAGAGGAGTCCTCAAAGCGAAGCCTTCCATCACGAGAATCCTGCGTCTTCTAGGAACGGACCTGCGTTAGTCTCCTGGCCATGCTCAGTCCTTGACTGAGAGCAGTGGATTTCAGGGTACAGTAGTTGGAGTTGTCTGTCAATTCTCTCTGTAACAGGAGATCCTGATGTCCATTTTCATGACTGCCAAGATGGTGGCATGTAAGGACAGAGAGAGAAGAGGTCCAAATCATACAGGTCCATGTTGGCCAAAGGACATTGGCTTTTACCCTCAGTGACATGGGAACCATTGGAGTGTTTTAAACAGGAGAGTTATGTGATTTAAACTGACAGGAATATTGTTAACTGTTAGGTTGAGAATAGATAAAGGGATGTAGGGAAAAAGCAGGGAGATGAGTCAAAGCCTGTTTTATTAATTTAAGTGAGAGGCACCAGTAACTTGGTCTCAGCTTTAGCAAAAGACATGGTGAGAAATGGGTGGAGCCTAGATGAATAAAATACAGTCACCAAAATTTGCTTAAGGACTGGACATGTGATATATGAGTGAGCACGAGGAGTCAAGGGTGATTCAAAGGGTTTTGGCTTGAGCAACTGGGAGAATGAAGTTTCCACCAACATAGATGGAAAAGACTGTGGGAGGAGCAGTTGTGAGGAGGGATTATCAGGTTTTCTTTGCGGACAGGTTAAACTGAGATGTTTAAGTAGAGATGCCCAATTTGATATATGGGTCAGGGCGATATCCAGGCTGGTAAGAGAAATGTGGAAGTCGTGACTGAATAGATGGTACTTAACATTATGAAACTAGATGGAATCACCAAGGGAATTTAGGTAGACAAGAGAAGACCAAGAATTGGACTCTGGGACACTCAACATTAAAAGGCCAGTAAGATTAAGAAGGACCAGCAAAATATGCTGAGAAGAACAACCAGTGAAGCTAGAAGAAATGCAGTGACTCAGAAGCCAAGACAAGAGAAAGTTTCAAGTGTGCCCAAAAGTGTCAGATACTGCTGCTCTGTCAAATAATATGAGTGAGAATATGACCGTAGATTTCGCAACACTGGTGATCTTGACAAAAGCAATTCCAATGATGGTAAAAGCATGGATGGGATGAATTTTAAAGAAATTGTGAGGAGGAGAATTAGGGAGAGTATAGAAAATTGTGTTTTGAAGAGTTTTTCTTCAAATGAGAGCAAACAAATGTCCTGGTAGCTAAAGGGTGATGTGGAGTCAAATAAAGGTATCTTTTCCCAGGTGCTATGAGGCAACATTCTTCAAATGGTGCCTTATACCAGGTGTCAGGAAACTTTTTTTGTAAAGAGCAAGATAGTAAATATTTTCAGCTTTGTGAGCCATATGGTCTCTGCCACGACTACTGTGCTCTGCCACTGCAGTGCACAGAATACATAAATGAATAAGCATGGTTATGTGCCAATACAACTTTATCTGCAAAATCAGACAGTGGGCCATATTTGGCCCACAAGCGGCAGTTTGCTGACCCCATCTTTATTCAATAAACTCCGGTAATTATTTACGATAGTCAGTCTGCAAGTATGTAGTAAGTGCCTACAATATGACAAGCACTTTTCTGTTACAGATATAGTGGTGAAGGAAAGAGACAGAAGTTCGGCTCCCAAGAGCTTCCACCCTACGTCTAGGCACATGACCCAGGACCCCAAGGCAAGGCACCAGCCCTCCCGTCCTAAGCCTCCGCCAGCACCCTGCCCCGGGGCCACATCCAAACTTAGGCACATGGGCCCACTCTGAGGCTGCTTTTACCTTTGCCCAGAGTAGGCTCAGAGCTCCTTTCCCGCTCATGTTTCCCTTTCCTAAAAGCAGCAATTCTCTACCTTCACAAGCAGCAACTTTTACATGACAACCTGCAACTTCCTTTACATTCTTTAAGGAAATTATGAAAATGTAGCTTTTCTCTGCCTCTTCCAGCTCCAGAGATTCTCTCTCACGTTAAACGAGCGCAGGCATCCCTTACTGTGTGAATGTGACAGCCCAGCTTGTCTCTTCTTGCTGACCTGCCAGGGCTCCTCATTTTTCTCCTGGGGAAGAAGATGCAGCTGTATCTATGGAATGCAGGTTCTTTGTGCGCTTCTGGAGCAGTCTCCCTGAAATGACACGGTCTCTGGGAGGTCACTCCATGTGGACAGGGCGTAGAAAGGTGATACTCTCTCCAGAATAAGCTTAAACCAGACACTGCATATTCCAGTGCTGGTTATCCGTGACCACTTCCCTCTCTAAATCTCCCATAATCCCCAGGTTCCCAGTTGTGTCTCCTGACATTAAATGAAGCTATGAATGTGAAAGCTCTTTGAAAACAGCTGGATTCCATATAAGGTCAAGGTTAGAATGAGGAATATGGCTATGAACAGCAAATCTTAGGGAAAGTTATCTAATCTTCTACAACTACTACAGTGGCAATAAAAAGAGCAGGCTGCACTCACACAATGAAGAGAAGTTTGAAACTGAATCTTAGCTCTAATCACCATGTGACCATGGACAAGTCCCTTTCACATCTGAGTCTCTACTTCTTCAGTTGCCAACATCGGGATAGGGCCACCTCCGCTAAACAAGGCAACCTTTGCAAATCACAGGCCCCATATAAAGACATCCAGCAGGTGTTCATGGTATCTGCCAAACAATGAAGGAGAGTCTGGTGCGTTAGCTGGTTCATGTTACAGCTGCCTGCTGAATCAAGACGTCACTACTACACTGCTCGCTCCAGAAGCATGGCAGCAATGCTCCAATCCTCACCAGCCAAAACAGATGTCTCTCACACTCCTCTCTCCCTTTTCCTCAGGTCCAAATTCAAAGCTCATGGGAGTACATGTGGTTGGCAGAACATAAATCACATCTAGAACTTCAGCTGTAGGAGAGCATCCAGCCTCTGCAGTACAGGGACACACACTCCAAAAGAGGCTAGAGTGGCTGGTAAATGAGCCAGCCCAGTTTCCCATGCAATTCTATGTGCTAAGCCAAAGTTAGCCATGACATTAACCCCCCAGTGTCATGCCTAAGGGTATATTACATTATATGAAGAAAGGGCCTATACAGATGACCTCAAGGTAGAGAGACTGTCCTGGATTACCTGGGTGGGCACAATGTAATGACATGAGCCCAGTGGAAGAGGAAGTAGAAAGATGCTGCAGAAAAGAAATGTAAAGAGATTTCAAGCCAGAGCAGCACTCAATGCACCATTGCTGACTGGAAGATGGAAGATACCATGTGGAAACAGTAGGATGAAACTGAACTCATGCCAAGTGAATGGGCTTTGAGGATGATTCCCACCCATGGGTCTCAATATAAAAGCTCAGGCCAGCCACCATCTTGACTTTGCCCTTCTGATACCCTGACCATTATGCCTAGTTCAAACTACCTAGACATTTGAGCCTATAGGATTGGGAGAATAATAAATGGATGTTGTTTTAATTTGCTAAATTTGTTATAATTTGTTGTGGCAACAATAGAAAATGGATGCAGTCTCCATCCCATTACTGAGTTCTACCTCTTAGTATCACCTTCTACTCTTTTTTCTTCCTCACTCCCACACAACAAATTCAGCATCAGATCCTCTTAATGCTCCCTGGGGAATGGGTTACAGATTCAGTCTTTCCTATACGCATTCTTACTGGCCTGGGTCAAAAATCTTTGGAGCTATTACAACAGCTCCTTAATTGCTTACTCACCACCTGTCCCTCCCAAAACCTCTCAAACTGCTCTACATCCATTAGTTATCTAACAAAGTATTGACGATGCACATTTCTGCATTATTTATTTATATATTTACAACAAGAATATGCTCCTTTTGTAACTTAAAAAAATAAGATCACATTACTACTCTGTCAGGAAAAGAAAAACAAAATGAAAGCCTGTTCATGTATTCACTCTGAAAACATTTTTTGAGTGTCTATTAAGTGTTAGGATCTAGAAACACAGTGAGAGAGTGGTAGAAACTGGTCAGCTATTCACTAACCCATTTCCTCCCCTATTCCTGAGCACACAAACTACGTTTCCCATCCTCCCTTGCAATTAGGTGTGGCTAACGACTGCGTTCTAATCAATGGAATGTGAACAGACTGCTGAGTCACTTGCAGACCTAGCCCTCAACTGTCTTCCCACAAGCCATTTCCCTTGCTCTTACCCTTTCTGGTAGATTGATACCTAATGGCACAGTAACATAGTAGCCCATGTGTTAAATATTATAGAGCACCAAGAAGGAAGGAATTTGGGTTCTTAAGCCAACACTTGGGGTACAGTCACCTCTTAACAATGACTACAAGTTTGGATTGTGTGTGAGCAAAAAATAAATTTTTAGCATATTGTGCTTGGACCAGTTAACATTTTGGTGTTTATTTGTTATAGCAGCTAATGTTGTAGTGTCAGTTCTCATGAAACTTAAAATTCTAACCTTCTTAAATTAATATACATGGTCCTTAACAATCTTGCCCAACCTACCTTTCCAGCTTTATCTCTTACCATCCTCGTTAGGCACTCTATATTTTTTCCTTTAAGGTAGCATATATCTTCCTACCTCATCTGACACAATAGGCCCTTTTCCAAGTCCATGCATTTGGATATATTGTTCTAATCCCCTAAGAAAACTTCCTTACCTTCTTATCCTGAATTACTCTTACTCATCATTCAAAACCTGGTTCAGACATTATCTCTTCACTTCCCCAGGCAAAGTTACTGTGTCCTATCATATATATCTTTGTAACAGCTCATACATGCTGTATTGTAATTTGTGATATGTAGTAGATGTAGTGATCATCTCAGCACAATGTTTGCTTTTTCACTGAATATCCAGTGGGTGGAATACATAGGTGGTCAAAAAATTTTTGTTGATTGATTGAATATGTAAGTCATCATGTATGATATATGCCATTAACCACCATGCCTCATATAACCAATTTCTTATTTTGTATATTATATTAAGTGCATAATGGCATATCTAGTACTCTGATTCTCCATCCCTCCAACCATGCAACCTAAATAAATATATTTAATCTCCATATGTCAGCTCAACTCTGCCCCTGAGTCTGGGACAAATCCTTATCTGAGGTCCTAGAGTGCTTGCTCACTCAGTTGCTGATTCCACTGTGACCTTGATGCCCCAAACTCTCATTACCTGAGCTATTCTCCTCAAACCATGTCTCCCAAAGACTAGGCATCCCGGCTTTAACCTTGAACCTTAATAGGTAAAATGTCTGCCTTCTACCCTAGTCTTCTTGTAATATCTCTGATATTTGCCATACCTCTCCACCTGCAAACTGGACTTCTACCAATTGCTGGCCACATTTATTCTTTGGATAGATAATACATATAAAATCTTCCATTTGGGCCCTGCCAAATAACACTAGTGTCCCATCTGTCCTTTCCCACTTGGAATGATCTTCCATATTTAAGATCTGTTTTCTAGATGTCTACAGGTACAAGCAGGTAATATATAAATGAGGCTGGAACATTATGAGGCAGTAGAATTGGCAGGAGTTGGATTCAGTCATACCACTGTTTGACTATTAATTGGATTTGACTAGTTTGCCCCATATAATGAATAGATGATTAATGATCCATAATGTTCTTCAAGGTAGTCTGCTCTTGAATAGTATTAATATTTCTAATAGTGTAATATATTTTTCTATTTTATTTTCATATGAATTAGTATTTGTATTATTGTACTCACCATTAGCAGATTTTCAAAATATAATTCTTCTTTGGTGTGTGTATTATGAAAGATGGTAATTCACAGCTCCTAATGCTCAATAAATACTTGATGAGGAAACAAATGATAGAATGAATGAATAAGTAAGAGGAAATATGGCCAATGTTCCACTGAGTCTTTTGACTTCCAAGAGGAGTCTTCTGGCCTCTTTGTAGCCTCTAAGCAATAGAAACACTATCATTTATTATAAAATATTTGTATTTCTTATCCTCAAGTGACATTTAAAACACACATGCACATTCCTTAGGCACAAGATGTGTGGTACATGAATGAGAAGTTCCTATCTACTGCTTGTTCTGTTTACTGGAAGGTTTTTAGGTGTTAGCACTGGTCTGTGAACCAATTAATAGGAAGTTCTAGAACACTAAGCCTGGAGGCTTGAAAAGTTCATTCATGAAATATAAACATGAATAGAATAAATACTCTGTGCCCAACCTGACCTCTGTCCTGGTCCACAGCCTAGTGAACATGAAACTGGACTGAGAGAAGGACCATAATAGAGACAGATACAGAGAGACCAGGGAAACAGAGAAAAGGGAGATTAGACAAATCTTCATGAAACCCTGGAGGGCAAAATGAGCTATACAGGATCTTAGACCCTGAAGGCAAAGGAAAAAGCATCAAAGGGATCCCTATGCCCAAAAGATATCTTAGTAGAATTGATGGATTTTAAAGTCTCTTTGAAATATTTTAATATAAAATTGCTATGACCATCAAATGAATAAACACCACAGAATCAGATATGAAGAATTAGTAAGCATCTTAGAGATTACATAAACTTGCAACCCTCCCTGCCCTGACCTCTACCAGCATTCCAAACCCTGCACCTCTGCTCTGCTGTTTTCTCTTTCCCACTGCATTTAATAGCTTCTCACACAATATTCTATTTGTTGTTTGCCTTCCCACCTGCAACTAGAATGGAGACTCCATGGGGCAGTGATCTTTGCCTGTCTCATTTGCTTTTCTAGCCCAAGCACCTACCACAGTACCTGACACATAGCAACAACCCAATAAATATTTGTTGAAAGACTCAAACTCAAATAACAGCCCCGTCCATTTACAGTTGAGGAAACTAAGTTTCCAACAAGTCCAGTGCCTTTCTTGAAGTCACACAGCTTGTGTCAGCAGCAGAGGTATGACTAGAATCCAAGTCTGGTCCACTTGAACACTACAGTTGTAAATAAAGGAATGAAAATCAGTTTACTCCTTCTGTCCCCTCCCACCTCCCCCTCCCTCACACTTTCCCTTTGCCCAGTGACAGAACTCAAAGGCTTCCTTCCTCCTCAAGAGCCCCTATACATCATGAAGGCTTGAGCCATGCTCCCATGCATCAAACAAGAAAAAAAGCATTCCTATAGTTCAAAAAGGAAAGCTGCCTAAGTGGGGTAAGTGACATTTTCAGAATGCTGTATACCCTCTCCCTTTGAAGTCCCCCAAGTCGCATATCATTATGGAAGCGGCCTTATCCAGCTGCAGTCAGTCGCTGTGTAATGGGTTGGGTAGCAAAACAAAACAACTTGTTGGCTGGGCAACTTTCTAAATGCATTTGCACGCTTTGCCACACTGCACTCAGATCCCCTAAAGAACCTGTGGCTTTCTTTCAAGGTGAAGAACAAGAGAGTTTGGCATATTTTGCTAATGATTTATAGAAACATATTGTGTAAATCACAGAGCTGGGAACATCCCTTAATCCAATTGTCAACAAGGATAATATCACAAATTCTCTTTGATAAACCAATTTCCTGACACTTCCTGGTATAATGAGCTCTGGGTCTTCCATCAGGGTTAACTTTCTAATTGTAGCAATTCTAAGTACATCAAAATGCATTCACACCTGGGGTTTACTCTCTTACCTGAGCTGCTTTTGCATCTGTTATATAGAAATAAAGCCACATATTTCCTGCACACATTAGCCAAAGAGGAAGTGATATTTTTAGAACAGAAGCAATAGAAATAATTCAGCTCAAATTTCTCCCTTTGCATCTGAGTTAGCAGTATAATATCTGAGCACAAGAAGGAATCATATCTGCAGAAATACTGCTATATGTGTGCTTTGAGGGTGGGAGTAGGGGCTCTTGGGGAACTGGGAAAAGAGAAAAGACAGATAAGAGAAGCACTAGGAAACCAAAAAGTAGGTCATAGTCAAAAACCTTCCTGAGGACTTCAACCCAGAAGCTGGCTCTGGCATGTGCATGATATCAGCATGCGTTTTTAATGACACAAGGTGACGGAAAACACCCACACTTGAAACCACACTAGTTAGTTGCCTGCTAGAGAGTAAGGGCAGAACAAATCCTATCCCAGCATGGACACACAGTTTAAAAATTATGCCAGTTCCCCTTTGAGAATGGGATGAGAAGGGGGTTTTCCCCCTTGTTGATGTGCTTGCGCTGGTGGGTTAGGCCTGACCACAGACAGACTGTCCAAGATAACAACACTGTCAAACCATGTTTCTTGGGATTTTCATCATAAGAGGTCTGTGTGTCTCTTCCTGAGTGGCCTAGGAAAGGCCTTGGCAATGGGATCTTTTTTCTTCCCTCAGGATTCGCAGGGCCTATTCATCCTCTGGGCCAAAACAACATTCTAAACCCAAAAATCATCACTTACCTGTGTATGGTACCTTACATCTGGAACATTTTCACACACACCATTACTCCATTTGATCATAAAAATCATCTTCAAAATATCCAAAATATGAACACTTCTTACCACCTCCACTGCTGCTATGTGGTCTAGGTTGCCATCCTATCTTGGATTATTGCAACAGTCTTTCCCAACTTCCACCCTAGTTCCTATCACCCATTCCCAACACCGTAGCCCCAGTGATCTTTTTTTAAAAACTTAGACTACGTCACTCTTCTGTTCCAAACTCTGCAGCAGCCCCCTGCATTACTCGTTCACTTCATTTCCTATTCCTCTCCCTCTCATGCACTTCACAAACAATGGCTTATTTGCTGCTCCTTGATCATGAAAAGTATGTTCCTACTTTTAAGGGTTTGTTCTAGTTGTTTGTGGTAATAATTATCAATTTTCTTCCTGTGTGAGAAATTCCACAATCTCTTCCTTCAGTGACTCACTAGAAAGAATCACAAGTCAATAGCAGATTATACTCATGACTAAGATTTATCATGGTAGGAGTACCACAGAGCAAAGACAGCAGGAAAAAGATATGCATTGACAGAGTCCAGAGAAGGTCCAGCATAGACTTCTGATGTCCTTCCTCACCCAAGGCCACACAGGATGGGTTTTCACTTTGGCAGGGAACTACAAGGACAAGCGTGGAATGTCTCTGTCAGGGAAATCTGAGTCTCAGGACCCGAGGCCTTTATAGGAGGTTGGTCATGTAAACACATCTTGCTAGTGATGAGCCATGGCACCTGAGACTCAGGCCCAAAACAATGAAATCAGGTGCACATCATCAATCTTGATGTTTATGCAAAGTAATCCTGAAAAGCTACTCTAATATGATTTCTCCCAAGTGTAGGCAACAAAATAATCCATCAGTGATAGAAGAGCATTCCGAGGGCTACATTCCCAGGGGCTGGCCAAGAGTAAATCCAACACACTTGAAAACATTCAAGAAGTGAGCAACCACACCTGCTGTGTTCATTCTTTCTTCACACTCCTTAATCTTGCCATGCCTCCCTGTAGTGGATAAATTTCCCTGTCCCTGATAAGCTAAATACATCTAATTAAGTCCAGAAATAGGAAAGTATTTAAAAGAATTATGGGAGTGGCTACTGGCTACATAAGAGCAAAACGTGCGTTTGTTGCTGCAGCAGAAACTAAGAGATCAATCCTTCTATCCAAAATGATCTTCCCCCACATGTGTCTTACCTTATTCCCTCATCTCTTTTAAGTCTTTACTCAAATCTCATATTCTCCATAAGCCCTACACTGATCACCCTGTTTAATATTGTGATCAGACCCCAAACACCCCCTACAAATTTCTGGTTACTCTTAACCTGCTCTATTTTTTTCTTAACACTTATTGCCTTGCCAATTGGTTTCCACCCTGGGTAAATTCACTATGGATTCAGTGTGACCAAAGAAATGACAATAGAATGTTCTTGGGGTGAAAGGGTTATACACAACTATATTTCCACGGTGGCAGCTCAGTCACTAAAATCCCATCCACTCAGAGCAAGTCTGCATGCAGCAAGCTGGTCTCTGCCTCTGGGCCTCTCGGCCCCCGCAGCCATCCTCTGGGCCTCTCTGCCTGCACAGTTGTCCCGCACAGCCATCCTTTGGGCCTCTGTCCTCGACACTGCCACCACTCCAGCCTCTGCTCCTCCTGCAGCCTTGTAGCCATGCCACCGTGTCGCCTAGACCACTGGGCGGAGCTCTTTATACAGAGTCAATGGCAGCATATTGCCCACATGTATGTAGTGACCTAGCCAACCAGGGCCAGGTGAGAATCCTGGCCACAGGAACTTTCATTTTATCCACACTTACCACCTCCTAATATGCCATTAATTTCCTCATTCATTATGTGTCCTCCCCCCACCACTTTCTCCCTGCCACTCCCACCCTGCCTAGAATATAAGCTCCAAGAAGGGAGGAATATTTGTCTGCTTTGTTCACTAGCCTAGGCAAATAACCTAGAATATTGCCTAGGACATACTGGATACTCAATAAATATTTAGTATTTATTGAATAAGGAAGATACAGCATGCCAGAGATTATCATCCCCATTTTTTTAGATAAGGAAATTGAGGCACAGAGAGGTTAAGTGACTTAGGCAAGTCATTTATTAAGTGCATAGAGCTGAGTCTAAAACCATTCAGTAGAATGACTTAATAAGCTGTGGCCACAGAAAGGACAAATCCAATTATACACAATTAAATTGGATATAGTTTTAAGATCTAGGGGAATTATATGATTTGATAACCATCAAATATTACAAAATTTCATTGAGCTCAAAGACCTTTAAAATTAAATGGAAAAGACATTTGCGTTTTAGGATAACTCAAACACCCTTTTACTAAAAGGAAAAAGCATGATGTGATAATAACATACTATAAGCCAGGGGCTATTCAAAGAGTTACATATATTAACACATTTAATTCTCACAACAAACCTATCAGGCAGTTTTTGGTATTAGCCACATTTTATAGATTATCAACTGAGACACAGAGAGTTTAACCTCCTTGTCCAAGATCACACAGCTAATAAGTGGCAGAGCTGGGATTTGAACCTAGGCAATCTGACTCCAGAGTCCATACTTGGGCACTAAGCATCATAACATATCTTAAACAGCACAGAACTCTAAGTGATCAGCTTGGGTGAGCAGCAATGAGCTTCTTAGAGAAACAAAAAGGTAAGTAAGTGAGTTATCAGACCCACTCCTTTTTAAGTAGAGTCATCTGAGATACAGTATCTATATAAAAAGAACTCAGAATGACAGCAGGAGTAAGCCAGAGACCTGCAGCTCAAGACCTCATACATGGCCAGCATCTCTGGTGGTAAGTAACCACAGGAATTTAGAATGGGAACTCTTTTTTTAGTAAGTACATTTCTTTTAAATGTAGGAAGGTTCAGAATAGATAAAGGTTTGAAACAATCAAACTATATTGTTATGTTTTTGTACATACTTGGTATCTATGTACTTGGTATTTTACAAGAATTTCACCTTTTAGAGTAACAGTCTTGTAACTCCAATTAAAATATGGAACTTAATAACTGGTTATGCTTATGTTTTCAAGTAGAATTTTACTGCATTCTTGAATACTTTTGGAACATCTAAGAACTTTTGGTTCACTATATATTCAATTTATTATAAGAATCATCTAATACTCTAGAGGCTTTGTTTATCAGGCAATTGAGAGACTTAAGAAAGGAAAATGAATACTATATATAACGTGTATAAATGCAGTTTAAAATATTTGAAGGTGTTTAACCAAGTTGGTAAATGATACTCTACATTATTTAAAAGCCCTTTGGAAGAATGTTAAAATATATTAGATTTCTAAAGGGAGTAATATGATTTATATGCAGGACTCAAAGGCAAAGAAAAAACTAGGTTTGGGGATTTATATGTTTCATAAATTGAATATCAATATTTAAAACACAAAGAAAACTTCTCAATAGTCTGCCTCAAGAAGACCAAAATTTCACTTCCAAAACACCTAGGCTCTCTTAGCTGCGTCCAATGTCCTCAAGCCGTCACCACTGTAGCTCCCAGGGGAAGGATGTTCCTGGCCTGGGGTGAATCCCACATGAAACCGGTGAAACCAAAAGAAATCAAGGGACAGGGTAGATTGGGAGAAACCACTTTTATTGCTCTCAGCTTTTTTGAATTCACTGGCCAGGCTCTGCACCGCCCATCTCCCCCAGCCACAGCTCATGCTTTACTTCCACTGGAGAGATACTTCCTGCCTGCCCCTTCCCAGAGTAACTCCATTGGCAGGTCCTTGGTGACTGGCAGACACCAGACCAATTACATACTAACAATGGAGGGAAGGAGAGAATGGCATTTTCTTTCCACCCCTTGCCCAGAAGGCTGTAGGACACCGCAGTGGTAAACACCTATTGATATGTAAATAGGCTAAGGCCAGGCAGGGGTTTCTGGAAATTCTTCCAACTACCCACAATCATGTTCCCAGAAATTACACATCACAGCTGTATATTTTCTATGACATAAGGAAGGAAAACTTTCTTCACTCCTCAAGCTATTTTCTTACAAAATTAAAATGGATAGATTTCTCTCCCATCAGGAAAACTGGTTTTAACTAGTCTGTTCTTCAGTACCAGGCCACACTGAGCAGATCTACCATAAGGAACAAGGTGGAATTTTTAGGAAAACCTGAGGTTTCAAGCAACTTCCATGAAATCCAAGAACATTTAAGAATGAAAGAGTATATTTATGTTTCCTTATGCTTCCTTTTTTAAACCAAGTCTACTCTGCCAATAAATTACCTTCACTGTTAAGTTAAATAAAAGATTTGCAAATGCTGGAATTTAGCCCATTTTTGTAGCACATTTTTCCTCTGGGGATGAAGATATTCATAAGTGTTCCCTGGCTCTGGTAATTCATATCTTCCACAATCAACACTTTCAACCTCAGTATTGATTTGCTTGAAGATTTGGATTTTTTTTTAATGTCACAACCTCAGGAGGGTGGTTTGTGGCAGAGAAATCTACTTCCATTAAAACTCTAGGAGTCAATTCACTAAAATAATTTTCTTTCAGATGGCTGTTGAAGTGAAGGAAAAGTTTTTCTGAGTCCTTTCTAATTGAATCATAAATCTAAAGAACAACCTTCTAAAAGCCATGAGTGATGTTCCCTATGTAAAGAATATGCCATTCTTCAACCATGAACTTTATAAATCAGAATATGCCCAGGTAGCTGATGTATAATGAATGTGGAAGATTATGTAAATTCAGGAAGATACAACTATGTTGCACACATCAACACATCATAAGATAAGTTTATTTGGGGATCCATATGTAACAGTACAGAATTTGATATTTAATAGAATTTGTAACTCAATTTGAAGCCAAACATGTATGTTTGATGTGAGGTGATATTCAACAACTAAAGAAAACAAAGATGTGGCTGGGGAAGACCTGAACCACAGACTCAGTCGTTAACTCCTCTTGAGCAAGTCATTCACCTTCCCAAGTCTCAGATTCTTCACCTAGTAAAAGGGTATAGGGAATTCTGACCTGCCTACCTCCCAAAGTTATTATGAAAATCATATGTTCTCTTTGCACTTCATAAATTAAATAAGTTATGGCTCTCCCTTCTCCATAATATATTGTGCAACATTGATGGAGTTGTTCATACAAAACTAAAGCAGGGTAACTGGCCAAATGCATGATGTGATATACACATCATTAATTTTCCATTGATAATGTTTGAATATTTCAGGAACTTATTGGTGCTCATAAAACTTCCTGCAGTGATTCTGGTTTTGAGGAACATTAAGCCATTATGATGGATGAAATCTTCCATTGACTAATCTGTTATTAGATCACAGGATGACAACATGATGAAAAATTGTAGATTACATGCTAGATTCCATTATCACTTTCTCGAACAATAAAAATGGCTCTTCTCAGTTTTCAATTATCTCTATTTTTATCTCACCAGTCTTTTTTTAAAGCTATCTTTCCTAATTGCTCTGTGTATGAGAAAGGCATCAATAACATTCAGATATGATATAGCCCATAATTTTGCAGATTCAAAAAGATTTGCTAGCACACAAAATTAATTTCACAGAGTTTATTAAAGGGTCTCAGTGTTCATTAAAGGCACAACTATTATTATTTCCCCTGTTACTTTCTAATTGCACTCTTTATTATTGTTGACAAATTCAGAAGCTTAAGACTCAATTATAGAGACTGTTTATTGACTGTAACTCTGCCTCTATTAACTGTTCCTATTATAAAGAATAAGCAAAACTGTCAGATTCTATCTCTAATTCATGAGGAATTGTTCTCTTGATGAATTAGAAGTTGAACTATCTGATTAATGGCCTCTTGGAAATACATTCTCTTAAAATGATTTTCAGGTCATAAACTGGCAATCTTCCTGTATTCTGAGTTACAACCAATGTAATTCTTCTGTCACTGTGATTGAATTCAAGGTCGGTTATGACTTTTTACATATACTGTAAGATGTTCTGTTGGCAAAAAAAAATCAGAATCAATAAAAATCAGTTTACACTGTATATCCTTAAGTCATCACCTCTGATGTGTGAAAAATTACTGTGAATTGAGTGAAAAATATAAAAGAATAGTAAGTAGTAAGAGGTAGAATTCAAAAGTCAGAGTGTACTATGTGCTGGGGTCCTAGCACCTGAGACTTACACTTGTTTTCTCATCCCACCTTTATCATGAACTTCCACTTGGACATCCTAACCTGGCTTTCTTCATGGATTAAATGAAAAGTTGAGACTAAGTGATCACAAAGGCCCTTCCAGCTCTATAATTTTATGGTTCCATACATTTTTGTAAAAACAAAGGTGGTACTGCTATAAGAAACTGTTCTTTATCCTTTTCATTCCATGTTTTCAATTTGTGGTTTCTCCCTACAACGAATCTATGTCTTGCAGTCAATATTTCTTCTTTAATAATTTTCCATTTTCCCCCAAAGTCATCAAAAGATTTTTATCACATGTTCTAGAAGAATTAACTCAATTAACAGTCAAAAAACGAGAACCACATTAAAGTAAAGGCCCCCACAAGTGCATTATGTTCTTCTGGCTGTATCTTCCCAAATTATTAATACTGGCATATGTAAATCACATAGACAGGTCTTTAAAAGAGAGAATTTATCTTTTTCACCTCACATGACATAGAAAATTGAGGAAGTTATCTAGATCAATCAAGTTCCTTTATACACATACACATTCACCTCTCTTGCTCCAGTTATCCAGATATTTCAAAAGAGAGTGTTAGCAGAACAAACTCAAAGTTATGTTTTCACAGAATGCTGTGAAAGGATCCAAATACTTGGGTAGGAATAGGACTAAACTTCAAAGTCTCAGACAGCTCCAGAGTAGTGGGCAGTACAGTGAATAAGGACCCAGAATTCAAGCTCAAGTCCAACATCTGCCCATTAGTAGGTATGCAAAGCTCTTCATCACTGTAGTCTGAGGTTATAAAAAGAGGATGATAATTCTGTCACCCTCACAGAATCATCTCAAGGACTGAATGAAATAAATGTCTGTGAGAACACTATGGGATATAAAAGTGTTACACAGTATGGTTCCAACCGTGCCAATCTAAGAGCCTATGAAAAATCCTTTGCTTCTTGACTGTATGGAACAGCTAGACTTTCCTATCCTAAATGCTGAGCAATGTGGTGAGGAGGGAAACTACACTCAATGTAGAAGACCTGGAGTCTATGACCACATGTTTCCTGACTTTGTTTCCTTAGATCTCCTAAATCTGAAGCCAGAAGTCTGGTAGGACTCCCATCAACTTCTCCCTTAACCACTAAGAGAAATCCAGAACCAGATAGCAATAACTGGGAACCTAGCTAGAAAAACTTTACAGAATGACTAAAGTAAATTCCAGGCTGTCATATTATGTTTAAAGGCCTATGAATCAGATCTATGGGATGATGAGTATAAGTGAGTAATCTTTTTAGATATGCTTAGAGGCTGATGGAACAGGAATCAATCTTAAGAGTCAGATTAGCAAAAGCATAGGAGAGGATGACTGGGTTTGACAAGATGAAATTCTCTTTCTGGGAGAGAAAATGCTGATAAGGGTGTGAATTTCATTCAAAATATTTAAAATACAACTTAGTAACCTGTTTTAACGATATAAATAATTGCAGACTAAAATCCACTATTTTGTATTCTAATGGTTTTACAATGGATGTTGCCTCCTTAAGATCATATGTGATGGGGCTGACTCACTTGACATTTTAGTAATAATCATGCTGCCACCTTGTATGTGTACAACAATGTACAGTTCATATATGTTTCTTCAGCCCCAGTATAATCCTACTGGGGAAAACATTATTACCCCTATTTTATAAACAAGGAAACAAGAGGCTCAAAGACAGTTTCCCAACATCTTAAAGCCTAAGGAATTACTGATCAAGGAATCCAAGCCTGGCCTTCTGGCTACATAGCGCACAGAACAGAGTCACTTTCCAAAAAGTTTGTAAGCTACTCTCAGTATTTCTATTGGCAAGATTAATAAAAATAACCCTGCTTATTTATCAAAATTATAATGTTTTCTCAGTTAGTGTATGCTGACTTCATAAATCAGGATTACTTCACTTGGGAGGATCTGTGATGTTCCGGAAAGAGACCAGAATGTAGAATAAGGCACATTGGCCTTGAGCTTGGCCTGTGCCTCTTTCGATCAGGTAACTTCGTTCTCTAGGCTTCAGTTGCCTACAAAGCCTGTAATGAATAATCAATCCCATTTTACAGATGAAGAAATAAACTCAAAGAGATTATTTCCCCAAGTTCATACAACAAATAACTAGGAGAAGTGGAACATAAAAGCAAGTCATTTGAATTCACTCATTCATTTATTGAACAAATAGTTATTAAATGTCTTTATTAGATGAAATCCTCAAAAAACAAAGACAAAAGTTCCTCACAGAGCTTACAGTTGGGTGGGAAGAGACATAAAGGTTAAAAGGCAATTATAATGGAGTGTAACAAGTGACATGATCACAGTGCTACCAAAGCACATGGGAGGACTTCTCAGAAGATGTGATATAAACTGAGGTGTGAAGAGTAAGTAGGAATTTTACAGGCAAAGTGAGAAAGGGGAGGGGGGATCTTCCTAACAGAGGATGTACTTACCTTACATCAAAGCCTCAACATACTGTCCCCATGCACACCCATGTCTATTAGCATTGCACCTTCTGGCCTTTAAGCTTAAACAAGTAGTCTTAGCCACAGTTTTATATGGCAACCAGGGTATTCCCATGAGCCCATGACTTGTAAAAATGACTAAATTTGTATAGCACACAGATTATCAGTGGCTGGCTTTAAATGTTATGTATTCGCTTCTTTAAATATTGTTGTTTAGAGAATAAGGATACCAGCTGGGTATCACACTTTAAAGGGATACCACATTTAAAAATCACCAATGAAGATTATTCTTTACAACAAAGCAGACCATGACACAAACATTCAGAGAGTTCATACCAAGAGGGAGCATCTGCTGACATCCTCAACAGGAAAGGCAATTGACTACTGCTATTCAAGACCACCAAAGCTATTTTATACTATACACAATGCCATATATAAAGGTATCTGAACAAGTGCAAGATAGAACAATGATTTCCATTTCTCACATGAACACATTTCTCTGCTTTAGACACTTTCCCATCAGATCTAAGACAAAAAATAAATCAACTAAAATACTTTTTTGTAAGGTGTAATGCATCATTCTAGTAGATGCCTTCTTTCACTGTAATAAGATTATCCCATTTTTAGATGGTGCATATGCCCTAAAAGTTCTTCAATATATCTGATTTATAAGTTTTTTTTAACTTCCCATGTAAATGACTTAATTAAAAAATGAATTTTATATTCCACAGTATCAACAAATGAAACAAAATAAGTGCAAAGCAGCACTGATTATTCAACCTAACTTCTTGAAATTGTTGATAAAAATGTCCTTTTCCATGACAAAACCCTTTAATAGGCTACATTCGACTTTAGAACATGTACAATCTGCACTGAATATTGAACTTATGTTTCATCTGAGACCAACTCTAGGAAGTCACCAAAGCCACTCCTCTATGTCTCTGCTTGTACCTAAAAGAAAATGGATTCTCCTTTTTTGATATTAAGTGTGTCTTTCCTGGGTGTTAATGTAAACAGGTCAACAGTGCAATCCAACATTTACCAAGTGCCAAAACAATCTCTATCTTCATTCTAAAATTAGAAAAAACAAACATCTCAAGTCTACACAATGCTGATTAAAATATTCATGTTTTCATCCTCTAATTCAGGGAAAAAACAGTGACGCTTGTTATGGAATTGTATAGACCTAACTAAAGAAACATGCCTCATCAGACTCCAGACTGAGGTAGAGCAGGGAAATAGGACAAGAGTCATGCCATTGTAAAACCTACTTAGCCTACAAAAAAGACCCAGCTTATTCTTTATCTATATGCTGTCCTTTCTCCTCTTCCAGTCACCTTATTCGATTAAGTAACATTGTAACCAGGATGACAGATAGACCTCCAGAGCAGAAATGAACCTACATGGGTCAAGAATGCCAAGATCCGGACCAACACAGTCACCTAAATAATCCTATTCTTAAGACAAAACTTCAAAAGAACTATGAATCACCTGTTTACAGCATGCTTTATGTTGACCCCCTACCCAAAAGGCCCTATAAAACCCCAAACCCTAAACCCTTAAGCGCACCTCCTGAATGTGTACTGTCGAATATCAAATAAACTTTCTTGTTCCATAAGCCAATTACACTTGTCTCTGAACTCCTTTCCATGATAAAGACAAGAACTCTCCAGCCTCCACCTCTGGGGTTAAATGTCTTTGTAACTTTGCTATTTCACTCAGCTTTCTAGTCTTAACACAATTGTTTTCTCTCTCCCTGTTTTATTTCAGACCAGTAGGAAAGTGGAAGCTCTCAGAACATAAACTCACTCCATCCAGTGCTCTGTGGCTCCCCCAAATCCTGGGGTGGTAGGGATATCATTCCCACACCATGCAGATCAAGTGGACACTGGACAACAGGTGACCCTGGCTTTAGGAGCTGGCAAGGGATTTGCCCTACACCGAAGAGGAGCTCAATGAACTTCCCTTTTCTCCCGCTGCTCTTCCTTGCTCTACTGCCTGCATAGGTGCTGACACTAGCTTCTGTTCTTGCTTTAATGAATTCCTTTCTTGCTGGCACTTGTTTGACCTGATTGAGAATTGTTTCCTAATCAGAGTCAAGCCTGTCCAGGTTGAGGTTTCACCTAGTGTGCAGGGAGAGACCTTCCCAGATGCAACACAGCTGCCCGGCAACAAGACCATGTAGTGGCATTTGGAGCAAGCTGCTGTAAAGGTGCATGGTATTGAAATGCAGCTGCTTTGAATAGGCCATTTTTTTGTCTTCTGCTTTAATGCAGCAACTTTGATGCCTGGAACAAACCATTCAACTTGCAGCTTAAAAACACAACCACTAAATGTGTGAAGCAGATAGCTTCTCCTCCTGGCCCACATCCATCACAGAGTGTGGAGTATAAGATAAAGAATGAGAGTGCAGGATGGACTGGACTCAGACATGGGGTGCAGGAGGGTGAGCAGAAGTGGGATTGGGGTAGACATCATCTGGTAGATCACTCACATGAAACCAGGAGTCATTTGTTCAACATTTTCACTCACTGAAAAAGTGGCATTTCTCAGAATGCAATTATTTCTTGAATGGTTTGCCTCTCACATTCTCAGATTCTACCTTTGAAGTTACATTCTAGACAGATACAGATATGGACAGAGCCAAAGAGATACGATCTGGTTATCTTAATGGAACTATTTATTTGAAAATTTTCCTGAATATGGGATTTTATTGACAGAGCATACGTAAGACATTGGGATGGGGGTGGAGGTGGAAGCAACGAGGAAAGCCATTTGGACCACAATGTCGTCTCTTTTTCTCTGCTCCAGAGACCACAGGAAATCCTCACATTACATGTCTAACTTGCCCTCAGTATGCAAATCTCTGCCACAAACTCTGGTATAGGAGAACTATATACTTTACTTTTCCGAAACTCAAATTGATTTCTACTTTGAAACTTCCTTCCTCCTAATCTTAGTCACTTCATGGATCCATCTCCTTTTACCTCCATCCTATCTAAGTTCCATAGGGACCTGTATTTCTGCTCCACCATAGTGGAGAGTCCTGCTTGTTTTACAAACATCGCCCCCAAACATTTTGTTTGTGCCAGAACTCTTCTATTCCCCTAAGACTTAGGCTTTTGGAAACTAGAGCCAGTTAGCCTCCTTTGTTTTGTGGTCCACCATGTCAAATCCCTCCCCTAAGGCCATTGATTCATTCATCCAACAAATATTTACTAAGATTCCAGTACATTCCAAGCACCATTCCAGCAATAGACAAAAAGGAAAAAAATCCTTGCTATTGCGGGGACAAACAGAAAATACACACTTGACTATGTAAAATGCATAGTGTTCCTGTCGCAGATGGGTGTGACAAAGGAGAAAAATCAAGCAGGGGTGGGGAGTAGGAAGGGAGGCTATAGTTTTGTGATTTGAAATTAGCTGAAAGGCTTCTCTATCAAAGTGACATTGCAAAAAAACCTGAATGAAGGGAGGGAGTGCCTATGTGAGTATCTGTTGGAAATACATTCCAGGCCCAGCAAATTAGCAAAGGTAAGCCCTAAGACAGGAGCAGCAAGAGGAATAGTAGGTGAGGTCAGGGAGGTAGGAGAGGGCCAGAGGAGGAGGCCCACCGCCCAGACTAGGCTTGCTTGGCACTGTCCAACAGAAGCATAATGCGAGTCAGATGTAAAAGTGCAAGTTTTCTTGTAGCACATTTTTTAAAAAAGGGAAAAAGATGGGTGAAATTAATGCTCTACTATATCCAAAATATTTCAATATTAAACTATCAATAAACTACTGTACTTTTTATACAAAGATTTTTAAATCGAGTACGTATTTCATACTTATGGCACATCTCAATTTGGACTAGCCATATTTCAACATCCCAATAACTACACATGGCTTGTGATTATCATATTGGATGGTGCAGTTCTAGCTACTTGAATGAAGGGAAGGGCAAGGAGGGGAAATATCAGGGAAAAAATCAATTATTATATCACTGATGTCATCCTATCCTACATGCTACATTCTATTTTCCATAGTATACTCCTTTATAGTGCTGGTCTAGGAAAAGAGAAGTACCATGTAGGGACAGAATTTTCTTAATTCTTTTCCTTTTCTGGTTATAAATGTCATTTGTATCCATAAGAATTCAATACAGAAGTGAATAGTGGAAAACGAGTCTTTACTTGAATCAGGGGAGGGTTACTGTTGGAATGAAGGTCAGGCAGTCTGTGGCACACATTATGTGCTCAGAACCTGTGGTTTAACATGTAGACACACTTTCAGTGTGACTATTTCAATTCACATTTTCTAAAGTGGAAGTTGAGAGGGCCCAGGATCGAGGGACAGAAAATCTTTAATGAGATTGTATAAATTGCCATTGTCAAGGCATACCTACATAACTACAAACTTATGTAGCAGAGTATTACCTAGAGATTAAGGTTTTATTTGTTCCTTCTCTTCTGGACATCTAATATACTCAGGGAAGTTCCGGCTCATGGAGGAATGGGTAGATGCTTAAGGTAGCCATGCTTGGAAGGAGGAGGTGCACGGAATGGTCAAGGTAGCGAACCTGGAGCTGAACTGCTCAGGAGAAAGCCCTGGTCTATAACTGGCAGGCAGATATCCAGATAAGATCCCACTCTTTCCCTCCTGCAGGCTTGTTTTGAGCCCTTTTATATCTCCTCAAACCTTCCATACACACTCTTTCACACACAATCTTAGTTCCACTAGAATTTCAATTCCATGGAACAAGGATTTTATCTGTTTTATTCTCTGCTATATCCCCAGAGCTCAGGGCGGTGCCTGGCACATAGTTGGTGCTCTAAAAATGTGCTGAGTGAGTGAACGAAGTGGGTAGCTCCTAGGTTTGAACTCCATTATCTTGCCACAGCTCAACCTGCAAACCCACCCACATTTGCATCATTTTCTCTTTTATTTACAGTAGACGGCCCACCTCTACTGCTCCCTAAGGCAACACATGCACTGCGGTTCCAGGTCCCATTCCTCCCTGGGCTTCTCACGGTCTCCATTCTTTCCCTGTTCCCTCTCTTTCTGGCAGTCGTATCACCCAATTAAAGAAAATCCCTCTCATAACTACATATTCTGCTCCACTACCCATGCCCAACTACCTTTTTTACAGCTAAACTCTTCAAAATATTTGTCTGTATTTACTGTCTGCAATCCTCTCACTGTCTTTGTGCCCGCTAATGATATTCAGACTACCAGAGGTCACCAACGACAGCCATATTGCCTAACCCAATGGATACTTCTATGCCCTCTCAAGAATCCTTGACAGAGAGACCCACACTCCAGATTTTCCTTTTATCTCAGCAGCCAGTCTGTGCTCACTTTCACCAGTTCTCTTCCACCTTCCAATCTAGTTTTTTGAGTTGTTTATTTTCTAACTCCATAGAAATTAAGATAACTCATGATTATTTTACTTGCTTTTTTGCTCTGTCTCTCCCACTAGACTTTCAGCTCTTTCAGATCAGTAGCTTTCAGTCTTGTTCACTGCTGCATCCCCAGGTCTAATTCAGCTCCTGACTCTTTCCATTATAGGTGCTCAATAAATGTTTGTTGAATGCATGCATGAATGAATAGAGAGGCACATGGTGACCTGGAGAGATGCTAGGGGAAAGGGATGGAGGGAAGTGGTGCTGAGCTCCAAATTCAAGTAGCTGATCTCCATCCCTGAGACTAGCCATCATATTTGGACTATGATTGAGAAAATCCTGAGGCCAGTGGATTAGGAGTAAAACTGAAGTACTTACTAGATATACTTGAACCAAGAGTAGACCCAGTTCTCAGGTCCTGCCTTTATTTCAAGCCTAAACTTGCAAACTGTCCAGTCACAGCTTGATGCTATTACCAGCCCACTGCTGCTTCAAATCCTCAGCAGCAAGACTGTTCAGTCACACATCAGGACAGTTTATGCTTTGGGACATTTGTAAACTACTAGAATCGGCAAACCACTGGACACAATAATGTGACGTGAGAAAGATTTGGACACACACCAAGCTGGAGGTGAAAAGGAGTGCACACTCCTATTACAATAAAATTTCAAGAGAAAATGCCTTTTTTAGGATAAGAAAATGAAGAGTGAAATCTCTAGGTTCCCTCAGTAGTCTTCATCTATGTTGTTTCTACTTCCTAAATGAGTATTCTGCAACAAAATCATGGCATTCTAGGACCTTCATATTTGTTAGATGGAGTTAATAAGAATGCCTACCAAAGTTGTGAGGATTGAGATAATTCACATATAACAATTAGCACAGTGTTAGTGCACAGAAAGTGCTCAATAAAGACAATTTTGACGATTAGTAGTGGTGGTACTAGATACATCATCAATTGGGACCTTTCTTACAGGAGATGCAACTAGATGATGAATGTAACTAACCTAATACCTAGCACTTAGTAAGTGCTCAACAGATGGTATCACTAATATTTATGTATTATTATTATTCTCTCAACAGACACGTGAAGTAGAAGCATATAATGCCATTACAGAGATGTGAAAACTGAGGCTTTAAGAAGGTGAATGAACTTGCCAAAGGTCACACAGTTAATAGGTAACAGAACCTGGACATGAGCACAGCTCTTAAGATTCTTGGGCCAATGCCATGGTGATTACTGAGTGTTTTACTATGTTACAGGTTATATCAGGCTGGCTGACAGTTTTTGTAAAAGATGTTTTATTAGAACACAGCTACACCATTTGTTTCCATATTGGCTATGGCTCCTTTCATGCTACAACAGGAAAGTTGGAGAAATTGTGACAGAGAACAGATGGCCCAGAGTCTAAAGTATTTATTCTATGGCCTTTTACAGAAAAAGGGTAAACCCCCGCTCCTCCAAAACTTATTTAATGACATTGTGAACTAATAGTCTATCTGTACTGTTATGCCAATGATTTTCAGCCCTGGGCAAGTTCACTATGGATTCAGTGTGACCCAAGAAATGACAGTAGAATGTTTCTTTTGGGTGAAAGGGTTTATTACTCTACATGATTTCCCAGTGATTGGTCAAACACTAGAATTACATCTTGTCTTGCCAATGGGTTTCAGCCCCCAGCAAGTTCGCTATGGATTCAATGTGACCAAAGAAATTGACAGCAAAACGTTCTTTGGGGTGAAAGGGTTTATTACCCAGCTTGTTCTCCTGGTGGTAGGTCAAGCACTAGCGTCTCTGCCTCTGCCCAGGGCACTGGGCCAAGCTCTCTATATAGTGCAATAATAGCTTACTACCTACGGGTGTGGAAGCAGTAGCCTAGCAACAGGCTAGTTAATCATCAGGTGGTTCAGTGAGGATCCCGGCCATAGGAACCCCAGCTTCCCCACAGTCTGCATCAAACAGTCAGCAAGTCTGTAATCCTCCAACTCTACCTCCGCCCAGAGCACTAGGCAGAGCTCTTTATATAGTGACTCAGTGAATAATAGCTTATTGTCTACCCATGTGGAAACGGTAGCCTAGCAGCAGGCCAGTTACATCATCAGGTGGTTTAGGTTCAGGTGAGGACACTGGCCATAGGAAACCACTTTATCCACAAGTACATAATCATTCTGAAAATTACCAATTACAGAGTGAAGCATTAGAAACAGATTGTTGCCTAAATTCAGTCTTTTTCCAACAGCAGAACACAAGTATGACAGAACCCTTGTAGCCATTGCTCCTCAAGGTTGAACAAGAAGGGCTGAAATGAAAAAAGCAACAGATCTCTAAGAGAAATTTTACTACCATGGGCTGCACAAGGCTTCTAATACTAGGGACTGCAGTTGCCCTTTGTCTCCAGACATAAGTACCACCTGCTGTCAACATTCTCAGACACACCTTCAGATTGAAAACCTCATCACTTTTCTCCTGTCCCTGTATTTCTTTTAAAGCAATCATGGGAGTAGTTATCCCAACTTGCTTGACCCTAGGAAACTGGGCTGGCCAATTGGAGACTGTGGAACCTCAGCTGACACCTCCAATCACCTGGTGTCTTGCCAACAGGTTTCAGCCCTGAGCAAGTTCGCTGTGGATTCACTGTGACCAAAGAAAGGACTGTAGAACATTCTTGGGGTGAAAGGGTTATACCCAACTTTATTTCCATGGTGGCAGGTCAGTCACTAAAATCCCATTCACTCAGAGAAAGTCTGCATGCAGCAAGCCGGTCTCTGCCTCTGGGCCCCTCTGTCCTCAGCACTGCCACCACTCCAGCCTCTGCTCAGCTCTCCTGCAGCCTTACAGCCATGCTACCCTGTTGCCCAAACCACTGGGTGAAACTCTTTATAGAGAGTCAATAACAAAGTATTGCCCACACATGTGTAGTGAGCTAGCCAACCAGGGCCAGATGAGAATCCTGGCCACAGGAACTTTTATTTTATCCACACCTGGCCCCAGCAAAAGCACATGAAACAAGTGCTACTGTAATTTGTGGTAATGACACCAGCTGCTCTGTCCTAGACATGCAGACATGATTTTGATTACTAGCTGTGGAGAAGCTGGGGTTCCTATGGCCAGGATCCTCACTGAACTTAAACCACCTGATGATGCAACTGGCCTGTTGCTGGGCTGCCGCTTCCACACCTGTAGGCAATGAGCTATTATTGCGCTATATAGACAGCTCGGCCCAGTGCTCTGCACAGAGGTAGAGACACTAGTGCTCAACCTACCCGCGGGAGAACAAGCTGGGTAATAAACCCTTTCACCCCAAAGGACATTTTGTTGTCAATTTCTTTGGTCACACTGAATCCATAGCAAACTTGTCTGGGGCTGAAACCCATTGGCAAGGCAATTGGCGAAAGTCGGCAGGGTTCACTGTTGACCAAGGAAAAAGACAGGCTGCCCTGATGGGAAGGGTGCTTCAGCAGGCTGCCCCTGTGAATGGGGAGACAGTGAATCGTCCCCCAATGGGTATGTGGTCCAAGGTGGCTTGCCTCCTAGAGGACTGGGCCCCACCCCAGGACTGGAGGCAAGTGGAGGTGACACCTGAGGCAGTAAGGGTGGCCCTGAGAAGATCCTTTGAGAAGCAGAGTGCCCGGGAGGCAATGGGGACTGTGGATTGGCTGCTTCTCACAGTCTTAAAAAGGTCTACAGAGGAGACCCAAGAAATGGCAGCACGAGAACGTGAGCTGCAGACTTCTGTGGATGCCCTGAGGAGGGAATGGCATTGATGTGGGAGGAGGTGGCACGAGAAAGCGAGCTGCAAAGCTCTGTGGATTCCCTGAGGAAGGAGATGGCCTTGATGTGAGAGGAAGCAGCACGAGAGCGCCGGCAGCAAGGTGCCATTGGAGACGAGACGGCAGTGCTGCCAGGTGCTCTGAAGGAGGAAGAGGCCATCAAGGAAAAGGACGAACTCCTGAGGGAAGCACAGGCGGAGGTGGCTTGAGAACATCAGCTGCAAAGCATTGAGCTGAAGGTAAGAGACCTGAAGACAGAGGTAGCATTACTGCGAGGCACAGTAGAAAAGGTAAAGATTGTAGCAGAGGAGGCACTCGGGGGAGGGGAGAGAAAGGTGCCATCAGCCCCAGAAATGGAGAAGCTGGGGAAGGATGAAGGGGTGGTGCCGGAGGCACTGGCGCCTCCTGTATTGGAAGCACACCCAGTGGTTGTAAAGAAAATAAAGACCCAGCAGCTGAAAGTTCCCCCAGGAGAGGAGCAGCCCCCTCCCCAGGTCATGGAGCACTCTATGCTCTGCCCCTATACTCAGGCTGAGCCAGTAGCTGTGGGACTTAGGGGTGGATGGAATTGTTCTGTCGGGATCAGAGATGGGAAAGCTGTCTTCCCTGACAGTGCAGCCCACCTTGAGGCAGCGATTACAAAATGCACATCAGACCCCAGGGAGTCACTCCTTCCTTGATTGGCTTATGGCTGCACTTCATGCTGTGTGGCCCAATCGGGGTGATCTGCCATCCTCTCCTGTTAGATGGCAGACATACGCTGAGCTCCAGCAGGTGCTACAAGAGCTAGGCATAAGAAATGCCACCTATAGTCCAGAGAATTATAACCCAGATGAAGAGATTTTCACTACTGGGATGAGAAATACTGTACTTCAAATGGCTCCTACATCCCTCTTTGGGTCTCTAGTGGCCATTCTTTCCCCTCACTTAGGGCAGCCCATAAGCGAGGTGACACATACAGTAGCAGACTTAGGAGAGGCAGAAGCAATGAGAATCTGGAAAGAAATAAGACCTGTTACTCACAAGAAGAATATACAGGGCCCTATGAAGGTTACGAGGACCCAGATGTGGGTTGATTTAATACAGGCAGAAGCAAATGGAAGGAAATTAGCTGGGAAGTCATATAGGATCTTACTAGAGCTATGGCAACAGCTGAAACCAGAGCAGCAGTCCCAGCCATTAAGACCAAAGAGGCAGAGGTCAGAGACAGAGCCATGAGTCTGGCCTGTGTGTTTGCAAGACTTCCTGCTGGAGAGTGAGCCAACCTTACTTGAGCCCACAGAGGAAGGTGATTGGGGAACACGGTTTGACTGAGGGGAAGGTCAAGGTATCTGTCTTCCCTGAGGGACCAGGGGGGGACCGGAGGCCACATGTTGAAATAGCTGCCCATTGGTCCCCAGTGAACATACAACATGTCCTGGCTCTGGTGGACACAGGGGCTGAATGTTCACTAATTCATGGTAACCCTGAGTGGTTCCCCGGATTGACCCCCACTATCATAGATGGATACAGGGGGAAGGCTATCAGAGTGAAAAAAGCCCAAATCCCTTTGGGAATAGGGCTTCTACCCCCAAAAAAGTATACTGTATATATATCTCCTATTCCTGAGTATATTTTGGGGATTGATATCTTGCAGGGTCTATGGTTGCAGACCACTGCAGGTGAGTTCAGACTGAGAGTACGTGTGGTGAAGGCAGTTCTGAGGGGACATGCTAGGTACCCGCCCATAGCTTTGCCTGTGCCTCGGCGAGTGACTAATACTAAACAACACAAACTGCCTGGAGGGCATAAAGAGATTGCAGAAACTCTCCAAGAGCTGGAAAAGGTGGGTATCATAAAGCCCACCCATAGTCCTTTCAATTCCCCAGGAAATGATGAGGCAGATAAATTGGCCCAGATACGTTGGTTACAAGGAAAGCCTGGCTCTGATGTAGCCCAATGGGTACATCAGCGTTTGTTGTATGCAGGGCAAAAGACAAAGTGGGCTGTAGCCTGTCCGTGGGGCTTGCCTTTGACCTTTGAAGAAGTTAGTAGAGCCTGGCAAAACTGTGTCATGTGCTCCAAAATGGACTTACGCCAAGTTCCACAGCAACATGGGACAATAGCTAAGGGGCCTATACCCCTCGTCAGGTGGCAGATAGACTATATTTGGCCTCTACCTGTGTCAGAAGGATATTGTTATGCAGTGACTTGTGTGGACACAGCTACTGGACTTCTGGTTGCTTTTCCTACCCATTGTGCAGACCAGCAGATGACCAGAAGAGGCCTGGAGCATCTCTTTGCTGCCTATGGTCAACCATGGGTGATTGAGAGTGATCAGGGCACCCATTTTACTGGACATACACTGCAAGAATGGGTGTGACAGCTGGAAATCAAATGGAAGTTTCATGTCCCATACAATCCTACTGCAGCAGGCATAATAGAGAGGCACAATGGCTTGTTAAAATCCAGACTAAAGTCAGATACCAATATTCTGCAGGGATGGTCAGTCCGCTTATGGACCATGCTACAGCGTTTGAATGAGAGATCCCGAAAGGGAGCTCTGAGCCCAGTAGACATTTTAATACATACGGCTGCCTCCCCTATACAACTGCAAGTACAAACCAAGGAAGAATCACCGAAGCCAAGGTTTGGCCACCAGAATAACATCTTGCTGCCAGCACCAACTGCATTGAACCCTAGAGACTCCATTCAGTGGACGTGACCTTGGACCTTTTGACACATGGACCAACGATGGCTGGCTCTCCTGGCACCTTGGGAACAAGGCCTGGAAGCTGGCCTCCTGTGTATTCCTGGAATAACAGCATAGTGGCTGCCAAAGGTTACAGTAGTATATCCTGAATGGCCAGAAGGTAAGAGCATCTTACCAGGGAGTTTTGTTTTATCATTGTGGCCAGTGCATGCCCCTCCAGTAGCACTGTATATAGACCCTTCAGTAACCCCCATGGAGAAAAGAGTAAAAGTATGGTATACTGAACCTGGAAGGGCCCCCCTTCCTGCTACAGTCCTATCACAGGACCACTCTCTTGCATGCATCCTACCTGATGGACAAGATTTGCCTATGTTGGTGGCATTAAAACACGTGTCTTATCACCACTAAAGTCTTTGTGGAGTGGGAACTTCCTCTGACTCGAGGATTATTATAATTTTTGTTATTAGGAACCTCCTCTGGCTTGAGGATTATTATAATTTTTGTATCAACATCTTGCTGTATCTTAATTTTTATTATCTCTAAGTTGCTGTTATCTGTTGCTATTGTGGAATCTGGTTACAGTGCTCCAGCTTTCTCGCACAGGGACTATTGCAGAAGATTGAAAGTGTGTATATTGTAAGGCGAGAATCCTGGAGGGGTGGAGTGTGGGGAAGTTGGGGTTCCTATGGCCAGGATCCTCACTGAACCTAAACCACCTGATGATGTAACTGGCCTGTTGCTGGGCTGCTACTTCTACACCTGTAGGCAATAAGCCATTGTGCACGGAGGCAGAGACACTATTGCTTGACCTGCCACTGGAGAACAAGCCGGGTAATAAACCTTTTCACTGCAAGGAACGTTTTGCTGTCAATTTCTTTGGTCACACTGAATCCATAGTGAACTTGCCCGGGGCTGAAACCCATTGGCAAGACACTAGCCTAAGGCTCTCTCCCATCTGGAGGTCAAGACATCACAATTACATTAAATGTTTTGAACCCAAAGAAACCATACTGTTCCCATCAGAATTTTCCTTAATTGGTATCTACTAGAGCTGTCCCTTCTTTTAAACAGGTAGTATGGATAAAATGTATTATCAATCAAATCTCTTGCCTGGTAACTTCATCAGTGTCTTTACCCAGTAACCTCTGATGAGTGATCTGCTATAAAGTTACTGAGAACCACTTCAACAAATGTTATTATAATAAACTCACTGCAAATATACACTTTTGAGTGTTTGAACTTGTAATATGAGTCACAGATGCATTTTCCTTGGTGACAGAGAAGGCTGAGTAGCATATCCTTACCACTATTATCAAACTTAGTTTGGGCAATTTCCTGCGATTGTGCTATGCACAAGACTTTCTTTATCACTCTAACTCATGCAGTGAATTGCAGAAGAAATATGTTGTGGGGGGCTTTCCTCCTGAATATGTCACTATCAAAGAAAGTTAATTGATTGATAGTGGGCATAAGGCCTGTTCTTCCTGGGTGAAGGAACACATTGATGCTTGAATGTGGTTGAAATTGTAATGTTTATATTGGTTACACTTTATTAAGGAATTATTACAGTTGGTTGGAGAGATACAGTCTGCATTCTGGAGAAAGGCCATTTCTGAGAACATAAGAAAAATAAACTAAACTCCAAATAAAGGATGATACCAGATGCTCAAAGGAGTCATCTTTAAAGAATGAAATAATACACTGTAGAGAAGCAACCCCCCCTCTCACCTTCCCTACTGAGGACAGCTGTTGCTTCACCCCAAATATGTCTGGCCTTGTATGGAGCCAGATATGTCTGGCCTTGATAAACCTAAAAACACAGTGTGTTGTACCCATGAGAAAGGAGCTTAGATAAGGGCCTTGAAGGCCAGACATCTGGCCGTGAAGGCCACACATATGTGCATCTTCAACACTTATGTAACCATGAATTAGCAATATAGCAGTATAAGAAGTACAGCTTTACACAGAATAAAGCAGCCTCTTTTGAGCACCCTCCATGATGACTCCTGCTGCCTTCTTTGATCTTCCTATTGCCCCAAAACCTCAAAGGCAACCCTTGGATACCAACATACACTAAGGTATTTTAATTCCTAAATATCATCTGTAGGGAAAATGGAAGTTCCGTGGCTAGGATCCTCACCTGATCCTAATCTAGTTGCCCACTGGGCACGTGCAATGATGTAATACTTAGACTACTGCAAAGGTGCATGCTTGCACATGTGTTGGCAATAAGCCATGATTGCCTGTGTTGCTATATAAACGGTTCTGCCCAGCACTGGGGCAGAAGCTGGAGCAGAGGAAGAGATGGAGATTGGCTTACTGCATGCAGATTTGGCAGAGGTGGACAGTATTCTATCACCTGACCTGCCACCATGACAATAAAGCTTGGTGTCTTGCCAATGGGTTTCAGACCCTGAGAAGTTCACTATGGATTCAGTGTGACCAAAGAAATGACAGTAGAATGTTTCTTTGGAGTGAAGTGGTTTATTACCCAGCTTGTTCTCCTGGCAATAGGTCCAGCACTAGTGTCTCTGCCTCCGCCCAGAGCACTGGGCTGAGCTCTCTATATAGCGCAATAATAGCTTTTTGCCTAAAGGTGTGGAAGTGGTAGCCCAGCAACAGGCCACTTACATCATCAGGTGGTTTAAGTTCAGTGAGGATCCTGGTCATAGGAACCCCAACTCCCGCACACTTGGTATAAACTCTTCTACCCCCCACACCCCACAAACATTCCATTGTTGTTATTTGTTCTCAGCAAATCCAGAGTGAACTTGCCCAGAGCTGGAAGCACTGCTCAGCCCAGAGCTACATCATCCATAATCCAGACATGGTAACACTGAAAAAACAGCTGAAGTATATTTTTATGCTAATTATCCTAATAATATTCAAGTCTTTGTCATATTTATTCTGCCATTTCTTAAAGGCTAAATTCTGGTTCAGCTTCCTTCTACTGAAATGAGATCAGAACCTGTGTGAATGGCATTCCAGAGCTCATCCACAGTCTCTCTAATCAGCAATGCAGGCCTAGTGCCCTCTCCTTTCTCTTATGTGTAGAGCCAAAGATTAACTTAAGCAGCACTAGTAATGTGGGGTCCTTGGCAAGGATAAATGCTAAGAGAGTTGATATTTTAGCCATAGCTAAATAATCTTTTGGGGAGAAAATACACAATGCGCTTAAAGAAACCTACGTCTATAGGGAAGCTGTGTGGGAATGTTATAGGCATCTGTCATTCTTTCTAGCAGTCCCGGATGTGAACCCCCTTCCAATGTATGGGAAAATCCTTATCTCATAATTTTGCTGAGAGGCAGGGCCCGCTACTCCCTCACAGAGGCTGTAAAGGGCCAGACACTTGCTTTGCTAGGCTCCTTTGCTGCTAGAGTATGATCATCTGACCTAGAAGAGTACTTTTCTAATGCCCCTGATAAGAATCACCTAAGGTTCTTGTTAATAGCTATACAGGCTCTTCTCATAAAGATGCTGGCTTAATGGCTCTGGGATTAGGCCAGGGAATGTTTGTCTTAACATGCAACACCAGGGATTCTTCTTACCAAAGATGCCTGGTAACCAAACACTGGCCTGGATTAGAGCAGTGGTTCTTTACTTGGGTGGACATTATATTTACCTGTAGAGCTTCTGAAACCTAGGATCCCTAGATCAACTGAATCAAAATCATCTCTGGGGTGGAGAGAGACCTGTAGAAAGGGAGGGGGAGGAGGAGGGAGAGAAAGAGAGAGAGTGTGTGTGAAGCTTCACAGGTGATTCTATTGCATATTGAAGCTTTAAAACCCCTATTTTGGGCCAAGATTTCACTAATCAGGTGATGGAACTTGATATAGAATGGCTACAAGGAGACAACAGGTGTGAACAGGGGCCAGTGGTAATTGCAGCACAACCAAGTTGTCAAAGTAGCAGTGGTCACCCAGTGGTCCTCCATCAGTGGTCCAAACTACAGCATTCAGTAAAGAACTGCCCTAACTCACTACATTCTTTGGTCTGAATGTAAGCATTGCTTAAGGTTGCATAGTTCTGGGACTGATATTCCAACATTCCTAGTGATTAAATGCCTTCCCTATCTAAATCACCCAGAAGTGGCTTCTGTTGTTTTCAAGTAATAATACTGTGGATAAAGTGAAGGTTCCTATGGCCAGGATTCTCACCTGGCCCTGGATGGCTGGCTCACTACACACATGGGGGCAATATGTTGTTATTCACTCTATATAAAGAGCTCTGTCCAGTGCTCTGTATAACACAGTGGCACAGCTGCAAGACAGCAGGAGAGCAGAGCAGAGGCTGGAGTGGTGGCAGCACCGAGGACAGAGACTGGGATGGCTGTGTGGGCAGAGGGGCCCAGAGGCAGAGACCAACTTGCTGCCTGCAGACTCACTCTGAGTGGAAGGGATTCTAGTGACTGACCTGCCACTGTGGAAATAAGTAAAGTTGGGTGTAACCCTTTCACCCCAAGAATGTTCTACTGTCATTTATTTGGTCACACTGAATCCATAGTGAACTTGTGGGGGACTGAAACCCATTGGCAAGACAAATACAAAGTACTACAAATACAGAGTAGTCAGGGGAGATTCCAATTGTGCAGTATGGGAACCTAAATTTGAATCTTATGCAACCTCAGTCTCTATTTCCTTAACTAAAATGGGAATGTCACCTAGTCTTATAAAGTTGTTGTGATGATTAAGTAATAACTTAAAGTAGTAACTGGTGTATGCATAAAATGAGAGTTCCTGTGGCCAGGATTCTCACCTGGCCCTGGTTGACTAGCTCACTGCACACCCGTGGGCAATACATGGCTGTTGACTCTATATAAAGAGCTCGCCCAGTGCTCTGGGTGCCATGCGGTGGCACAGCTGCAAGGCTGCAGGAGAGCTGAGCAGAGGCTGGAGTGGTGGCAGTGCTGAGAACAGAGGCCCAGAGGATGGCTATGTAGGACAGCTGTGTGGAACAGCTGTGCAGGCAGAGGGGCCCAGAGGCAGAGACCAGCTTGCTGCATGCAGACTCACTCTGAGTGGATGGGATTTTAGTGACTGACCCGCCATCTGGAAATAAAGTTGGGTATAACCCTTTCACCCCAAGAACATTTTGCTGTTAATTTCTTTGGTCACATTGAATCCATAGCGAACTTGCCTGGGGCTGACACCCATTGGCAAGACCTGGTGGCAGGCTTGAGAATCTCTGAGAGGGCTTAGGGATAGTCTGGAAACAGTGAGAGGGAAGTGTCTTGAAGTTTGATTTGCATAGCAAACAATATGTTTACTTTGATCATATATTTACTTGTGGTGAATCTGAGGGTGGATTATGGAAATTGGTGCTCAAAGCGACTCCTGGAAACCACAACTAGAAAGAGCTTGGCACAAACCATTGCATGTTATTTTCCTTCTTCCACTTCTTAATATTTAACGTACAAATCTAGTCAAAGAAGCAGATCCTTAAGAGAGTTGGATTTCAGAGCTTGAAGGAAACTATTGTTCATTAGTTACCTAGTTTACTGTGAGTTTTGAGTTATAAAAAGTTCAGTATATTTAAAGAACATGATTTACACACCCCCATATAGCTTTCTCTAATATGTTTAAGTATGTTCCCAGTTCCTACTTACAGCCCTTATATATGTGATTGAGAATACAACATGTGGCCAGTGTCTTCCAATCACAAGGCTATATTTTGTAGAATCATCCATTGTTAAATCACTCGCTAAGGTCCTGCTATTAGTTGGCTGTTGCTATAGCAAATGGAAATTAAACTTGAGAATTCTAAATCTGGTATCTGCTAGACGGGTAGGATGCAGACAAAATATATTTCCATTATTATGATGATGATTTTTTTTATAACTTGGTTCTCCACATCCTCTTCTCTCCCCCTCATGCCACATGATTGCAGCCCCATCCCCTCCTCACAGGAAGATAAACCATTTTAACCACCTAGAATTTGATCAGCCATATTTTTCCACACTCACAGTTCTATACAGACACATGCCTATATATACATCTCAGATATAGGCTTTTTTCTATTGATGATTGCCTTACAAAGATACCAGTGTTCTGCATCTTGCTATTTTCATTTAACAATATTGTATGGAACTACCTTCAAATATTTTTCCTAAATGGCTGCATAATATTCTATGATTTAAATATACCCTATTTTATTTAGCCCTTCCCCTGTTGATAACTTTTTATTTTTCTTCTACCTTTTTCCATTATCAAAAAAATTCATAATATGTGTGTGCATGTATATGGAGGTTTTTATTAAATACAAAAAAGGAGTTGCTCAGGAGCTTCATACACCCCAGTTCCACAGAGACAGAAGCTCCTATGCTCGGGACCCTTGCAGACCTCATCTGGCTGTTCATCTGTACCCTTTATCACATCTTTTATAATAAGCTGGTATACAACACTGGAAAAGCCCAGGAATTAGAGATGGCAAGTTATCACCTATGGCAGGGTGTGAATGATTCTGGAAAAGAGGCTTGGTTGAAAGTCTGAATGAGAAGCTCTCACCGATGCTGAAATAGGTAGGCCGTGGAGAAGCTGATCCAGACAAAGTCTGGATTTTGAAACGCCAGTCAGAGCTGAGGGTGAAAATACTAACAGAAGAGGACAATTAAGGTAAAAAAAAGCAGCCTGAGCAGAGATACCCCACTATGGCTATCAATGGACAGCTAAGTGACACCATACATTTGAGGAACAGCTCCAACATGAAAGGATTGGACAAAAAGAATAACACACTGAAAAGGAAGATGAAGAATACAGACTGAATAAAGGAAACAATATTAAATTATAATATAAAACAAAAATAGGATTCTATAAGGAATATCCCAAAAATAGCTTTAGAAAATTAAAATATGGTAGGAGAAAGCTTAAAACTCAATAGCAATATTGAAAGATAAATTTGACAAAATCTCAAACATAAAACAATAAGGCAAAGACATAGAAAGGAGGAATTTTTCAGAAATATGACGCTGCATAAGTTTATTCCCTTAAATATTTTTGGGGAGGCTGCTGAGGTGAGATATACATATCTGTTAAGAGAATATGATGGTGCAATAGCGGTAGGTACTATAAGCAAATGGAAGAAAAAGAGAGTATTATTAAATCCATGGAGATTGGAGATTAGAGTGTTGTATAAGAAAGGAAACATAATCATAATATACTACATGATTTAACCATCGCTAAATGTCTATGGCATTAATAGTAACATAAAGAGTTACTATGGAATTAAATATAATTATAATACATCCAAATTGGAAGGACAGGATAGGAGATACATATTCTGCTAGAAAGTCTGCAAGCTATGTTAGAAAGCCAAATCCTTTTTGTTCATATTTGGAAGTGCAAGATAATATATGAAACTGAAACTTAAAGAAATATTACTATTACATGCTATTTATATTTATGGATTTAAATATAATAAGAAACAGCTAAAAGAGCTTAAATTAACTACATCTGGGAAACGGTAATGAGGATTAGGAAACACTGGATAGTTAATTGATACTTTTATAGAATTTATACAACTATTTGATTTTAAAACAATAAATTTATAGGAACTTGAGAAAAATAATAGTGAAATTTAAAAATGATACTGAAGAGAAGCAAACCAAAATGTTAACAGCAGGTATATCTAGGTGGTGAGATTATGCACATTTTTAATTTATTTCATTATACTTCTCTGTATTATCCTTTTCTTCAGTGAACCTGGATTACTATTATAGCGAGATTTTTAAAAAAGTAAAAAAAACAGGGAACTCAACAATTGTGATTAAAATTACCTTACTATTATGAGCAAATTATGACATTTAAGAAGATGAGTACATTCTGAAAATAAATATCATGTTTTTTTTAAAAGGAGTTATTCAATATTCCTATGTTGACAGATAGTAACTGCACTAGCTGGGGTGAGAATTTAATAATGTGGGTCTGTGTATAAAGTGAAGGTTCCTGTGGCCAGGATTCTCAC
The DNA here is from genome assembly GCF_030020395.1 of Manis pentadactyla. Lineage (NCBI taxonomy): Eukaryota > Metazoa > Chordata > Mammalia > Pholidota > Manidae > Manis > Manis pentadactyla. The sequence continues at coordinate 140,376,296 of NC_080038.1, forward strand.
CTGGCCCTGGTTGGCTAGCTCACTACACACATATGGGCAATATGTCTTTACTGACGCTATATAAAGAGCACCACCCGGTGCTTTGCATGACCCGGTGGCATGGCTGCAAGGCTGCAGGATAGCAGAGCTGAGACTGGAGTGGTGGCAGCGCCGAGAACAGAGACTGAGATGTCTGCAGGGGTAGAGAGGCCCAGAGGCAGAGACCGGCTTGCTGCATGCAGACTCACTCTGAGTGAATGGGATTCTAGTGATTCACCTGCCACGGTGGGAATAAACTTGGGTATAAACCCTTTGACTCCAAGAACATTCTACTGTCATTTCTTTGGTCACACTGAATCCATAGTGACCTTGCCCAGGGCTGAAATCCATTAGCAAGATGGTCACTATTGAACTACTGGGATGTATACTTGAAACCAAAATAAGATTGTATACCAACTATAATTCAACCAATCAATAAAAGGAGCTATTCAATGTGTGATGCCTTTGGCTGCAAGTAACAGAACTTTAACCAACAATGGCTTATGCCAGGAAGATATTTCTTGTTTGATGAATAATAAATCTAGTGGAAGACAGTCCCAGTGTTGGTTTGAGTACTCAAAGACAATCCATAAGTAAAGCCCTTTTTATCATCCTATTCCAGTATCCTCAGGCTTGTTTATCTCTTGGTTACAGGATGTCTCCTGAAGCTCCAGACATTCATACAAGAAAATTCAAAGCACAATAGCAGAGAAAAGGGGTGAGGAAAACCTCTGTAAGGGAGAAAAATCTTTTGCATATGGTACTCATAATCTAGATAATCAAAAACTGTGTTACACATGCCTATCTCTAGACCAGTAAATGGTCAATGTAATGGTATTGCATGATTGGTTTAGACTGGGTACATTATGTCCTGAACAGACCAGGAGTCCTGTTAGCAAGGAAGAAAAAATGGAGGAAATGCCTATTGGAAAGGCAATCAAGAGTGTCTGCCACAGAGGTATGGAGTTGATTAATATATTCCTTTACATTTTCACTAGAACACCTAACCAGTATCATACCAAGATATTAAATATTATTGGTTAAATTCCCTATGTTGTACTTTGAATTCTATGTCTAACTTATTTTACAATTTACAGTTCATACCTGTGTATCCCCTACACTTATTTCACCCATTCCCCAACCCTTTTCCCTATGGTAACCAACAGTCTGTTGTCTATATTTGTGAGTCTTTTTCTTTTTTGTTTGTGTTTTAGATTTCACATATAAGTGAAATCATGGTATTTGTTTTTCCTCTGCCTGGTTTATTTAATTTAGCATGATGCTCTCTAGGTCCATCCATGTTGTTGCAAATGGCAAGATTTCCTTCTTTTTTATGGCTGAGTAATATTCTATTGTGTATATGTATCACTACTTCTTTATCCATGCATCTATCAGTGGGCACTTGGGTTGCCTCCATATCTTGGCTATTGTAAATAATGATGCAATGAACATAGGTGTGCATATATCTTTTCAAATAGTGATTTTGTTTTCTTTGGGTAAATTCCTGGAAGGGGAATTACTGGATCACATGGTATTTCCATTTTTAGATTTTTGAGGTACCTCCATATTGTTTTCCACAGTGGTTGGACCAATTTACATTTACACCGACAATGTAGGAGGGTTCCATTTTCTCCACATTCTCGGGAATACTTATTCTTGTCTTTTGGATAGTGGCCACTCTGTCTGGTGTGAGGTGATACCTCATTGTGGCGTTGATTTGCATTTCCCTAATGATTAGTGATATGGAGCATCTTCTCATGTGTCTGTTGGCCATCTGTATGTCTTCTTTAGAAAAATGTTCAGGTCTTCTGCCCATTTTTTAATTGGATTATTTGGGTTTTTTGGTGTTAAGTTGTATGACTTCTTTATATATTTTGGATATTAGCCCCTTGTCAGATACATTATTTGCAAATATATTTTCCCATATGGTAGGTTGCCTTTTTGTTTTGTTGACAGTTTCCTCTGGTGTGCAGAAGCTTTTAAATGTGATGTAGTCCCACTTGTTTATTTTTACTTTTGTTTCCCTTGCCTGGGTAGACAATCCATAAAGAAATTTCTCATGCTAGTGTTCCTGAGATTTTTGCCTACGTTTTCTTCTACAAGTTTAATGGTTTCCTAAATGTAAAAGTCTTACATATAGAACTTTAATCCAGTTAGAGTTTACTTTTGTGTGTGGTATAAGACAGTGATCTAGTTTCATTCCCTTACATGTAGTTGTCCAGTTTTCCCAACACCATTTCTTGAAGAGACTGTCTTTTCCCCATTGTGTCTTCATTGCTCTTTTATCATATATTAATTGACCATATATGTGTAGGTTTATTTTTGGGCTCTCTATTCTGTTCCATTGATCTATGGGTCTGTGCTTGTGCTAGTACCATACTGTTTTAATCAGCATAGCTTTATAGTACAGGTTGAAATCATGGAGTGTGATACCCCCAGATTGCTTTCTCAATATTGCTTTGGCTATTCAGTCTTTTATGGTTCCATATAAATTTGGGGATTTTTTGCTCTGTTGAAAATGTTCACTGAAAAACGCCATTAGTATTTCCATAGGGATTACCCTGAATCTCTAAATTGCTTTGGCAGGATAGCCATTTTTACAATATTAATTCTTCCTATCCATGAACATGGGGTAGAGTTCCATTTATTTGTGTCTTCTTTGATTTCTTTCATCAGAATCTTACAGTTTTCAGAGTACAGGTCTTTCCCCTCCTTGGTTAGGTTTATTCCTAGGTATTTTATTCTTTATGATACAATTCAATTGTAAATAAAATTATTTTCTTGATTCCTCTTTCTGCTAGATTGTTATTATCATTCCTAATTCCTTCCTACATCTCTACACATTGGTGATTATTTTTCTTCTGTATGAAAATTACCATTTATTGTAAATCTTCTCATAGAGAATTCTATTTTTGTTACTCTGAAATCCTTATTTTGCCTTTATTCCTTTATATGTTTTGAAAAATTATCAGATGTTTATCTCTTCAAATAGTGCTTTGTCCCATTCTCATTCTTGGACATCAATTTCTAATATATGTTCAAGTTTTTCACTGTATCCTCTGCTTCCTCCATCTCTTCTATATTTTCAATCCCTTTTATTTCATTTTCTGTTTGTTTCTGAATTATTGTCTATTTCACTTACCAATTCTCGCTTTAGCTGCTAAATCCAATAATTGTAGAACTTTATATTTCACTTACTGTTTTTTTTCTTCTAAAATTTCTATTTTGTTCTCTTTCAAATCTATCACCTTTTATATTTTTAAGAGGTTTGTATTTTTAAGAAGATATTTTGAAGTTGGTCTCATCTAAAGGAACATACTATTTTCACTATATGAATCCGTATAGTGAAAAACCCATCTAGAAATGTAAGGAAATGGCAGTCCTGTTTCTATTTTCTATCCTTTGTGCTGTTTCATGTTCCTATTGTTTTATTTTCTCCTGCATCTAATTATATTTCACTGAGTAGTGAACATTATATTCAAAAAATAATATGTAGACCTTAATTTATTTGGGAAAGGATATCTTCCTCAATTACATTTTTATTACTATAAATTATTTTGTTATTTTTCAACACATCCTGATGATTTTATATAGTCTGATAGGCTCATATTTTTTATCTTTTATATATTTAAATATAATAAACACACTTTTAACTTTGGTATCTGATCATTCCAGTATATAAAGCTTTTTGTTACTGAATCATCTGCCATTTCAAGGTGGATTTTGACTTAATTTTTCGTGTGTTTTGTGCTTTTTTTCTGCGAATTCATATTTCTTTGAATTTGAATCCATGTGAATTCTTGGGGACTAGAAATATGGTAGATTAGATACCCTGATTGACCTTTCCACTGACTATAACTAATAATGCTGCATGAATAAAATATGAAAAAAATATTTTAAATGTATCAACAAGCCAGCAAATAAATAAAGAATATACAGAGACCAAAAAGTAAGTGAGAATGAGAATTTAGAAAGATAAGTCTTTTCCCTGCATACTAAGTTACTCACTGCTCGACCTACACAAACGTGGCAGCCCTGGATAGAAAGTTAAGATGTCCTCACTAGTCATATTCATAAAATACTGAAATCTTAGCTTCAGGCTCGAAGGTCAGGCAAGTTTTCATAGAACAGTTGCAACAATAATCAAAATCACACATTTTTACAAGAGGTTAAATATAGTCATTAAGCATCAATTAATAAGTGATCAGTTAGTTACTACTCCATAATAGCATAGCCTATGTGGACATGATTGACAAAGTTCATCCATACAGTTGTCCTTCCTAGGTGCATAGAAGACTGCCCTCCTCATTCCTCTTACATTAAGGGAGGAGCACGTGAACTAGTTTCAGTGAATGAAATTTGAGCAGAAGTGATGTGTGCCATTTCCAGGCTCATGCATTTAAAAGCCTCTACATAATCCTCCAGCTCTCTGCCCCTGCCTTATTATGGAAGCCATGTGTTGAAGTGGAACCAGAAAATGGCAGCCTGACTGCGAAGTCACTTCATGGTTTAGAGATGCCCAGAAGAGTCAAGCAACATGCATTATACTCACACGTGCAAGAAATAAAAGCCTTTTATGTTAAATCATTAATATTTTAGACCTAAATTGTTACTGTAGCATAGCCTAACATTTTCCCAATGGATCCCATACTACAAAAGCCAAAACCACAGGTATTTAACCCAGACCATAACAGGCATTATGCAAATAATAGCAGCAGAAGCAGCAGTTACAACTAGCTTTTAAGTCCCTACTTTTTTTGCCAACCATTGCACTAAGCATTTTGCATGCTTTAATTTTTCCATCTTCACCACAACCCTATCAGATAAATACTATTAGAAATCCTCTTCTAACTTATGAGGAACCCAAATCTTAGAAACTTCTTCACATTCACAGAGCAGGTAAGTTGTTCTGACTGACAACGAATCCCACATCTACTCTTTGACACTACCTCTAACACTTCTTCCATTCAAGAAGTCTTTATTTGGGCCGACCAGGTGTTAGGCACTTAACTGCTACTACTATTGAGCCCAAGAAACAAAATGGGTACTATCACTTCCCTACAGAGGCTACTATTTCATTTCACACAATACATAAAATCACATATTTTAACACATAATCACATGTGTTCACACACAGTAACACACAGATTGCTTCTTGGACTTACAGACCCAAGATGCAAATATTTGTTCTTTTGCATTCATCAACCAAATGCCAGGTACAGGAAATACAAAGTCAAGAGACACTGTCCCAATTCTTAAAAGAGATTACTTTTTAGAAAACAAATCAATCGAATAATCTTCCTCCTCCTGGAAGAATGCTTAAGTGGAGATGATGAAGACTATAAAATAAAATTAAAATTTTATTACACTTGTTAAGTCACACCTCAATCTTTATCCAGCAGATATTTAAAACTCACCTACCCTCTGTGAAGTCAATAAGAACTCTAGATATGCTAATAAACCCTAATAAAACCATACTGATTATGGATATATTAAGAAATTCTAATAAACCTATTTTTCTCTTAGAATAGCGGTATTTTCACCCTTAGACAGATTTTGAATTATTTTAATAACCCAGCCCAAGACATAATAATACTATTACAACCAACAATGATAATAATGTACTCAGCTATACCTTTTTTCTCATTTAATCCTCCTATCAATCCTATGAAGGAAATTCTGTAATTATCCCTTGTTTTATGGATGAAGAAACTGAAGATCCAAGGTTAAGTGATTTTTCTGAGGTCACACAACTTGTATCCCCACTCCCATAAACACTTGGCTCATTTCCCAATCTGCATGGTTAAAAACCCATCCTCAAGTGCAAGTAAGTAGGAATTAACACCATATGAACTGACTAGAAATTGAAATCATAACCTGAAATCTTACAAGGCAATACATTAAGCCCATCTTCCTCTAGAGCATCTAGTCCATGCCACAATCTAATATATATAATTATCTTCATCTCACCTAAGAGCAAAAGATAGAACCTGGTCATAGGTCTCTTCAGGGGGGAAAAAAAGCCCTAGCCCCTACTCATTGTTTAGACCAAGAGTAGGCTCTGACTCAGAAGCAGCGAATAAATATAGATTAACCAGTGATGTATGAAGGTGCAATGACAGTTCACTAAGCCAGCCAGACCCTTATCCCCAGAATAGGAAATAAAAAAATGTACAGCTATTTGGAAGCTTATACACTGATTCAACAAATACGTGTATTTATAAAACAGCTGCCATGTTTTATAAAACAGTGGCAGGCAATCTTATAGGGGACACAATGGTGAACTAAAAAAACAAGGATCTTCATCTCCATAGATGCTGATAAAGCATTCAACAAAATTCAACATCCATTCATGATAAAAACTCTCAACAAAATGGGTATAGAGGGCAAGTACCTCAACATAATAAAGGCCATCTATGATAACCCCACAGCCAACATCATACTGAACAGCGAGAAGCTGAAAGCTTTTCCTCTGAGATTGGGAACAAGACAGGGATGCCCACTCTCCCCACTGTTATTCAACATACTACTGGAGGTCCTAGCAATGGCAATCAGACAAAACAAAGAAATACAAGGAATCCAGATTGGTAAAGAAGAAGTTAAACTGTCACTATTTGCAGATGACATGATATTGCACATAAAAAACCCTAAAGACTCCACTCCAAAACTACTAGAACTAATATCAGAACTCAGCAAATTTGCAGGATACAAAATTAACACACAGAAATCTGTGGCTTTCCTGTACACTAACAATGAACTAATAGAAAGAGAAACCAGGAAAAGAATTCCATTCACAATAGCATCAAAAAGAATAAAATACCTAGGAATAAACCTAACCAAGGAAGTGAAAGACCTATAACCTGAAAACTACAAGACACTCTTAAGAGAAATTAAAGAAGTCACTAACAAATGGAAACTCATCCCATGCTCTTGGCTAGGAAGAATTAATATCGTCAAAATGGCCATCCTGCCCAAAGCAATATACAGATTTGATGCAATCCCTATCAAATTACCAACAGCATTCTTCAACAAACTGGAACAAATAGTTCAAAAATTCATGTGGAACTGCCAAAGACCCTGAATAGCCAAAGCAATCCTGAGAAGGAAGAATAAAGTCGGGGGAATTTCGCTCCCCAACTACAAAGCCACAGTAATCAAGACAATTTGGTACTGGCACAAGAACAGAGCCACATACCAGTGGAACAGAATAGAGACTCCAGACATTAACCCAAACATACATGGTCAATTAATATATGATAAAGGAGCCATGGACATACAATGGGGAAAATGACAGTCTCTTCAACAGATGGTGCTGGCAAAACTGGACACCTACATGTAAGAGAATGAAACTGGATCACTGTCTAACCCCATACACAAAAGTAAATTCGAAATGGACCAAAGACCTGAATGTAAGTCATGAAACCATAAAACTCTTAGAAAAAAACATAGGCAAAAATCTCTTGGACATAAACATGAGTGACTTCTTCATGAACATACCTCCCCAGGCAAGGGAAACAAAAGCAAAAATGAACAAGTGGGGCTATATCAAGCTGAAAAGCTTCTGTACAGCAAAGGACACCATCAATAGAACAAAAAGGTACCCTACAGTATGGGAGAATATATGCATAAATGACAGATCCGGCAAAGGGTTGACATCCAAAATATATAAAGAGCTCACACACCTCAACAAACAAAAAGCAAATAATCCAATTAAAAAATGGGCAGAGGAGCTGAACAGACAGTTCTCCAAAGAAGAAATTCATATGGCCAACAGACACATGAAAAGATGCTCCACATCGCTAGTCATCAGAGAAATGCAAATTAAAACCACAATGAGCTATCACCTCACACCAGTAAGGATCACCACCATCCAAAAGACAAACAACAAATGTTGGCGAGGTTGTGGAGAAAGGGGAACCCTCCTACACTGCTAGTGGGAATGTAAATTAGTTCAACCACTGTGGAAAGCAGTATGGAGGTTCCTCAAAAAGCTCAAAATAGAAATACCATTTGACCCAGAAATTCCACTTCTAGGAATTTACCCTAAGAATGCAGCAGCCCAGTTTGAAAATGACAGATGCACTCCTATGTTTATCACAGCACTACTTACAATAGCCAAGAAATGGAAGCAACCTAAGTGTCCATCAGTAAATGAATGGATAAAGAAGAGGTGGTACATATACACAATGGAATATTATTCAGCCATAAGAAGAAAACAAATCCTACCATTTGCAACAACATGGATGGAGCTAGAGGGTATTATGCTCAGTGAAATAATCCAGGTGGAGAAAGACAAGTACCAAATGATTTCACTCATATGTGGAGTATAAGAACAAAGAAAAACTGAAGGAACAAAACAGCAGCAGAATCACAGAACCCAAGAATGGACTAACAGTTACCAAAGGGAAAGGGACTGGGGAGGATGGGTGGGAAGGGAGGGATAAGGGCCGGGAAAAAGAAAGGGGGCATTATGATTAGCATGTATAATGTGGGGGTGGGGCATGGGGAGGGCTGTGCAACACAGAGAAGACAAGTAGTGATTCTACAGCATCTTACTATGCTGATGGACAGTGACTGTAATGGGGTTTGTGGGGGGTACTTGGTGAAGTGGGGAGCCTAGTAAACATAATGTTCTTCATGTAATTGTAGATTAATAACAAAATAAAAAAAACAAGGATCTTTAACCTTGTGGAAATCATTGTCTAATAGGAAGAGGAAAAATTAAATAATTGGGTAAAATATCATTGCAGATGATGATAAAAGCTATGGAGAAAAGTCAAAGAAATAAGAAAGGTATCAAGAAAGCTGGAATGGAGTAAGGTGGAAGTAGAAGATGATGAAAATAAGTGTTATTTTTAGGAGAGTTAACAGTCTCCTATTAATTTCCTTTGCTTATTAAACCTTCCACCTGCCAATCTGGAGTTGGCCTGCCTCTTTCTTCTGACTCTCCCTGACCTTCACATGGGTGGGAGGGGGAGAGGGCAGTTTCAGATCACACATGGGAAGATCCTCAGGAGCTTGCAAACCAATAGGAGTTTTCCCCTTGAAATTCTTCCGTTTAGCATTCTTCTGTGCCCTAAGGCCCATTTCCAATAAATCTGAAACAGTAGCAGCCTCAAAGTCCCAGAACTGATGATATTCCATTCACTAAAATTCTACAATATCAGGATGAATCCTATGTGAAAAGTCCTATCAGACTAACATCTTGATGAATGACCAAGATAGGTCAAATGTCTGGACTTAAATTTTATTGACTCTGAAATCTGATTGTATCTTTTATTAGCCCATCCAAAATGGAATGAATTCATTTCTCAAGGACAAAGTCACATTAGGCAAATCCACAGACACTAATTTATAAAACCAGAGGCTAGTATACTAATTTACAATGAATAATGTGGTTACTGATAGGACACCTTTGGCTAAGCTTCTAGCACTAACAACTCATGCACACTTCATAGGAACACATTCTTTCATTTGAGGTATTACTATCAGGCAGTATTCAAGTGTGCTGACCCATGAATCACTGCATTATTTTAAGGTGACTTTGCATGCTATGTCTCTTTTACTCAAAGACACCACTGATAGAAATGTGCATTTGATTCAATAACAGCTCATGGGAAATAAAACAAACAGTACACTGAATGGACACATTAACTTTGAATGACATGTGGACTTTAAGGGTGCATTATTTGTACCTCACACTGGGTACAGGGTCACTGGTTACATTTACTGAGTATATACTAGTACCAGACATTTTACAAAGCCCTAAGGATAAAATATTGAGCAAGAACATACATGATCTTTGCCATCATGGGGCTTATATTCTAGTGGGGGCCTTACACATCACATCAATCACAATACAGAATGAGCAATTGCAGTAAATGCCATGGAGCAAGCCAACAGGATGATATGGAAAATAAACTGAGTAGAATCGAGACACAGACAAGTAAACTGTGGCCTAAAAGGGGTAAAAGTTTTTCTAAAAAACAGATTCCACAAAACTCCTGAGGCAGGAAAGAGTTTGTCATGTGGAAGGAAGTAACAGGTAGCCAGTCAGTTGGAACAGAATGGGTATGGGGCGAGGCGTGGGAGAGAAAATGACCACAGGGTAACTAGGTAGGGATTTGAGTGACTTTGGCTTTTAAGAACACTGAGCGAGGTCAGGAGACATTGCAGTTTTGAGAAGAGGAGTGACATCATCTGACTGAAGCTGTGAAAGGATCCCTTGCTACTATACGCATGATGGACTGAAAGGGAATAGATGAGGAAACAGGAGATCAGCATGGAGGCCACGCTGCAGTAACCATGCATGAGAGGATGATGCTTAGAATAGGCTGAAAGAAAGTTGAGATGTGGGATGGATTTGAGATTCCTTTAGGAAGTAGAAATGACAAGCCAATATCCACTTGATTGATGTAACAGAGGAAAATACTTTGTCAATCTTACTGACTAGTAGCTCCAGTCCACATACTTACAGCCTCGCAATTAGCAGGCATTCACAAAATATTTATTGAGTTGAATTTCTTGAACACCAGAGCACTGAACATGAGGATCTATGCTGGCATCAGCACTGTATGGTAGTGAAAGAAGTAGCAGCAGGCTTTCCTCACAAATCTAGTCCTAATGTTTTAGCAAAGGGGAAAAAATCTTTTTCTCCTGTTGCAAGGTGCTGAAGTGAAAAGAGGGGCCTCTCCAGGAGTCCTCTGCCTAATCATGTCTATCAAATCATATGACATAATTTGTGTAGCAGAAAGGACTATGCTGCCTTGGTAGTACACCATCCCAAAGAGCCAAACATATCCCTCACAACACAGTACATGACCAGCAGTGGAGTCAAATACACTTTGAAATCTGTTAAACCCTAAACTAGAGTATGTGGTTACTAAAATGATGATGATGGTGTTGATGATGATGGTAACATGGTTAAATATATGCCTGTAGCTGATTGCAAAACCTCAACGTTGCTTTCTGCAATGCCTATTGCATCCTTATTGAAGTTTGGAAAACAAATAAAGCAATACAACCACTGAAATAATACTACTGTAAACAACTGAAAATGAAAATATAATGCTATATACCACCCAAGTTTTTCTAATCTCATGGAGTACTATACAATACACTGTCAGCTGCATCCAAATTTGAGAGTTGAGGATGCTTGACTCTTAAGACCTTAATAAGTTCCATTCACTCCTAGGAACAAAGTTCTGTACAAATCACAACAAATGAATAGAATTATTGAGCAGAACTACTAACTCATGCCACTATATCAAACCAGGTTGAGAGAGCATTCTTTTGTTTCACAATATTTTTTTCTATTTCAAAAAGCACTTTTTTGACAGCCCTCCTTAGAGGCGTTATCCGAGAGAAGGCTCTTCTGCCATTCCTGGAAAACATATGCAAAATGGAGAGTGGTGAGATGCGCTTCCCAGGTATGTTGTTAGATCACCTGCCCTTCCTTTCTCAGATGAGTGCCTCAGCAAATCAAAACCACTCCTCTTGAAGATAAGTTGCAAAACACTTTCTGTTTTCTATCAGATCATTTGAATGAGTGCAAAATTGGAGTAGGATTTCTTCTCCAAGGATGAGAACATTTTCTCTGGGGTTTCAGTGAACAGAATGCCAAGTGTGAATCAAGAAAGATTCATGACAATAGTAAGACTTTGATAGATGTGGTGAAATAATGTAAGGGAATTTCACAGAAACAGGTTTATGGTTCCTTTTCTGGATAGGAAAAATTGTGGATAATTCTACATTCAAATTCAAAATCATTTACTGAAACTCACACTAGGTGCCATGACTACACTGGGACCAGGATTGGCTGGCAGAGGCCAGGGCAGAAAGAAAATGCAAGGCCCCTTGTACAAAATCATTTTGTATTTTACGATGGTGACAGCAGAGTATTAAACCAAGTGAGAGACTCCTCTAAGCACAGCACCTTTGTGACCATGAAGATTGCACACCCTGGCTGGAGCTCTGTAATAGTGCAATAGAGCAGTAGTGTAATAGAGAGGGAATGATGAACACTGATGTGGCTCTAACTTTTGGTGTCAGGGAAAGTTGCACAGTGAGGATAGTAACTGACTGGGGGCCCTGAGGAGGAGGTTTTCTCCAGACAGAGAAAGGAGGAAGACCCTAAGAATAGAAAGGCATTATACAAAGAGGGAACACCATTTATTTTCTCATTTACCAGATAGTGAGCTCCTACTTTATTCTAGACACTGTGAGACTCTAAAGATGAAAAAGATCCAACCCCTGCTCTTTAGGTGTATAGTCTTAGTAGAAAAGACAAACAGGAAACATGAGATTATACGGATACTATTATAGACTGAATGTTTGTGGGCCCACCCAAAATTCTTATATTGAAACCTAATCCGCAGTGTGATAGTATATGGAGGTGGGGCCTTTGGGAGTTGCTTACATCATGAGGGCAGAACCCTCATGAATGGGATTCATGCCTGTATAAAAAGCCTCTGGAGGGCTCCCTTGCCCCTATGCCATGTGAGGGCACAGTATGAAGACAGTCATCTATGAATGAGCTCTCACCAGATACCTGTACTTTGACCTTGGACTTCCTAGCTTCAGAGTTATAAGGAACAAATGTTTGTTCTTTAAGCCACCTAGTCTATGGTATTATTATTACAGTAGCCTGAACAGACTAAGAGAGAGACATTCATTTATTCATTCAACAAATGTGTATTGAGCATCTACTGTGCACCAAGTACTGGGATAAGTGTCTAGGGTAAAACTGTAAATATCTAGACCTGGTCCTACAGTCTGATGGTAAAATGGACAATTTAGCAAGCAATTAAAATGAACTGTGGTATTTGCTGTGATAAGAGAACCCATCCAATCCCGTGACGGCAGAAGTGGGACAGGAAACAAAGGAATGTTTCTTGTGAGAGCTGGTGGGGGGAGTTGTGAGTCACATTTAAAGTTTTAGACTATTCTACAGGCAATGGGAGGGCATGGAAAGTTTCAAATAAGGGTGGAATTTTATTAATTTTATATCACTCTGGTTACTGTGCAGATTGAAGGCAAGAAAAAGTACAGTGTATTTGAGGACTAATATTCTAAAAAGGAAAAAAAGGAAATTTCTTTCCTGTCAATGACTAACAAGCAAAAAATGGCCTCACTCAGTTATCTGCTGTGTTGTCAATGGTTTTTAAGCCTAAGACAAGTTCACTATGGGTTCAGTGAGACTGAGGAATGACAACGGAATGTTCTTGGGGTGAAAGGATTTATTACCTGACTTGTTTTGCTGATGATAACTGAAGTACTAGAATTACATGTGTATCCAACAGTTTGCAGGTCCTTCATCTCTGTCTCCACCCAGAGCACTGGGTAGAGCTCTTTATATCGTGACTCAGTCAATAATCGCTTATTGCCAATGGGTGTGGAAGCAGTAGCCTAGCAGTAGGCCAGTCACATCATCAAGTAGTTAAGGGTCAGGTGAGGATCCTGGCCATAAGAACTTCAATATTCGACACACTCTACCCCTCCAGGATTCTCGCCTCACAGTCTACATGCTTTCAATCTTCCACGATGGTCCCTCTGCAGGAAAACTGGAGCATTGTAACCAGAATCCCCAGCAGCAACAGAGGATAATAACAACATACAGATAATAACAAAAATTACAATACAAAAAGATGTTGATACAGGTAATAAAAATTATAATAATCCTTAAGCATGAGGAGCTTATTTGAGCTACATTCAAAACTGTTCTACTCAGATGAGCTCATGACTCACACTTAGTAGTGGTACAGATAGGGAGCTCCATGCACCCCAGTGAGTAGCAGTATTTTGCTAGGGTATGTGCCCAATCCTCAAAGATCCTTAGGTTGATAAGACACATGTTTTAATGACACCAACATAGGCAAATCTTGTCCATCAGGTAGGATGCATGCAAGAGAGTAGCTCTGTGACAGAACTGTGGTGGAAAGAAGGTCCCATCTGGGTCTAGTATACCATACCTTTATGCCTCACCCTGTGGGAGTTACTGAGGAGTCTATATATAGTGCTACTGGAGGTGCATGTACTGGCCATAATGATAAAACAAAACTCACCAGTAAGATTCTCCTACTTTCTGGCCATTAAGGATATGCTACTATGATCTTTGGGGGCCACTCTGCTGTTACTCCAGGAACACACAGGAGATCAGCTTCCAGGCCTTGTCCCCAAGGTGCCAGGAGAGCCAGCCATCATTGGCCCATGTGTTGAAATGTCCAAGGCCACGTCCACTCAATGTAGTTTCCAGGGTTTAGTGCAGTTGGTGCTGGCAGCAAGATATTATTCTGGTGCCCAAACCTTGGCTTCAATGATTCTTCTTGGTTTGTACTTTCGGTTTTATTTGGGAGGCAGCCATATTCATTAGTATGTCTAGGGCCTCAGGGCTCCCTTTCAGGGTTTCTCATTCAATGCCATAGCACTGTCCAAAAGTGGACTGACCATCCCTGGAGACAGCTGTTGTCTGACTGAGTCCAGATATTAACAAACCACTGTACTTCTCTATCATGCCTACCATGGTAGGATTATATGGAACATGAAACCTCCATTTTATTCCTAACTTTTGCACCCATTCTTATCATGCAGGTCTAGTAAAGTAGGTGACCTGATCATTTTCAATTACCTGTGGTCAGCCATAGGCTGCAAAGAGATGCTCCAGGCTTCCTTTGGTTTTCCACTGGTCTGTACAACATGTAGGAAAAGCAACCAGAAGTCCAGTAGCTGTGTCCACACAAGTCATGGCATATGGTACCCTTCTGACAAAAGTAGAGGCCCAATACAGTCTATCTGCCACCTGATGTGGGGTTTTGGCCCCTTAGCTATTGTTCCATGTTGCTGTGGAACTCAGTGTAGGTCCCTTTTAGAGCATACGATGCACTCCTGCCAGGCTCTGCTGACTTCTTCAAAAGTCAAAGGCAAGCCCCACTGACAGGCTACAGCCCACATTGTCTTTTGCCCCACATGCAACAAACACTGATGTAGCCATTGGGCTACATCAGAGGCAGGCTTTCCTTCTAATCAACATATCTGGGCCAATTTATCTGTTTCATCATTGCCAGGGGATGCCAGTAGCATGACCTGTCACATGGTATACTGTAATTATTTCAGTCTGACCACAGGCCCATAAGCCTTGCCACAATTCTTACTCCCAAAGGGATCAGTGACCAACCAACCAGTTGGCATGGTCCCATGTCAGTACCACAGACTCAAGCCCCAACTGACAGCACAGGTGTCACTGTAGACAACTAGTTGGGAGTGCTTCTGGATGATCACAGGCCACATTGCCCACAAAACTGCCCATTGACTGCTCTTCCCCTCACCATCTTCCATCTATACTGTCTCAGTCTGAGAATGGAAAGCTATGGCCCTCCATTTTGGGGGCTGCCCACAGCTGGAGCCATCTGTGTACCATACATCTTCGGGTATAGAAACTTGTCCCTCCCAATTAGGACTCTCTGCTACTAATAGTTCCAAAGTAAATTCTTTCTGATTTTCATCTAGTATATCACTGGTCCCAATAACCATTGGAGTTCTTCACTCACAGGGCTAGTATACAGGGTTGCTACGCTTCTGTAGATACACACCCCACTTGGCCAGTGTAGACGTTTGTGCCACAGCACTCCATGGCTTTTGGGTCCAGTCTCATACACACCCTACAATGGGATAGTTTGTTATTATCTTTATCAGGGCCATTCCACTAATGGGTTCTATAGCCAGCAAAGCATTGATACATGGGAGCCAGTTGTTTTTCTATCAAGGGGTATCGTACCTTTGCTCTTTTGCAGGGTTGTGACCAGAATCCATTAGGTTGGCGAGTTCATTCAAGCTAATGCCAGATGCCAGCCATAACCATCTTCAGTCACATGAACATCCAGCTCACAGGGTCTTGATGTGTCTATCACACTCAAGGCCTGCATGGCCTTGACTGCATGCTTTGCTGTAGTAAAGGCAGATGCACATGTCTCATCTCAGTCCCACCTGATGCCCTTAGTACCAAAAGGTATAAGGGCTTCAGAATTTGTGCCAAGTATGGGATAAACACTCTCCAATAGCCTGGAAGACCACAAAAATCCTGAAACAAAGCCACAGTTGTAGGGATAGGAAAGGCCTGGACTGTATCTATGACTTCTTCTGGTATAACTTTAATCTCACCCAACCAGATGACACCCAAGAATTTGACAGACAAACCAGGTTCCTGAACATTGGTGCTGTTCACAGCCCATTCTTTCTCTTATAAATGTTGCAGCAGTCTAGGTGCTACACCTTCTAGATCTGAAAGAGAATCGGACGTGAGCAAGACATCATCAATATAATAGTACAGCTGCACTGTGGGCGGTTTCTCCCATGCTGCCAAGTCCTGTGCTACAAGTCCATGACAGACGGTGGGGCTGTGGAGGTATCCCTGTGGAAGGACAGTGAAAGTCCATCACCGTCCTTCCCACATGAAGGCAAACTGTTCCTGACTGCTTTTCTCTATGTCATAGAAAACAAGGCATTAACAGGATCTATAATGTAATGATACGTTCCTAGTTCATGACTGAGGGTATCCATCAGGTTTGCAATAGAGGGGACAGCAGCATGCATAGAGAGTATGACTTTATTCAGTTCTCTGTAATCAAGGTCATATGCCATGAGGGTTTTTTACTGGCCACACTGGGGGATTGAAAGGACTATGTGTGGGCTTTATAATACCCACCTTTTGCAGTTCCTCGAGGGCTTCTCCAATTTCTTTATGCCCTCCAGGCAATTTCTGTTGTTTGGTATTAGTCACCCGCCAGCACGGGCAAAGCTATGGGTGGGTGCTTAGCATATCCCTTCAGAATTGCTTTTACCACACATATCCTCAGTCTGAGCTCACCTACAGTGGTCTGCAACCATAGGCCCTGCAGGATATCTGTCCCCAAAATATATTAGAGATAGGAGAGATATACATGGGATACTCCTTTGGGGGTTGATGCCCTATTCCCAAAGGGATTTGGGCTTGTTTCAGTCTGATAGTCTTACCCCCGTATCCATCTATAACAGTGGGGGTCCTGTGAAACCGCTCTGGGTTGTCATAAATCAGTGAACATTCAAGCCCTGTGTCCACCAGAGCCAGGACACGTTGTATGTTCACTGGGGACCAATGGATAGATATTTCAACATGTGGCCCCTGGTCCCTCAGGGCAGGTACCTTGACCTTCCCCTCAATCAAACTGTGTCCCCCAGTCATCTCCCTCTGTGGTTCAGGCGAGGCTGGCTCACTCTCCACAGAAAGTCTTGCAACACACAGGCCAGATTTGTGGCTCTATCTCTGGCCTTTGCCTCTTCGTTCTCAGTGGCCGGAATTGCTGTTCCAGTTTCAGTTGTTGCCACAGCTCCAGTAAGATTCTATTTGACTTTACATCTAATTTCTCTCCATGTGATCCTGCCTGTATTAAATCAACCCACACCTGGGTCCTCATAACCTTCATGGGGCCCTTTAAATTTTCCCTCTGTGTAGCAGAACTTATTTCTTTCTGTGCTTTCATTGCTTCAACCTCTCTTAAGTCTGCTACTGTATGGGTAACCTCACTTATGGGCTGCCCTAAGTGAGGGGCAAGAATGGCTGCTAGAGGCACAAAGAGGGATGTTGGAGCTGTTTGAAGCACATTTCTCATCCCTGCAGTAAAAGGCTCCTCACTGGGTCATAATTCTCTTAACTATAGATGGCATTTTTCATACCTAGCTCCTGTAATACCTGTTGGAGCTCAGCATACATCTGCCATCTATCAGGAGAGGATGGTAAATCACCCTGATTGGGCCACACAGCACGAAGTGCAGCCATAAGCCAGTCAAGGAGAGAGTGATTTCCTGGGGTCTGATGTGTATTTTGTAATCACTGCCTCAAGGCAGGATGAACTGTGAGGGAAGCCAGCTTTCCCATCTCTGATCTAGACAGAATAATTCCATCCACCCCTAATCCCACAGATGCAGGAGCCAAGCTAATATTGACTCTAAGGGCTTCTGCTGAAACCGGGAGCCCAAATCCCGCAGCTCGGTCTGAGTATAAGGATGGAGTACAGAGTGCTCCATGACCTGGAGAGGGTGCTGCACCTTTTGTGGAGGAACCCTCAGTTGCTATCTCTTTATTTTCTTTACAACTACTGGGCATATTTTCAACAGAGGAGGGATCAGTGCCTCTGGTATCACCCCTTCATCCTTCCCCAGCTCCTCCATTTCCAGGGCTGATGGCATCTTTCTCTCCACTCCTGAGTGCCTCCTCTGCTACATCCTTTCTCTTTTCTACAGTGCCTTGAAGCAATGATAGCTCAGTCTTCAACAGCTCTTACCTTCACCTCAATTCCTTGCAGCTGGTATTCTCGTGCTGCCTCTTCCTGTGCTTCTCCCAGGAGTATGTCCTTCTCCTCCATGGCCTTTGCCTCCTTCAGAGCACCTTGCCATGCTATTGTCTCATTCTGTGAAGAATCTTTTACTTCCTCTACTGAACCTCATAGCTCATGTTCTCACACTGCCTCTTGTGCTTTTTGCAGGGGTGCATCATTTTCCTTTCCAGCCTTTATCTCTTCCACTGTACCTCACAGCAATGCTATTTTATTTTTTAACAAATCTTTTACTTCCTCCACCGCACCTCACAGCTGGTGTTCTTGTGTTGTCTCCTCTTGTATCAATGATATTTGATTCTTCAATGAATCCACAGCAGTTTGCAACTCACGTTCTCATGCTGCTGTTTTATGTGTCTCTTTAGGAGCCTGTTCAGCTGTAGACTTTTCTAATACTGTGAGAAACAGCCAAACCACAGTTCCTGTGCCTCATGGGCACTCTGTTTCTCAAAGGATCTCCTTACTATACCGAGGGTCACCCCTACTGCCTCAGGTGTCACCTCAACCTGCCTCCAGTCTGAGGTGGGGCCCAGCCCTCTAGGAAGGAAACCACCTCAGACCACATGCCCACTAGGGGACACTCAACTGTGTCCCCATTCATTGGGTCAGCCCGCTGAAGCACTCCTCCCGTAAGGGCAGCCTATTCTGTTCCTCAGCCTGTGAGACTGAGGAATGACAATGGAACATTCTTGGGGTACAAGGGTCTATTACCCGACTTCTTCTCCCGGCGATAGGTCAAACACTAGAAGTATGTCTATGTCCAACAGTCTGCAGGTATGTAATCCTCCTTCCTCTCTGCCTCTACCCAGAGTACTGGGTAGAGCTCTTTATATAGTGACTCAGTCAATAATAGCTTATTGTCTACAGATGTGGAAGCGGTAGCCTAGCAGTAGGCCATATATCATCAAGTAGTTTAGGTTCAAGTGGGGATCCTGGCTATAGGAACTTGAATTTTCCTCACATCTACTAAGGAAAGAAACATCACCTAAGACTTTATTTGTGCTGTCATAAGCTAGGATTGGCCCAAAAAGTGGTAGTGCTGTGTGTGTGTGTGTTTGTTCATGTATACAAACATGAGATGGAGCTCATGGAATCATCAAAGTTCATTATTAGCTCTTTCAAAATGCAGGCATTCTGCCAGATTTATAAGTGATTATGATGTATACACTGAAATAAACACATTATCCAGACAGGCTGTAGACTACTGTCTTTCCAATGGGTTTCAGCCCTGGACAAGTTCACTATAGATTCAATGAGACCAAAGAAATGACAATGGAATGTTCTTGGGGTGAAACAGTTATACCCAACTTTATTTCCACAGTGGCAGGTCAATCACTAGAATCCATTCAGAGTGAGTCTGCATGCAGCAAGTCTGTCTCTGCCTCTGGGCCTCTCTACCCCCCCAGCCATCTCAGTCTCTGTCCTCAGTGCTGCCACCACTCCAGCCTCTGGCTCTGCTCTCCTGCAGCCTTGCAGCTGTGCCACCATGTCACCCAGAGCACTGGGTGGAGCTCTTTATATAGAGTCGATAACATCGTATTACCCACACGTGTGTAGTGAGCCAGCCAACCAGGGCCAGGTGAGAATCCTGGCCACAGGAACCTTCACTTTATCCACAGTACCCAAGAAATATTCTGCTGCCTCTGTACTACTTTGGGCTCAGGATATACTATGAGGCTTTCTCAAGCCCATTCCACTAACCTCATTTCTACCTTGGGGTCCCACTGCTTCCCTGGACTCCATATGGGAAAAGGGAGCAGCAAGTACAGATTTTCTCTGCTCTAAAATTCCTCAAAACTATTTAAAATAATAATTGTGCTCTTCCACCTCTGGGGCTCAACCAAAAGAGACAGTCATAAGGACACTTATTCAAGGACCCCACCACAATCCAAGCTCTCTTTCATTTCCCAGTGACTTCCTATCCTACAGTATAAAGAATCCTTAGCTGAGAAACTGTGCTCTCATCACAGTCAAATCTAGCACTCACTGTTACTGCTCTGATTCTCATTTCCCACCCATCACCTTTGCCAGGGCTAGACTTTCAAAACTCAAAAGCCAAGAACTAACATCTCCAATCTAGTCTCTCATCTTTCCCCTAAGGGAAGGAATGGCACATCTGTAGGAGAAGAATGAAGAGGGGAAGGGATATTGAAGATGCCAGGAAAAAAAGCAGTGGTTAATCTTTCAAAAATATTATCTGACTACAACATTAACCATTGTCATTTTAGAGTAAGATATTGGAATTTAAATTAGACTTTGGATTGTCATGTCAGTGTACCTGCAGTGGTTCTTAACCTTCTTTGCAACATTCATGGCCTCTTTAGGAATATACTACAACTACATACTTTCCCCGAAGAAAAATGCAATAGATACATATTTTTCACACAATTTTCAGGTGCCCCAGAATCATCTGAAGCCAAATACCCCAGATTAAGGAGTGCTAACCTAAAAGAAAAGAATATGTTGGTCATGCCAGTGCATACTTTCACCCCAATGAAAATAATTTCTCAGGATACATCAGTAATTGCTCATCCTGGTTTTATACACCAGTCCTATGAACTTAGCCACTATGAATCCAGCTCTGAGAGCTAAGTCCCCTTTCAGTGGGCTAACTAAGCATGTTCCTACGCTCACAAGATTGACAGATGGTGCTGGACTGAGGCCAAATACTGTGAGGCTTCCTTGTTAAGGCAACAGCATTGCCCCCAGCATACCTATTTTTCCTCCTGTTTGAATTTTTAATGAATAAGGTCACTGACCTACATGGCAAAGCAACCTACCAGCAAAAATTGATAGAAGAATGCTATGTCCCAAAGACCATGCTGAAGAAAACAAGAATCATATCCCTCAAGGAGCTTACTATCTAATATGGGAGGAAAAAATTAAGTACAGACCAGCTAGGACAGAGTTTGGCAAACTACAGCCCATAGGCAATATATGTCTCAACACTGCCTGTTTTCATAGTACAGTTTTATTAGAACACAGCCACATCCATTCACCTATATGTTGTCTGTGGCTGTTTCTGTGCTACAATGACAGAGCTGAGTAGTTGTGACAGAGACTATATGGCCTACAAAGCCTCAAGTATTTACTTCCTTTACAGGAAAAGGTTGCTGACTCCAGCGCTACAGCTGTGTTTCTCAAATTTCCATGTGCCTATGACTTACCTAGGGATCTTGTTGAAATGCAGATTCTGAGTCAGTGGGTGTGAGGTGAGACCAGAGACTCTGCCTTTCTGACAAGCTCTCCAGTAATGGCAATGCTGCTGGTCCAAAGACCACACTTTGGGCAGTGAGCCTCTAGAATTCTGAACTCTGGGTTATTAACTGAGTGCCCCTTGTGCCTGAGGAAGGTCCTTAAGGAGATTTCTCATCTTTACAACAGGGAAATACATTTATCTTTCACAGTCATTGATTCTATGTAGTTCATGTATAGAACCTCACACAGAGCCCAGCAGTAGCTATCTCTTCATCAACGTGATCTAATGTGATGGAATGCTCTGCTTTTTATCTCCACTTTTCTTGGAAGAAGTGCCAGATAACTCATATTTGCAAGGACAAATCACAGCAGAAATGTGGACTAATTCTATTATTATTCGTAGGTCTAGGCTTTCTTGGGGGTGAATAAGTTCTGTTGTCCAGTATTCTAGGCCTTTCTCTAAAGGACTGAGGGTTTTACAGATCTGTATTAAGCTTTTTACTGTAAGCCCAACTCAGGCCCAACTCATGGAGACAGAAACTTATTCCTAGCTTATATTTTTCTTTTCAATCTCTGTTTCTGTTTTTTGAGAACACATTAAATAAAGAGTCCCACAAACCATATACAGTACATATCATACAAAGTACAGATATATATAGAATGCCATCATCTGAACAGGCATGTCAAAATATACACTGGACTGTGAATTCACATGTCATGCTCTGCTCCTTTCAAATGTTACGGCAACTGAGGACAAAGGAAAAACTGCCTTCATATGCTCTGAAAAAAAGTTTTTCAGTTGAAATGATTCCTCAAATTATCTCAGTGGCTAGTGAATAGAGACAAAAAGTATCTTGACGCATTAGGTTATTTAAATGACATCAACTTCCCATGGACCTTGAAGGAGTACACCTCCTTAAGATACTGGGCTATCTAGGGAAGGCATGTCTGGAGCTTGCCCTTGATAAACATTAGTTCTAAAGACCTTGAAAAATGTGTTGGACATACAGAGTCCCCAGCATATGGGCAGCCACAGAACTCAAAATGACACTGGTCTTATCCCACTAGCTATAGAAAACTTAAGGACCTTACGGGATTTAATGGAATAATTATGAACAGTTAACCTAGACTTCCCAAGCCATCTCATGACATGTACTGGTTATTTCCCAATTTTCTCTCATTTCCAAGCCCACTTTCTATACTCTGTTCCGTGATCCTGGGGCTTAGACTCTGCACACCACATTTTCCAGAATCCCGTGCCAGCTGGCTTACAGATGATTCTGCTATTGAGAGGGACTAGCAAGAGACTATAAGGTAGCAGGAAGGGAGAGCAGACTTCCTTAATGTTTGTGGTTACCAGCAACATGGCTTCAGCAACACAGCTGGTATCTGTGTTATATATAGCTTTGGCTATAGCATCCTGCTTCCTTGTACTCTGACATCTATGTAATCAGTTTCTTGAATTAAATCCCTGCTATTTGAAACACTTAGAGTAGACTGGCTTTCTGGACTAGACCTAACTCCAAGTTATCAGATCAAGACCATAAACCAATAAAGGAAGTCCCCAGAACAACAAGATTCTCTGCCTCCTGAGCCTCTCTCCAACTTCTTCAGGGTGAGGAGAGTCTGTAATAAGATATTAAGATAGTGATAGGATGTTGTATACAGGTGTATGTGCTAGCATTTAATGGTTCTACTAAGTCCTCCATTATACGCGTAGATACAAAATTTAAAAGTCTAGATGGATTGCTCAGCCACTAATATAAAGGGAAAAACATTAAGAGTCAGTCACTATGAGAAATACTTCAGCCTGGTGTGGTACAGAAATCCAAGATCACTATTTACTACACCCACATGATCTCCAAAGCACAAAGTCTTTTAAAATACCTACAAATTAAATGTGGTAGGCCCAATTCCAGACTGAGCCAGAAGAAACCAATAAAACATTCTGGACACACAACTATGATACCCCCAGGAATGATAACACAGGATTTCGCTCTTATTTCTTGATGTGTAGTGGGAATCTGTAGCTGCTAAGCAATTTCTACTTTGGAGTAAGTGAGGACAGAGAGGCTTCTCAGGACCTGACTCAATGTGAACAGAACCTTAGAGACCAATTATAGCAATCATGCAGGCCAACTTTTGAAAGAACACACCTCTCTCATGGTAAGAAGATTCAGGAGCTTTCCTGCACTCAAATAGCAAAGAGCAAACAAGAAAGGTGATGGCCAACCACAGGAATTCCTTCTTGCTCCAAGGAGAACTAGCAAAGGAAATCACCCCCGTATGTGATAAATAACAGTCAGGGAAGAATCTGGGTGCAGCCTCCCAGGCAGAAATTGAGGGCATGCTTCCAGACTGGGGATGTGGGAAAAGGGAATGAAATTAGTTCAGGGTAAGGAGATTGGGGCAGGGAGACTACCGATAAGTTATAGGAAGGACCTAGAGGTAAATTAAGAATCATATAAATGAAACATTCTGGCCCCTGACTGGCAAAAGAAAGAAAGACAATCATCCAGTCTCCAGGCTCAGCCACACAGCACGTGGGAAACCTGGGGGAAATGCCACACACACACCGGAGTGCTGCTTTGTATGTGGGAATTTCCATTCTAAGGATCTGGATGGAAAACAGAAGAACTAGGAAGGCCTTGGGAAAATGCTTTCCATTCCTTGAAGACAAACTAAGGAGGGAGATGAATATAAAAATATTTTTAATCTCTGCTTTAGTAAGAAGGGTACCAGGAAGTCACCTGGTCACATCTCAAAAGACAATCACCTTCAAGCAAACAGGAGGGATGGGCAGAGTTAGACAATTTTGCCCTGCCCTTCTCCTCCCACCAGAACCAACTGAAAATGTGAGTCCCATGGTCTTTGAAGAAGATAAAACAGGTTCTGAGTAAAGAATGCAGGGTATTATTGCTCAGGTCAATAAAGGATGAACACTTTGGTGCATTTGGCCCTTGTGGGTAAAATTACAGTATTTCCAGAATCCCTCACCAGGCTTTAGTGCATCTCCATATCAATAGGTGTTTCCAAGGGGTGGAGAGAAGTAGTCCATCTCCATATCAATAGGGAATTACACGGGCACGCTCGGGCATATCTGGACCAGAGAGGTTGGGTGGGGTCCCTTCTTCTGCAGTCGGGTGCGGTCACAAGAGACATGGGAAAGCAGAAGTGGACCACTGCTTGTTAGAAATAAACAGGTTTTCTCCCACTTTATTTCTCCCTTTAACTGATTTAGGTTTCAAAGGTATTTTGCCCCGGGATTGCGCCCCCACCCCCCCGCTGGAGTTACAGCCCTGAACAACAGGATGAGGTCCAGGAGGAGCTAGGACCTGGGAAGGGGGAACCATGCTGAGACCTGAGCAAGAGGCAGCCAGAAGGATCTACCTCAGTACTGCAGCCTGAGTAACAGGCCACCTAGGCAGTCTACTCCTCCAATGATTCTCAACTTCATGCCTGGTGCTGGAAATAAAGCTAGCCAGTCACCCCCAATCACTCCCTAAGTCACATCTCCCCTTCCCATTTCTATATGTAGATATGGTACTGTTTTCCTTAGTTGCTGTAAATCTGGTTAAAGGAAATCCCAGGGCAAAATATCTCTAAAAACCGAAATCAAAGGAAGAAATAAAGTTTAAAACCCGTTTATTTCTCACAAACTGCAGCCCCAGTCCGTCTTTCTTCTCTGCTCCAGCAGCAACCACACCGGCCCTCTCCCTCACCTCTCAGGTACAGATAAGCCCTCCTTGCCCGGGTAATTATCCATTGATATGGAGATGAACTTCTCTCTACCCGAGGAATGATGCAAATGCACTAAAGCCATACTTCTCTCCACTCTTGAGTGCCTGTTGATATGCAGATGTACTAAAACCAGGTGAGATATTCTGGAAGTATTACAATTTTACCCACAGTTGCCATGTGTGCTAGAGCTGGAACTCATATTTAACGCTCCAGGGATGGACTGGAGAATGCTAGCGCACCCAAAGATGGGGGAACTATGGGATGGCCATCTTGTGACACCATGCTTACAGTGACCCAGCATGGGAGAGTAGAAAGTACAGACTCCTATAGCCACACTGCTCATTATGGTGGCCACTAGTCACATGGAACTATTTACATTTAGATAAACATATTTAAAATGTTAAGGGCAGTTCCTCAGCAGCACTAGCAACATTTCTGCTATTCAATAAGTCACATGTGACAAATGACTACTGTATGGGATAGTACAGATATAGGCCATTTCCATCACTGCAGAAAGTTCTTTGGGAGACTGCCACTCTAGAAACTGAAATCCCAGCCCTGCCACTTCCTGTGTGTCTTTGGGCAAATCATTTTAGATCTCTGAGACTCAGTCTCCTTGTCTGTGAGGTGGGATACTGGGAGAATTGACCTCACAGATGAGGATCCAGTGGTCATGAAGGAGAAGTACTCAGCAGAATGTCTGGCACATAATAATGATTAGTCAGCTCTCCAAGTGAACTAAAAACTTCCTTGAAAGGAGATCACATGCAGTGAGAGTCACTGCATGCTCTCCAGAGTCTTGCATAGAGTACACATCGCCAAGTGTTTACAGAGCGCCCCGCTACACAAAACAGTTGGGTGAGAAATGGAACTGCCCTTTTTAAACTGTACCCAAGCAGACCAGACTGCCCTCAATACTTCCTCCTTCCCAGAGAAAGAGTTGTGGAGGCTTCCAACAGGCTGCCTATCACTTTGAAAAGTGCCAGAATATTCCAATTTCATAACAGTGAGCTTTTAAACCATAAGCAAAGCAGGAAACTAGCCAGGTTTACGATAAACTCAGGAATTAAGTAACAGATAAATCACCTCAGATAAAAACTGGCTAAGGGAGGAAGTAGCCTCCTGGGAATGATGAGCGTGGGAGCATTTGTATTCAGGCATTGACATTAACCCGAATGCTTTTAATTATCATTATTCCCACTACATTTGCAAGAGAAAGCCCCCGGCACACTCCCGGCAGCGGACAGGACTGGTTGCGGCTGGGGCTAGAGTCCTTCAGCTGCGGCTGGTCACATCTTGGGATACTGAGAGCCATGTTGACTTCCCCAATCCTAGCCTCACTCCAACAGGTCCCTAACATTTGTCCCATCCCTAACTGCCGTAGCCCTGCATTGGGAATAGGGCCACCTCCACCCCAGTCCCGCTTCGTCACTCCCTTTAACAGAGGAAACTTTTTGCCTCAAAGCACCCCAAGCAGGCTTCTGTCTATACCTCTCCACGGACACCTCTTCCAGTCATGCCTTCTTCCACACTGTCAAGTTCAGTTTCTAATTCTCCTTTTACTGAATGCTTCATCAGTGTTTGTCTTGCCAATGGGTTTCAGCACTGGGCAAGTTCACTATGGATTCAATGTGACGAAAGAAATGACAGTAGAACGTTCTTGGGGTGAAAGAGTTATACCCAACTTTATTTCCACAGTGGCAGGTCAATCACTAGAATCCCGTCCACTCAGAGCAAGTCTGCATGCAGCAAGCTGGTCTCTGCTCTGGGCCTGTCTGCCCTCCCAGGGCCATCTCAGTCTCTGTCCTCGGCGCTGTCACCACTCCAGCCTCTGCTCTGCTCTCCTGCAGCCTTGCAGCCGTGCCACCATGTCACCCAGAGCACTGGGTGGAGCTCTTTATATAGAGTTGATAACAACGTATTGCCCACATGTGTGTAGTGAGCTAGCCGACAAGGTGAGAATCCTGGCCACAGGAACCTTCACTTTATCCACAGTGCTGAACACAGTTGGCCATGTACTTCTTTTGGAAACTCTTTTTGTGACTCTTCAGCTAGAGCTCCTGGTGGCCCTCTCACCTCCCTGGCCTCTCCTCCTCTGTCTCCCTTGCTCATCTCCATTCCTCACATGCCAGTCAGTAGGCACTTTCTCAGAGGTAATTTAGATTATGTCACTCTCTGTTTGAAGGCTTCAAAAATCTTCCTACTACATTTAGAAATCCAAGCCCAGCTCCATACCTAGGCCTGTAGGGCTGTAACTCCAGGGGGAAAACCCCAGGGCAAAATACCTTTGAAACTGAAATCAGTCAAAGGGAGAAATAGAGTGGGAGAAACCCATTTATTTCTTACAAGCACTTCACTTCCGCTCTCCCTTGTCTCTCCTGATGGGGCTGCAGAAGAAGAGGCCCCGCCCAACCTCTCCAGTCCAGATAAGCCCTCCCTGGCCCTTGTAATTACCTATTCATATGGAGATGGACTACTCCTCTCCACCCCCTGGAAACACCTATTGTATGGAAATGAACTAAAGCCAGGCGAGAGATTCTAGAAATATTGCAATTTTACCCGCAAGGGCCCTCTGTGCTCTGGGCCCTAACTCCCTTCCCAACTCAACCAAAGCACCTTCTTCCTTACTTAATTGCCTCCAGCTACACTGGCCTTCCCTTTGTTCCGCCTGTGCCAAGCTCATTCCCGCCTCACCACCTATGCCCTAGGTTTACACCGGGCCCTGGGGCCCCGACTGCTTTTCACCCTGATCTTTACCTGGCGTGCTCCATCTGTCATTCAGATCTCAGTCCAAATGTTCCTTCCTCCAAGAGGCAATAATCTGACCTGCTCTGACATTGAGCTATTTACAGTGTTTATCCCACGCACTGTGAATGTTTGTATACTTTGCTGCAGAAATATTAATGTATTTGATTGCAGGACGTTGCCCCTAACCCTGTCAAAGGTGTTACATAATATGATCCATTACCTACCCAGTATTCTGAAAAATTCTGAATTTTCATTCACATCTGGACTCAAGAGCTTTGGGTAAGGAGCTACAGATCTGCATATCTCCCTGTTTTACACGTGAAGAAACCCAAGTTCCAGAAAAGGGAAATAAATGTCTGAGGTATCATAGCTAGTTTGAGAACTCAGATCTCCTATTTCCTACATCGGTGCTATTGCCTCCTATCCTGTGCTACCACCCCAGAGACACTGGCACATACCTGGTGTGTCTTACAAGACAGGTCTATCTCGAATCACTTGGCAGAAAAGTAGGCCACCTCTCTTAATCCGCACAGTTCCCTTCATGTTCTCAAAAGATGGAAAGGAGACTTATACTTCTAAGACATGATTTGGGGATGGGGAAAGGAGGATAAGGGATGTCAGAGTTTAGAGCAAATATTCTTATTCTCTTTTTATATCAACATTCATATGACTGGGGGTGGATCAGAATGTTAAGAAAACATCGTAAATTGTGCATATGGGAATAAGGAGGGGCAGCACCACCCACTCTCCCTTGATGACAGGGCAGTGCCATCACAAATCAGTTTGGAACAGTATTTGGGAATTAGGTGGATTTTAGCACCAGGACAAGGCAGAGGCATCCCTTCCCTAGCTGTCTCTCTATATCAGTTGCCCACTAAGCAGAAAACTCTAGACTTTCCTCTCCTTCTCTCAGTTTCCTCCTGTAAATTAAAGTTCAGACCTCATCCTTAAGGAGCTTCTATACCTGGACCTACTATGCCTAGTCGAGCAATCAAAAAATAAAACCACAGGCCAACAACCATCAGAGATGGAACAGGGTGGAGCCATGGATAGTAAAAGCAGTCTTCCAACCAATGGCCACACTTCAGAAATTTCTGAGCAGAAAAGGATTCAGTGGTACAAAGATAGAACACAGGCTCTTATTCTGAGATAGGATAAGCAACAGGATAAATTAAGGTATTCTTTTGGCAATAGTAACAATAAAGACAGATACTGTTGATTGTGCATCTACTTGGTGCCTGTCAGGTTCTGTGGTGAGTGTTTTACACATACATATATGTGTATGAAATTTCATCCTTACAACTCCAGGTATCAGAGCTTATCAGGAAAACAAAGCAACTCTGTATGTTAAATGGAAAAGAACACAGGGAATTAGAAGCTTTGTGACCTTTGAAAGGGCTAGGGGAGTGAAAGTCAGGAAAGTAATTTTCCAGAAATCCTGAAGTGCAGAGCTCTCGGAGGCCACCGCGATGATCTTGGCTGCTACAGCACTTCAGTGGGGTACTCTCAGGAGAACCCTAAAAGCCAAGGAAAAAAGCTGCAGATAATCCAGCTTCTCTTTCTCTTTTGCCTTTCTTTTTTTTTTCTTTTGCCTTTCAACATTCACACAAGTCCCTCCAATTGGAAGATTACAAACCAGACTCACCCCAGAAAGGGATTCTGTGAAATGTTGCTCTGAGTTTCTCCCCCTTGAGCCAGAGAAATTTAGAAAGGGATGGTGATGATGCTAGGCTGACAACAAACAATCCAGCTCAAATATAAGATAGGCACTGTGACCTCTATTTACAGATGAGGGAACTGCATAATTTTCAAAGGTCTCACATCTGGAAAGCAATAAAGACCAGGCTCTTCCTACTTTGTCAAGCTGCCTTTTCCAAAGAGAAGACCAGTCAATGAGTCATGTTTACTCAGAAAGAACTGGATGTGAGAGGCCATGGGAGCCCAAAACAGCATCAAATATAGTCCATGCTCCATGCAAGCTTAAAGGAGTGCCAGATTATCTGTGGATGTGTGGGTTTTCCTAAATTGAGCAAACATAGGGTAATCATAAGACCCAGTTGCCCAGAACAGTCCTGGTATATGCCTACTGTCCCAGAATCCCCTTTGGTTTAGCATGGGTCCTGGTGATTTTTAAATAAAACATTATTATTAATGGTTGCACTAAAATAAGCTGGGGTGTGTTTGGTACCCTCTAAATTATGGATCCAGCTTCTGCTACAGTCTCACCTAGAAGTGTGTGAGGGGCATGTGCAGTGTGCAGGGTGCTCACTTGAACACACTGATAAATCTAAGACAACCACATAACAATATGAGCATCTCTAGCTGATCCACAATGAACACTTTCCTCTCAAGGGCACACTGCTGCACTACCACTGCTGAAATGGACCACCTTCTGGTTTCACGCGGGACAGAATTGCCTCTGTTGTCCTAGACAGATACTTGATGTACTTAGCCAGCCATGCTGCGGCACAGGTCTTGACCTGCAAGTTGCTCAAAGCAGGCTCTGTTAGGCATACATGAACAGGGAATAGAGACAGCAGCCTTGCCAGAGAGTATATGGATGTAGTCTGATTGCTCTTGCTACGGTACACCTGTTATTTACCATATGGTGTTAATGTATAACTATTTTATTGTCTGGCAATGTTTTATTTATTTTGCAAGAATAATCTCAAAATATTAACATATTTTGTGCATATTTAGTGAAAACTTATGTACCAAATTTTCATTTTTCAAGAAAATTGATGAGGAATGGGAAACTTGCATGAAATGCTTGCTGGCATTTACTCTCCACCATAGGAGTTAAAGTGATATAACTGTGCCCACAGGACAATCGGAAAATACAAATATGCTGAAGAAGCATCAGCATCTCCTTGAAAAGTTAGTAGTTATTTTAAGTAGAACATGCCCAAAGAAAACACGCAGATGCAGAAGGTATACTTACATATCACTCTGTGAAATGTGATTTTCACTTAGAGATCAAATGACTGCTCTTAATTAACGCACTTTCCATTCTAAATTTCCAAATACTTGGAGAAAAAGTAAAGCTACAGCTGTGAATATATTGGCTCCATTAGCAGAAGAATGTCCCAAAGAGTTAAAAGATACTTGTTGTACCTGGGCCATCAGGTGCTTCAAGTAGAATATCCACTAATTATTTTGTTTCCTTTATCCAATTCATGGAATCAAATTAAAGCTATGAAAGTTAATTCTGGTAAAACATCAGACTTTGTTGTGAATTTGATTGTAAATTCAATTAAAATTTCAATATTGAAGATAAAATATTTGTTTTTGAGTGTCAGAACATATGTGAGACACAATGTCACTGTGAAAGCATTGTTTTTACTAGTTTAAGAAGAAATCTATGGAGCAGAAATGTACTTCGATTTAATTGTGGTGCCCACGTAATTCATATGCACACCCAAAGAAGTTGGATATCTCCCAGTTGAAACAGAAGTCTTATTTGTTAAAATGTACAAAATCCTTAAATATAGGCAGCTACTTAAATATAAGTTAACTACAACATTTTCATCAAGAAGCTAATTTAAATACCAAAACTTACTCCAATGTGTGCTTTCTCACTTTGATGACCATACTTACTAGATTTCAGATATTTTTGAGCGTTTGAAGAACTACCTTTTAAATTAACCTAAGTGTCTTATAAAATTGAACTTTTTTGAAAGGGGGCATTATGATTAGCATGTATAATGTGTGGGGGCACAGGGAAGGCTGTACAACACAGAGACGACAAGTAGTGATTCTACAACATCTTACTTCGCTGACAGTGACTATAATGGGGTATGTGGGGGGAACTTGGTGATGGGGGGCAGTCTAGTAAACATAATGTTCATCATGTAATTGTAGATTAATGATACCAAAAAAAAACTAACAAATGGCAAGATACCTAAAAAAAAAAAAAATTGAACATTTTTTGTTAATTAGTGATCTAAATTTCAGTTGCATTTTGTTCCAAATCTTTTAAAAATCTTACCTGAGTCTTTAATAAGTGGATTGATTTTTTAAAAACTTTACCTTTTGAAGCTTCTAGCAAATTCTACTTACTGAAAATGAGGTTTGCAGAAGACACTAAAATACATTTCTACAAAAGCAAGAAAGGGACTGAAACAAATCAAACAACGACAATGCAGATGGTGTGCAAATTTTGATTTTTAAATTCTACAATTGTGTTTTGGACTAATCCTACTTTGAGAAGAATTTTTTCAAGGCATTCCTTTTTTAATTGGATAAATATACATTCTGCACCATATGGAATGAAATCAAGAAGGCCTATGATTTTATGCCATTTAAAATCAGCAAAGAATTCCAAAAAATCATAAATTCAGATAATTTATTTGACAAGTTTTGTCTTATAAAAGTATTTGTTAAAGTAAGCATCTCTGAGTGGAGATCAAAAGTCAGTGCTATGAAAAAATATGGATTAAAATATTTACTAAATTTAGTAAGAAAAAATGAGAATAAAGATGATCTTCCATTTAGCAGAATATGCTCTGAATTTAACAGGTACCTCAGAACCTGTGGAGATTGAATTTTCTCAATTAAAAATATGGCCCACAGAGAAGAGGTCAT
Organism: Manis pentadactyla; assembly: GCF_030020395.1. Classification (NCBI taxonomy): domain Eukaryota; kingdom Metazoa; phylum Chordata; class Mammalia; order Pholidota; family Manidae; genus Manis; species Manis pentadactyla. The sequence continues at coordinate 140,408,950 of NC_080038.1, forward strand.
TAAAGATGTCAGCAGGACCCTTTCCATTCCCTGACTCTGGCCTTCCTTGCTCATCTGCTTGTCTCCCTCACTGCAAACTCTCTTCATATGGCAGAAAATCTGGCAACCAATGCTCCTAAGATTTACATCTTAAACTTTCAGCCATTATGTGGCCCTCTGAGTCCCAAATCCAAAAATCCAAGAGAATGGATTCCTTGGTGAAGATTTAGTCAGGTGGTTTGGGCCACTCAACACAGGATATCATTGCATAGCCATGTGAGGGCTGAGAGAAAAGTAGTTTCTAGAAAAGAAGCAGTGGGCAAGCAATTAATAGATGTACAATACATTGCACACTGTGGTGCCATTCTCAGACACAGGGAAATCAAGAGGAGGAGCTGGTTTGGGACCAATGGGGAGATTATGAACTTTTGTGCCCATTTTTTATTAAATTTTTCAAACATATAAAAAGTTGCATAATGGTACAGTGAGCACCTCTATAGCAACTGTGCAGCTTCAACAACTGTTACCACTTTGCTATTTTGCTTTATGTCTCATATTTATGTGTATGTGTGTGTATCTTTTCTGAACTTTTTGAAAGTAAGTGCAGATACCCTGATGCTTTATCCCTCAATACTTCAGAACATATCTCCTAAGAATCAAGTTGTTTTCATACACATCCACAATACTATTATAACCTCAAAAATTAACAATAATTCCTTAATATCTGTGGGTAAAATTGCAGTATTTCCAGAATCTCTTGTCTGACCTTAGTGCATCTCCATATCAACAGGTGTTTCCAAGGGGTGAAGAGTAGTCCATCCCATAACAACAGGTAATTACAAGGGCGAGCTAGGGCATATCTGGACCAGAGAGGCTGGATGGGGTCTCTTCTTCTGCAGCCAGGTTCTCGAGAGATGCAGATGGCTGCTTATAAGAAATGAACGAGTTTCTCCCACTTTATTTCTCCCTCTGACTGATTTCAGTTTCAAAGGTATTTTGCCCAGGGATTTTCCTCCCAGAGTTACAATATCATATTTAGTTGATATTCAAATTTATCCAATTTTACAAATAATGTCTTTAATAGATGGTTTTTTAAGCCAGGATCCAATCAAGTATGAATTTATTTTTGGATATGTACTTTAAAATTACTATTCAGATTTAGATGTTCAGTTGATAGTTGAAAATGCAGGCCTGGAATTCAAAAGACAGCCTATAGTTAGAAAGGAAATTAGAGAATGATGAGTTTCTGTAAGAAAGAGGAGAAAAGAGATGAGAAGCTATTGAATGGAGTATCAGTAAATTGAAGGAAGGAAAGAAGTGGCTAACAGTATCAAATACAGCAATCAGATAAGGTAGATAATGTCTGAGGGAAAATCATTGACATGGCAAGCCAAATCCTGTGCAGAGCAGTTTTGACAAGAGAGGAGGTCAGATTACCAGGGGTTAAGTGCAAGTGAGTTGTAAATAACTGGAACTGAGTATAGCCCTCTCTCTAGAAGTTTCAAGTTAAAAAGAAGTAATAGATTAGATGGACACCAGGAGTTCCCTTTTTTTTTCATTATTCTGAGCCTTTTTCATTTTTCTCTCCCCTCATCAACACTACTAACTTGGAAGCAGTGTTTTGAAAGTTGCTGTTTATCAAATGGTGTTTAATGATAATGGAGTTCCTAATTTTTCTTAATCCAGGCTAGTTTGTCCACCAGAGTGTCTTATAGTCACAGATCAGAACTCCCTTGAAGGGAAGAGCTGGTAGACAGTGTAATAAACCTTACCAAAAAAAGAAAGGACATCTTTTTCTCTAAGACACGAGGGAAAGAAGAGAGAGAAAAATGTTGAGGTAAGCAGAATGCCTGTAGAGACAAATGTTGCAAGCTGGAAGCTTGAGAAGAAGTCTTGAGGAAAGCTTGTCAGAAGACCTCAGGCTATGCTGAGGGGTAAGAATGGGGAAGGAGGAGTGCACTGGAGACTTGAATTGGAACAGCTGATGTGTTGACTATGAGAGTACAATCCAGATTAGAAAGGTTACCTGTTTCAATTCAACAAATACTCATGGAGCATTTATTATAGACCAGACGCTAGGTTACAAAGACACACAGTCCAGATTTCTCCTCCTTTCTAACAAGAATTAGCACCCTCCAACTTGGTTTTCATGACAACACACACTGCTGCTTTTCCTCCTGCTCCTCTACCCTTCTCAATCCCTTCAAGGGTTCTTTTCTTCTGTGGGTTCCTTCAAATTTAAGGCTTAAATGTTGGTGGGCATCAGGTTTCTGTCCTTGGCCACGTTCTCTTCTCACCTGACACATTCCCTTTGAGTGATGAAATCCACCCATACTGTTTCAAGCAGAAGCTTTCTGTTGTTGTCTGCCAAAACTCTACTTCCAGCCCACTCTCAAGAGCCAGATTTATATAATGAAGGGAAACAAATGGATATTTAAAATCAAAACTAACTATGGTCATTTCCCTTCTCAGGGGTAGCATTTGTAACAGTGGTGAAGTAACTCATACCCCATCTTCTCCAGACACAGAGCTGGTGGGTGGAGGATGGGGGCAGAGAGAGTCAGGGAGACTTTGTTAGCTAAGCACACTATGAAATCTGGATATGCAAAGATGGCTTGAAGAAAGGCACTATAAGGAAATTTTGCATAATATAATGAGAGGTTTCATTTGCTTTTGCTCTTTTTTGCTTGTTCCTGTTGCTAGGAGGCACTGAAAAAGAGAAAAGAGAGAGGGCAGAGGAATTCAGGAGGAGGCTGCAGCTCAGGTTCGCAGGTTGGACAGTTGGCCAAGGGCTTCTTAAGAACAAGGATGATGGTTATTCATTTTGTTTTAAGTTTTAAATTAGAGAGTTTTTTTTGGTATCGTTACTATACAATTACATGAGTAACATTGTGATTACTAGACTCCCCCCATCACCAAGTCCCCCCCACATACCCCATTACAGTCACTGTCCATCAGCATAGTAAGATGCTATGGAATCGCTACTTGTCTTCTCTGTGCTATACTGCCTTCCCTGTGCCCCCCCACTACATTATGTGTGCTAATCGGAATGCCCCTTATTCCCCTTCTCCCTCCCTTCCCACCCACCCCCCAGTCCCAGACCCTTTCCCTTTGGCAACTGTTAGTCCATTCTTTAAATCATATTGCATTGCTGCCACCCAACCCCCTTGCATCTCCACAAATCATGAGTCAAACCTGCTGCAAACACAATGGCCCTGTGATTGGGTTTCTGGTTTGGGTTTTGTGAAAATGAAGGGAAACCAGCTTAGTTCAACAGCTGTTGTAATGTGGCACAGAACCAGGACAGGGAGATGATCCATCAACTGAACCAGTTCAGCAAAGACCAGAATTGGGGTCTAGGGGCAATGAGGAAAAATATTAATCATGCCTTCAAGAATCACCAGAGACTTTGGAAAGGATGTAGAGCTCCCACTAGATGGGGAGTGGGGTTTGAAACATTTCCATTTGAATTTCAAAGGCCAGTATATCTTAGCAGACTCTGTTCCTACACAGATCCAACTAACTGCAGGATATCCCCACTTAAGAGACTGCCCATGGGACATCAGCTGCAGCATGGCCATAACTCATGCTTTCATCCCACCCCCTGCAACCTATCCCACCTGCAGTTTGCTGTATTTTTAGTCAATTGCAAGTACCACCATTTAGCCAGGTGCCCATGTCACTCCTTGTAAGTCCTGGGAGAGGAAATCCCAGAGCAGAATACCTCTAAAAATCAAAATCAGTCAAAGGGAGAAATAAAGTTTAAAATCCATTTATTGCTCACAAACTGCAGTCCAGGGCCATCTCTCTCCTATGCTCCTGAAGAAGCAAGCAAGCCAGCCCCTCCCTTTAAATTCTCAGGTTCAGACACGCCCTCGGTTGCCCAGCCAGATGAACTTCTCTCCACCCCTGAGGACATGCAAATGCACTATAGCCATACTTCTCTCCACCCTTGAACGCCTGTTGATACACAGATGTACTAAAGCCAGGTGAGATATTCTGGAAATACTACAATTTTACCCACACTCCTCCTTATCCTTCTACCTCCACAAAAGCTTATTGTTTTTACCTCCTATATACCTATTGAATTTTGCCCCCTGTGCTCCCTTTGTTTAGAACCCTCCACATCTCCAGCCAAGGCTCCACCAATCTCATGGCCCCCATTCTTACCGTCCCACAGCCTCTTCTCCACATAGTAGCCAAAGTGATCATTCCAATACACAACCAGACCATCAGACTTCCCTAAATAAAACCTTTCAGTGGTCACCCATGGTGCCTTGGGATAAGATAAAGCCCAACTTCCTTAGGTCCTTTGTGATCTGGTTCCTCTTGGCCTCTCCACCTTCCTCATGGGTCCCACTTTTGCTTGGACCCCTTACTATCATGGCACAGAACTACTTTCAATTCCAGGAATGTTTCGTGCTCTTCTTTTCACCTCTTGGATTCTGCACATGCTGTTTCCTATTTCTGGAGTGCTCAGTACACTCCTCCACCTGGCTATCTCCAAATCAACCTGCAGGTTTCAGCCTAGATGCCACTTCTTCCAGGAAGGCTTTCCTGACCATCCACTCCAACTAGTCTGTTATGTGGCTCTCCTATGTTTCCTTAGCAACTGTTGCCTCCCCTGTCAGATCCCCTACTGCCCTCTGTCATCGTCTGTTTATTTGCCTGTCTCTCCCCACCAGCTTGTAAACTCTATGAGGGCTGGGATAATGTCTGTCCATCTGGTTCACACTTATATCCCTACCATTGAGCACAAAGTCTGGCTTATAAAAGGCAGTGAAGAATTATCTAATGAACGAATAAATAACATGGATGGAATATTTTGCAGGTTATGAAGTGCTTTATCTCATTTTAACTCCACCACCTGTGAGAAAGATATTATCCTTTTGATGCAAAGCTCCATGCTATCTTTATATTTAAGTTTGACATACACTACATTTGTGAAGTTTTACTTAATTGAGGTAATAATTGTCTAAAATATTAACAAATCAAATTTTTAGACAATTCTAGAGGAAATTTGACTTACATAAATCTTTCAAAAATAGTGTAATCATAGCTAACTGCTAACAAAATATCCCAAAGGAAAGGTTACTCTGCTAGATGTCCTTTAAAAAACATAGGACACTGTGCTATCAGAATATTTTTGCATTCATAAATGTGCTAAAGTCCCACAAAGTGCTTAATACTCTTAAGTGGATTAAACATGCCTCCTGTGATCTGATTTATATGGTGAATGTGCCAAGTTAAACCTTTTCCCACAGAGAGATCAGATTGTAAACTTCAGTTGAACTCTGATAAAATTCTCATAAATTCTGAACTAGTGGAGCTTGAATTGATGAAATTTTACTTTAAACTCTTCTCATGGAATTGCCAGCTAATCTTTGTTGAACATATGAAGTGTATCAAAAATGTCCTAAACTCAAACCACTTAATATAGTAGTCACTAGACACATATAGCAGAGCACTTGAAAGTAGCTAGTATGAATAAGGAATTGAATTTTTAATTTTACATCATTTTAAGAAATTTAAATTTAAAAATGTAGCAGTGTAATTTTTAAATTGATTGTATGTTAAAATAAAGACATCTTGGGTATACTGAGTTACATAAAATATTTAAATTGTTAAAATTATTTTTGCCTAATTATTTTTACATTTTTAATGTGGCTACAAGAAAGTTTAAAATCCCATATGCAGTTCACATACTCCTATTGGACTTCACTGTTTTAAAACATGCTCTACTGTTCAACTCAGGAAAAAGAAATGTACAATTTAGGGTAAAAATGGGACTTGCAATTTTCAAATGTTGTGTTATTTATCCCCAGTAGTAAGTTAAACTCTTTGAGCTAGATGGTTTCCTAATACCTAGAAAACATTAAACGCCTTCCCAATCCATGATAACACCAGATTATCAAGCATGTGCTGGGAGAGGGTAACTGACCATTTACCTAATTATGCCACCACAGTACTTATCTACTTGACTTTTTTTAAAGGAATAGTACTTATCCATTTGACTTTTTTTTAAAGGAACAGAAGTTGTTTTATTTTCATAGTTGTTGCTTTTGTTTTGCTTTTTATTTGTCAGTGTGTGTGTCTGTTTATGATATCATACCTTCAATGTATGAGATCATGTGAAGGGATACTGCCCTGGTTAGAAAGGAGGTTCCCTCTGCCACAACCCACAGCTCTAACACTGAAGCCATCCCCTACACATACACACACACCTCTTGGCAGCCTCTGGCCATTCTGCAGAATCCTAGAACCCTGCAATAATAAAAAGTGTGAAGAACACTGCTCTAGACCACAGCCTAAACTGGGAGGGAAACAAACAAGAGTCCCTGAGCATTCAGATGAGATGTGTCAATATCCAGCTGCTTCTGTTCCCACACTTCCCTCCTATTAGTGCTGTCTATGACCTTATGAAGTCTGTTCATTCCCTCTTCCTTCTTAACACAATTTTAACTTTCTCAGTGAGAGTTTCTCAGCGCACAGAATATCAGCTGTAGGAAACTACAGGATGGGCCTTGTGGGGTTGGGACGGGAGGCAGGGATGCAGGGAGATTGTTCAACCAAAGGGAAAAGAGAAGAGGTTATCGCAACTGGTAGCTCTGAGTAATGAAAGGAGAGAGAAAGAACGTTCCAAAACAGTCACTAGAATTCATGTGGTGTGACAGGCTGGGGCCACTGAGTATGGGATGAGTTGTCCCACACCTGATACTTCACAGTACCTTTCCTGAGGAAAGCACTATGTCAGGACACAATAAGATCAGTGACCCCCCTCATATCCACCCCTCATCTTTAAGGCAAGGACCAGTATGGTTTATTCTATTCAATATAGAAGGCAGAGGCATATATAATTCATTTAAGCAATCTATCCATAAAACAGGCTAAAATAAAGAATAAACCAAGCATTGCTAGGGTAGCATCCAGCTACCTGAATAACTCGCATATGTGAAACAGCTCATTTCCTACCACAGTTTGCCAAATGGGGTGTTGCAAGGAAAGAAAGTAGCCTCCATGAATTACAACATATAACTAACTTACATCTCCAAACAGCACATGCTTGAAAGTATTTTGTGCCTATGGACTGTGAACTTGGCAAATGAACAGAAGGCTTGTTCCCATAATTCACTCATCCCATACAGCTACAAGCTGAGTCTGTGTTCTGACAAGTATTTCCTGAATCAAAGAAGCTGTCTGGGACCTGGGTCCAGATTGCTGTATCACTGTGGGCTTTTGTAATATAACAGATACCTTTCAAGGCTGCAAGGTACAGTGGGGAGGGAAAGGGATAGGAGCAGTCATCAGAGGCCTAAGAGGGAGACTATTTGAGAGTGGAAAACAGCACATAGGAAAGCAGTAGCAGCTTCTTTGCCAAGAAGAAATGATTAGGGGTCTTTGCCTCTGGCCCTGGGGTCTACCAGACCCTGGACTTACACCATAGCTGTGGTGTAGAAGGAATGTGTTCAAGAAACAAAGTATCTTTCAGACGGCAGCTTACTACTATTCTTTCCCCAGGGAGTGTACTGAACATGTAGGCAAGATTATCTGACCTTTGATATGACCCAAATTAGAAGTGACTGATAAGAGACCTTAGCATTTCTCTTTTGCCTAAGTTGTAACTCAAAACCTCTCAGGTGGTATGACATAAACAGGAAAGAATGCATTTGGTAGAAGGGTGTCAGCACATGATGAGCCACTACAACTGGTCTCCTTAATTAAGCTACTGTTCTTTTAGTTATGACCAGCACAGCCACCTAAGAAAAGTACTATTATATGGCCACGGTGGTTGCAATATTTTCCTTTCATATTGATTTTCCTTATAAATATATTGAACATATAGTTCAAATACCTTCTGTGGTATGTTTAAGGAATGTATGCAAGAGTTTAGGTAAACTGTTTCTTATGGTAGAAAGATCATCAGATTAAGAAACAGGACACAATGGAATATTATTCAGCCATAAGAAGAAAACAAATCTTACCATTTGCCACAATATGGATGGGGCTAGAGGTTATTATACTCAGTGAAATAAGCCAGATGGAAAAAGACAAGTATCAAATGATTTCACTCATCTGTGGAGTATCAGAACAAAGAAAAAAACTAAAGGAACAAAAGAGCAGCAGACTCACAGAACCCAAGAATGGACTAACAGTTACCAAAGGGAAAGGGACTGGGGAGGATGGGTGGGAAGGGAGGGACAAGGGGGGAAAGGGGGCATTACAATTAGCACACATAATGTGGGGGGGCACGGGGAGGGCTGTACAACACAGAGAAGACAATTAGTGATTCTATAGCATCTTACTGCACTGATGGACAGTGACTATAATGGGGTATGTGGTGGGGACTTGATGAAGGGGGGAGTCTAGTAATCATAATGTTGCTCATGTAATTGTAGATTAATGATACCAAAAAAAAAAGGAAAAGAAATAGGAGATGTGTTGTGCATTTTTGGATAAGTCAGTTTGCCAGTAACCTCTTCAATAAAATGAGGAGATTCAATACAATGACCTCTAAGTGTCTCCTATTCCGGTTCTAGTAACAGCTAGGTCATGGTGCACAGAAACTCTCAGGACTAGCACTATGAGGAACTTGTGCATCTACCCCACTGACACACTCTCAGACACTAACACTACCACGACTACCTGGTGTTGGCTCAGGACACCTAGGACAGAATGTCCTTTGTGACTATGGCAGGAGGCTCTCTGGATGTCTAGATGTGGCTGGTAACATACCAACTTTTAATGGACTGTCCAATTGTTCTGATGAATTTTATGAAGAGATTAAGAATATCTTGTTTCATAATGTCTTCTACATTCCCTTTTCCTGAGAGTCCCTTCAGTTACCTCATTTGGGGACAGTCTTACTTCCCTTGTGACTCACATCTCAATCATTAATTCCAACAGGGTAAGGACAAACTGCTGCAGGTGTCTTCTGCTTCCATCCTTGGATAATTCTCAAATGGCAACCAAGCACCACTCACATATGAAGAGAACTCATTTTGCCATTCACACATTTCAACTCTCTACTCCCTTCCTGAACGGAGCAATTTCATTCTATGATATAAAAAGCAACTAACACTTAATGAAATGCTATTCCCTAGGCTTTTACATGATGCCAATTTACATAAATACTTATTTCCAGTTGAAAGTTTATTTGGATGATAATACACTGGAGAAATCCTTCCTTAGTCTCCCCCTAGATTGATTAGCACCAGCAATTTCCCAAACGCTTGGTAGTACTCTAAAGAAATTCAATTCATGCAGCCAAAATTCTTCTGAGAGCTTTGAGTTTCCTATGGACTGCCCTTACAAAATCCTACAAAATCTATTCCCATTTTAGAGATAGGGAAATCAAGGTACAGAGAATTGGTGAAGTAACTTCTTCCACTTGTTAATGTTTTTAACATCTTTTGTACCTGGAGCAGTGCTGACTGCTACTGACAGTAACTCACTAATTCACAGCACAGAGTGGCATCAGTTCATTTTAAATTCTTTTTTTATTCCAGAACAACCTGCTGATAGGGGGAGAAGGGAAGTGTTTTTCAGTTCCTCATCCCACCACAGTCAATTAATAAGCCCTACAGGAATAAAGCACTCTTTATGATATTAATAATATTAATACAATAACAAAGAAAAAAGCCAAATAATATATTGGTATGAACTGTGAAACTCGGTGGTGCTCCTACTGTGTTGCATCACTCTGTGTCTTTCACACAGTGAAGCTATTTCCTCCTATAGCTTCAATCCTTTCCCAAACAACAGAAGACACACACCAGCAGTCCTCAGCAGAAGTATGATGCCATTGGCACTCCTCCCCACTGCCTCTCAGTGGCACCCCTCCTCCTCGTCAGGTATCCTGTGCTTGCTGCCCTAAACCTTCCTTCTCTCAAAGCAGTTATTTTAGGGGCGACGAGGGACATTCTGGAAAGGCCCTTTCACCCATTGTCTTATGAGAGACCACTCCCCCAGTACAGGTATAAACTAGAATCCAAGGCCTACTGGCTAGCTCCTGCTCCCTAAGAATGTCACCAGTATTAACATTTCTGTATAAAGGGCTAAGGAAAGGGAAAGTAAGAGTTAGCATATCAACTGTTTTCATCTCTTTGGTCTATGCATGCTTGGATGCCTCACTGGCCCAAATTTTGCTTATCAGTCAATGCTATGCTCCTCTCAGGGCAAAATATAGCCACAAGAATTTTCATAGTAAGAGGTTTAGAGTAGAGATAGAAATTTAAAGCTAGAAATGATCTTTAAGGTGTTCAAGTCCAACCCCTTCATATTAGAGAGGAGAAAATGTGAGACTCTCAGATAGAGAGTAGCTTGCTCAGGCATGGCCTAGCAAGTAGCAGAGAATGGACAGCACGCAGGTGGCCCAGGCTTGCTCTTCTCCTCTACCTGCTGTGACTATATCTCCAGTCGGAGTTTCTCTGGGGTTTGGTCATTGGCCAGGTGAGGCTCTGGGAACTGCTGCAGATTATCATAAGGACAAACAGAGATGCCAAACCCCAGTCTAAACAACCACTAATGAATAATAGAGCCTGCCTGTATGAACCCAGGGACCAAAAACTGAGGGTGACTGGTGCCTGAGCACATGGAGCCAGAAGGACACTATCACCCTTTCTTATGAAAGGCTGAGATTTTACTCCGGTGCAGTATAGTGCCAGTTACTCATTTTAATTCCCCTTTTCCAGACAGGTCATTCCACCCCTCACTTGAGCCCTTCCTTATCCAATTCTACCAAAATCATGTTTATGTTTTCCAGTACATTAATTTGAAGCTTACAATGAATTTCCTCTTATTGTCAGCACCAAATCTACCTTTCCTCATGTCCTCAAGTGCATCTCTATGTCTTCTATGGGACTTGTTTTGTTTGGCAAAAAATGTATGTTTATTATTAAGTGAGAAACCAAAAATACAGAGAAGAAAAACAAAAATAATCCCTGATCCTACCACCTCTGGAATTGCCACTGCTAAAATTTGCAAAGTTTCTGAGGATGATTTGAATCATTGTAAGGCTTTCCTCCACTTAACAATGGCAGTACATTAGATCAATGTACCATGTTCTATAGAAAAATGACACTTAACCAATCATCACTCCAATACTTGACAGCACCGAGTTTATTTCTGCCTCAGGACCTTTGCACTAGCTGTTCCCTCTGCCTGGAATACTTCTCCTACACCTTCTCAGGTTTGTTCCTCCTTACTTCCACGTTTCTGCTCCTTCAAAAGAGAGCTTTATCAGCTTACCCACATTAGAACCTGCTCATTTTCAATCAGATTACCCTATCCTATTTTCAACATAACACTTATTGCCACCTGATATTTTCTTCTTTATTTCTTTACTTCTTTATTATCTGTCTCCCTAAGCTCTGTGAAGACAGAGACTGTGTGTGCCCTGTTCACCGTTAGATACCCAGCACCTAGCATAGTACCAGACACATATTAGGTGGTCAGAAATGGTTTGAAAGAATAAACAAGCCACAAGAGGACATGTACTTTGGGTTGCACTGAATGATCCATGCTCTTTTAGGTTATCTCTCATAGCCAGAAGCACAGGGATGCCAGTGAAGTCTTGGCATTGAAAAGCACTAACTGGCCTATGCAGGGTTTAAGCCTGAGACTTACTAGTATTATCAATCAGAATGTCATCAGTTCCCTCTTTTACTTTAAATCAGTCATAGCATTGGAAACACCTTGAATTCACTGACTACCACACAATATAGGAAGTTGAATAAATACAAATGGTGAAGTTTGTCTTTTGTAGTACTTCTATATTCAGCTGAGGCTCTTTCAACAAGCATGCTTCTCATAAGTAGCTATAATTTCTATACCATTTATTTACCAAATACCTACTATTATGGTATGAGGTAAACATGAAACTCTACCCCTAAAAATGTACCATAAGCCTAAATATTAGTGGCCAAATCAATCCTGAAATCTAGCACATGAGGCACTCAGTTTCTCTCCCTTCCAAAAGCAGGACCTTTTGATATATAAAGTCCACTTGTCTAAATCCAATTTAATTTGGGGAGAAAACAGAGTAATTTTACCTTTGAGGCCTATATTCAACTTGACTGTAAACATGTAAATAGTAATACACACCAGAACTTTCCTTGAAGGAAAAAAACTTCCCCCATTGTTGTTGGGTATTTGACAGTCATGTCTACTCTGACTTTTAGGGGAGAAATGGGCAATATTGATAAGAAATATTTGAAGGCATGGGTCTTACAGTAAAGGGCTCTGGCTCATGTTTAAGATTCACCACTTACTAGGTGACCTTGAACAAGTGGCTTTAACCACTTTAAAACCTCTTTAAAACTGAGTTTAAAATTCAATTTTATTCATAGTAAAATTCTATTTTACTCATCTGTAAAATAGATAATAATAGTACCTGCCTCCCAAAAGGGTTGTAAAGATTAAATAACATAAATATCACTCTAAAAGGTACCTACTACTTAGCAAACATTCAACAGATAGCAGCTAGTATGACCCTATAGATAGAAAAATATGTATTTATTTAACTTCTTTATCAAATAGAAATGCTTGTTAAGACTCAATATAAAACAGTTAGGAATCATCTAAAACAGAACAAATCAGCTTGGTGCCATTTCTCAAGGAGTTCACACCTGGGTGCAAAGGATGAAATGCATACACAGATAACTAGAACTCGAGGGAGACTATGGTTAAAATGCTGTAAGAAGTGAAATTGGGTGGGTTGGGATTCTTCTGCCTGAAGATGACAAAAGCCCAACCCAAATCAGCTTAAGCTTATGCTTAAGTGATAGGTTGGCTGTCAGAATCAAAGAAAGAGAATCAGGGACTTGGACTGGGAACTTGATGCTATTGAGCTGCTCAGTCTCTCTCCCTCTTCCATTCCTACCACTGATCACCCATTTTTGCTTGACTCCATTCTGTTCTAATGCAGGAATGATCACTCCTTGTTATAGGAATTATAACCACAATTATCCATCAATTCTAATCCTCCCAACTTACCCCTGGTTCAATAAATGTGGCCTGGAGGATGGGGTATAATAACATCTTGGTTTCAATTATCTACCCACCTGTGAACTGCAATGGTGGGGAGAAAAAAAGTTCTCCAAAGGAAGGTGGGGACAGGTTGAGGGAGACATATAGAGAGCAAATATCCAAACAAGTATTGGTGAGGATGTGGAGAAACTGAATGGTGGCCAAATGGTGGGAAACAATATGCTCCTAAAAAAATTTTTTTTAAACTACTATATGATCCAGTAAGTCTACTTCTGGGTATTTATCCAAAAGGATTGAAATCAGGATCTCAAAGAGAAAACATCATTCCCATGTTCATTGCAGCTCTATTCACAATAGCCAAGGTGTGGAAACAACCTCGATGTCCACCAGCAGTGAATGGATAAAGAAAATTTGGTATATACATACAGAAGAACATTACTCAGCCTTAAAGAAAAGAATGGATCTTCAGTACATTATACTAAGTGAAATAAGCCAGTCACAGAAAGACAAATACTGAATAGAAGTTCCATTTCTATGAAGTATCTAAAATTGTCAAATTCATAGAATCAAAGGGTGGAATGGTGGTTACCAGGTACAGGGGGGAGGGGTAAGTGGAAAGGTACTAATCAACAGGCATAACATTTCAGTTAAGCAAGATGAATAAGCTCTAGAGATCTGCTGTACAACATTGTATGTGTAGTCAACAATAATGTATTAAATATGTAAGTAAGTAGATCTCGTGTTTTGTTATCACAATAAAATTTTTAAAAAGAACAAATGTCCACTGAAACAGTCATCTGATAACACTGGTCATATTACATCCTGCCAAATAATCCTGTATTATTAATTAGTATGAATATGCTTTTTATTATCTTTATACCATTAGGAAAATTCTTTATATCAAAACAAGCACTTTTTCTCTTTCTGCCTTTCTTATCTGTTATTTATCTGGAAGGATCTGGAGACAAAGTCAGAATTTTTAAAACTATCTTGGCTATAATGGAGTCAGTCTCTACCAGATTCTTGATGATTTAGCAGTCCTTTGTAGTCAATGGGTTAATTAAAAGGCAGAAATTACTGAATTTCTCCTAAGGGACTTATAACCAAAATCAGAATAATCCTCCCTCAAATCAGTCATAAGCCAGCCAGCTGATCATGAAGAATATTACTGAGAAATATTTATATCCAGGAGGTAGGGCAAATTTCACAAGTCTATAAAACAGGAAAAAACTCTCATAGCCCCAAAAGCATTGTTGGAGTTCAATAGAATTTGTTGTAATTCTGACAAAGATTAATAAAAACCATGTAAATACAACATGAAGCAAGCATTCTTCCCCACTAGTCCACACTTGGATAAGGGAGAGACTATTTGCCTCCCCAGTATACATTTCCCCCTTCTTTCTTAATAAAAGAACCCCAGGTTTTAAGCTGGAGACATAACTAGATAGCTAAGAAAAGAAAAGAAAAGAAAAGAAAAAAACACTAAATTTCCAAGAGCTCTTTGCAGGTTGGAATGGCCATTGACTGAGTTCAAGACAAGTAAAAGTCTGGTACGGTACTTTCAAGAAAAATAGAGGTGACACCCTTATTCCCTCTTCCCCTTTTCTGCTGCAGAGAATGTAAATAGAATGGCTGGAGTCACCTTGGGCTCTGAGGAAACATTAGGAATCTAAGCCAAGTATGACTGAACAACAAAATAAGAGAAGCTTGAGTCCCTGACACTGTGGAGCTGCCGTCCTAGCCCTAAATTGCCTCTCTCAAGACTGAAATAAATGTAGTCTTGTGTAAGGCACTAATTTTCACATATCTGTTATTCAGAAACAAACCTAGTCCTAATTGATGCAAAAGATGTCCTTAATCAGTGCACCTTATTACATTTGAATTAAGAGTGTGAACAGTCTGATATCATACTGAAACCAGAAGACAAATGCCCTAGTCTTTGAGCCATTATACACTTTTTATAAGTTCAATGCTGTTTTTACATGAATGCTAAACCTAAATGAATACAAATATTTTTACGAAGAATGTTTTCATTTATTCCTATAATAGTGTTAAAATACAAAGATAGGTATAAAAAAGAATCTAGTATCTTAAGTCAGATCTTTATGGATTCATTGTATAACTGAACAGTTTAACACCATTTTAGATGAATCAGCTCCCAAAAAGCTAGCTCTAAGAGGTAAATTAATCTAATTGTTCTGTCAATGCTTATACATTTTATGCTAATGTTCAAAGGCTCTTCCATAGAAATATTATGTTCTTATTTTTAACATGCCAGCAGCCCTCTTAAGGAGGTAACAGAGTTTGCACCAATGACACAATGAATGAATAGAATGGAAAAACTGGAGTTTGGGAATTTTTGAAATACTTAAAAAGAATGATACTGCTGAGACTATAACCAAGTTAAGCCCCGAAAAGTTACCTTTTCTCTCTTCATAGACAATGAAAATGTGCAGACCAATATCAATAAAGGATATGGCATGAATCTTTCAACAGTATAAAAGGTCTACACTATGTAGACTTACGTCTATACTCAATGGTCAAGTTGAGAAAGCAATGAATTTATTAAACTGAATTTAATGAACATTTCTAGTATATTAGTGATTCATTATTCATTCACCTACCCTTCCAATGTACTGGGAGTACTTACTCCATGCCAGGCAAAATGCTAGGCATTAAGAGTGTAAGGATAAATAATACTTGAAGAAAGGCAAATAATCCAGTGTGGCTGGAGTAGAAGGAACATGGAAATATAAATCAGGTGATTTTTCTATTCATTCATTCAGCCTACCACTCAAACAACCAACAATTACTGAATACCTACTAAGCACCTGGCTAGGGGCTATGGATACAAAATCAAATTCAAGCATAAACTTGTCTTACAAAGTATTTGACTAAAAGGCTGAATATTACCTGTGTAAGAGCTAAAATATTGTCTATGTATAAAAGGGACTTTTTTATCTGGATCTTAATAAACATATTAAGACCTTATCCCCAATGCCCATAGGAAAAATCCTCCATTCAACAGAAAGCAAACAATCCTCTTGCCAACAAGGTTCTTGGCACACTTCATATATTCAATAATGA